>NC_143206.1:13480833-13796666 GCF_051530095.1 Phoenix dactylifera | reverse complement strand
ATTCTGCTTGCCGCCGGGCATAGTAAGACCCCGCGAGGTGCAGTATGGCTTTTCGCGGATGTAGAATTCCCGCGAGGTGCCGTTTAGTATGTAGATGTGAGATGGATTTCTGTTCTGGATACTGGCCAGCATTTATATGATCAGTGTGGTGTCTTATCCTGCATATGCATGTGACAGTAGGGAGTTGTTGCTGGTTCGCCTGGGGCGTAAAACCCACCTCCCGATAGCTGTCTAGCATTTATGTTATCGGTATGGTGTCTTATCCTGCATATGCATGTGACAGTAGGGAGTTGTTGCTGGTTCGCCTGGGGCGTAAAACCCACCTTCCGACAGCTGTCTAGTGATGATTTACATATTGGTGTGGTGTCATATTCGATGTATGCATATGGCAGTAGGGAGTTGTTGCTGGTTCGCCTGGGGCGTAAAACCCACCTCCCGACAGCTGTCTAGTGATGATTTCAGCATATTGACACCTGATTTGTATGTTCCAGCATTATGATCTGTTGAGCATATTCATGAGTAGCATATATGTTTGCTTGATTATTCCATATATGCTTCAGATGAGTTGATATTGATTGTGGTAATATTGATGATTTATTCCATATTCTCTATGTTGAGTTCATGTTCATGTTGTCATTGATCTTGAGATTTCATCTCGAGCCATGATTATATTCTGTCTCATGTGCATAGTACTCTCTACTCCACTCACTGAGTATTTATATACTCACTCCCCAGTTTGGTGTTTTTGATTGCAGGGCAGGTATTGTATAGAGAGGAGCAGGATTAGTGGTTGTCTGCTAGCTGTGCCGCTCCATAGTATAGTATAATGTAGATAGAGGTTTATACCTTTTGGTGTATTATAAACCTTGTATTGTATATAGTGCATAGTTACAGTCATAGATCCTGTTGTGGATATGGGTTTGACCATGGATGGATTAGGAAGCAGGTATATATATATGTGTGCAGATGAGTTATATGCCTGAGATGATGTATTGCTATATATTGTCTAGGTTTATTATGTGACAGATTATGTGATTGCTGCTCTGACAGGTAGTGTGTTGTATGTATTGAGATAATCCTGACAGGTCACTATAGGAAAAGTGATCATTTTGTGCATGCATCATGCCAAATTTTTTCAAGATTTATTGATGATTGATAGGTAGTAGGGTTCTACGCGGTGGCTGGTGGCCTTATGCCTACCCGCACCCTAGGACCGTCGCGGCGGCCCGCCGGGAACGGGGCGGGGGTCGTGACAAAGCTTGGTATCAGAGCAAAGGTTAAGAAGAGTCCTGTCAGAGCAATAGGATGAGTCAGGATTAAGTATAGGATTATACTATGGAGCGTAGGATTTTTCTGTATGTTAATTTATGAGTCATTTACAATTCAGTAAAATATATCATGACTCAGTGTGTAACGACCATCCTCTCTTTTTGACTTTTTTAGAGAGATATAAAGAATACCTCCAAGGAGAGGATGCTCGTCCTGGAAAGAGGATGGAGCCAGATATAGCATTGGATGCGGGTTCCGCACATGTCGAGCCCCAAAGAGAAAAACCTCCTCCTGCTGATAGACGGAGGGTTGATGATCAAGGAGATGTAGGAAGTAGAGATACATTGATGGAACAGTTACTGGCGGAGAATCAGGCTCTGAGGGAGCAGATTGCTCGGGGGAAATCTCCTGCCCCGTCAGTAGTATCCATCCCACCTCCTGTACCTGTGCCAAGAAGTTTGGCCAGGCGGGCTCTAGATGATGAGGGGATTACTCTACAGGAATTTCTGAGGCTCAGAACCCCGGAGTTTAAGGGGGAAGAAGGTGAAGATCCTCAGAGATTTCTGGAGGAGACTGAAAAGATGATACGGAGACTGCCCTGTTCTGATGCAAGAGCTATAGAACTTGTAGGGCTTATAATGAAGGAAGATGCTTGGGACTGGTATCAGAGACAAGTGGAGGACAAATTGTACAGTAGGAATCCTCCAACCTGGGAAGAGTTCAGGCAAGCAGTGATGGATGAGTTTTTGTCTCCGGTTGAGAGGCAGAATCGGGCTCTTCAGTTTGAGAGGCTGAAGCAGATGCCCGGAATGAGCGTATCTGAGTACGCTCGTGAGTTCACTAGATTGGGGAAGTATGCTCCTTACATCATCCCCACTGAAGCTGCCAGGATAGAAAGATTCAGGCGGGGTCTGATTTCCCCGCTTTATAATGCAGTGCTGGCAGTAGAGGTCCCCACCTTGTCTAGGCTGATTGATAAAGCAAAACAGTGGGAGATCAGAAACAAAGAGGAAAGGGCTGAAAGAGAACAGAAGAAAATGAGTAAGGGGAAAGGGCAAAGCAGCCGAGGTAGATCTGAGGGAGCAAGTCTCCCGGAGGGCCGGACGGAGCAGTCTGTACGCTCAGCTCCACCTGCCCCACGTAAGAGGAAGTGGAGGAGAAGAGGTCAGTCACAGGATGCTTCTCTACCATTAGCACCTCGTCCTCCGGTCACTATGGCCAGAACTGAATCCAAGTTCCAATCATGGCCAGTGTGTGGCATATGTGGGAAGCAGCACCCTGGCAGATGCAGAATGGGTCAGGGAGTGTGCTACAGATGTGGACAGCCGGGTCATTTTGTCAGAGAATGCCCGCAGGGTGCCACCCAGCAGTTTGTGCCTTTGGCATCCTATCCTTCTGTGCAGATGGACAGGCCTAGTAGTAGGGAGCCTGTAGGCAGAGGTAGAGGTCAAGCACAAACATCACAGCAGAGTGCTGGACCATCTCAACTGTCAGCTCCAGTAGGCAGAGGGCAAGGAAGGGTGTTCACGGTAAATCCACAGGAGGCACAGACATCGAATGCAGCTATGACAGGTAATTTACTCTTTTAAATTCGAGGACGAATTTTATATAAGGGGGGGAGGATGTAATAACCCCAAAATATTTTTTTTATATAAAAAGGGATAGAATAGTCCTTTTCAATTAATATAAGGGGTAAAATAGGAAAGAATCAAAAGATAATGGCATAGTTGTAGATGTATTGAAGTGGTAAGGGTAAAATTGGAAGGAATCAAAAGTTAATGGCATAACGGTAGATATGTTGAAGTGTTAGGGGCAAAATGGGAATTTAATAATATTAAACAAAGGGTGAATAGTGTCTTGATGTGATTTAATTGGAGGGTTTGAGCTGGCTTTTGGAATGAAACCGAGAGAAAGAGGGAGGGGGTTCTCAGGCGTGAAACAGACGAAAGAAAGAAAGAAAAAGAGAAGAAGAAGAAGAAGAAAGAAGAAGAGGAAGGAGATTCAAGGAGGAAAGGGATCCCGGTTGCACTTCCAGCTGAAGGGAAAAACGTAGATCTCCTTCCCCTCTACGCAAGGACCTCGATTTCCAAAAAGAAAAAGGTAAATATCCATCCCTATCTAGTCTTTTGATGACATTAGGCTATACAAAGGGTGGATTTAGTCTAGAGGGGTCGGATAAGGGTTGTAGAGGTGGTTAAAAGAAGAAGAATCGGATTTTGACAAATTTTTCCGGCACTACGGAAAAACTGTGTCGAAGTCCCAACTTCGGCAAATTATTTATGGGGTCAAACGGCCTCCGATGATGATGCATGTTATCTCTTTGGAATCCTCTGTGAGTGTAGAATGTTAGGTAAAAATTTCATCAAATTTGGAGTCCTGAAAGTGGATCAAAACCGGGATGAAGTAACCCACTGTCAGTTCGGATTACTGTTCATCCGGGTGGAAAATAGGGGATTTCATGCTATAATAGAGTATTAAGCCTAGATCAAGCTAAAAGGGACCTTGTACTCATGCAAAGGAGTCCCTAATACACATAAATGGTGAGTTAATTAATTAAAAAGGAAAAGAAGAAAGAAAAGAAAAGATTTAGGGAACAGGGGAGTTGAATCAATTAAAGTTTCCTATGTTATAATTGGCACGTAGATTATAGCCCTTGATACAAGACTAAATGTATTGTAAATGCATGTCACAGTTGGGCAAGAAGCTAGGGAACAAGAGGAAGAAGTTCCCCACTGCCTGCTGTAGATTTTTGGAGGCGTATCAGGGCTGTGCCAGATTGACAGGTGAGTGGGAGTCATGTACTTTGCACCATGAGCATCCTTAATTCATTTTCATGAATGTCGCCAAGTGTGAATTGATTCCACTTGAGCATATTGATTGATATTGTAGTAGATTCCTCTATAATCTTGATTCTCCATGCTTGATTATTCTGTACATGCATTTGAAGAAACATTGAGAGGAATTACGAGGGGTTGATGAGTAATCAAATTGGATCTGAATTGTGAAATGATTTCTTTTGTAAATTGATTTCATTTCCTCTATTTCAAAGACTTATGAGTGGTAGCCTTGATTATACTCTTTTATGAGTAGTTAAATTGGATCTGAATTGTGAAATGACTTCTTTTGTAAATTGATTTCATTTCCTCTATTTCAAAGATTTGTAGAGCCCATTTCAGTGGTATATTGAGTTGCATTGCACACCCTTGATCCCTCACTCCCAACCCTGATGTTAGTTTATGATTGGGTCGGAGTCGAGTGAGTGGTAGTCTTAATTATGCTCCTTTTAGTAGAGTATTGGGAGGGTGCATTATGGCATTCATGCATGGCTTGGCAGTATCTGCAGGACACCTATAGTCGATGGGGTTGAACATCGGCCTTTGTGCACATAGTAGCCTTCTGGGTGGGCGGAGCCCAGTCCCTTCCTAGGGGGGACACGGCCCTAGGCGTAGGATCGGCCGGTCCTACGACTTATATTCTGCTTGCCGCCGGGCATAGTAAGACCCCGCGAGGTGCAGTATGGCTTTCCGCGGATGTAGAATTCCCGCGAGGTGCCGTTTAGTATGTAGATGTGAGATGGATTTCTGTTCTGGATACTGGCCAGCATTTATATGATCAGTGTGGTGTCTTATCCTGCATATGCATGTGACAGTAGGGAGTTGTTGCTGGTTCGCCTGGGGCGTAAAACCCACCTCCCGATAGCTGTCTAGCATTTATGTTATCGGTATGGTGTCTTATCCTGCATATGCATGTGACAGTAGGGAGTTGTTGCTGGTTCGCCTGGGGCGTAAAACCCACCTTCCGACAGCTGTCTAGTGATGATTTACATATTGGTGTGGTGTCATATTCGATGTATGCATATGGCAGTAGGGAGTTGTTGCCGGTTCGCCTGGGGCGTAAAACCCACCTTCCGACAGCTGTCTAGTGATGATTTCAGCATATTGACACCTGATTTGTATGTTCCAGCATTATGATCTGTTGAGCATATTCATGAGTAGCATATATGTTTGCTTGATTATTCCATATATGCTTCAGATGAGTTGATATTGATTGTGGTAATATTGATGATTTATTCCATATTCTCTATGTTGAGTTCATGTTCATGTTGTCATTGATCTTGAGATTTCATCTCGAGCCATGATTATATTCTGTCTCATGTGCATAGTACTCTCTACTCCACTCACTGAGTATTTATATACTCACTCCCCAGTTTGGTGTTTTTGATTGCAGGGCAGGTATTGTATAGAGAGGAGCAGGATTAGTGGTTGCCTGCTAGCTGTGCCGCTCCATAGTATAGTATAATGTAGATAGAGGTTTATACCTTTTGGTGTATTATAAACCTTGTATTGTATATAGTGCATAGTTACAGTCATAGATCCTGTTGTGGATATGGGTTTGACCATGGATGGATTAGGAAGCAGGTATATATATATGTGTGCAGATGAGTTATATGCCTGAGATGATGTATTGCTATATATTGTCTAGGTTTATTATGTGACAGATTATGTGATTGCTGCTCTGACAGGTAGTGTGTTGTATGTATTGAGATAATCCTGACAGGTCACTATAGGAAAAGTGATCATTTTGTGCATGCATCATGCCAAATTTTTTCAAGATTTATTGATGATTGATAGGTAGTAGGGTTCTACGTGGTGGCTGGTGGCCTTATGCCTACCCGCACCCTAGGACCGTCGCGGCGGCCCGCCGGGAACGGGGCGGGGGTCGTGACAACCAGGCCCGACCTAATTGAAGATCGGGTCGAGTCGGGTCCACGACTATAATTTTTGATCCAACGGGTTATTCAGGTCGGGTCGGATCCATGTATAACCCGAATCCGACCTGAAAAATTTAAGTCCGGGTCGGGTCTAGGTCTAGGTCGGGTCCAACATGAGAGTGATTCAAAAAGAGGGGATTTTCTTTCTGCTACGTCTCCGATTTTGTTACCCTACACCCCCTCCCACCCACATTAAAAAAAGGAAGAATAACAAGTAGAGAAGATGTTATCGTCTCTCCGCCAATCATGCCGTCGGCACTCAAAACACCGCTGCTGGAACACTAGTCTCGAATTCCTAATCCCTCTCCTCCAACCCTTCGCCCCTTTCTCCTCCTTCCTCTTTATCCCCACCTAAAAAGCCAAGTTTGCTGCCCTCTTCCCGAATAATTCATTAGAAAAAGTCGCGATAATGGGACCCCCCAGCCCCCTGATTTGATCCTGGCTATACTTTTCGTGGACCTGTTGGTCCAGATCATGGACCGGCTGCTGAACTCCGGAGATCGGAAGTCTTTACACCTTGTCTCCCGTAGCTTCCTCCGTGTGGAGGTGCTCCACCGCCACGCCTTCCGCATCCTCCACTGGGAGTCCCTCCCTTCCCTCTTGCGCCGCTACTCCACTCTCGAATCCCTGGACCTCTCCACCTACTCTGCCCTCGATGGCGCCTCCCTCCACATCGCCGGTGGCCGTCGGGGGTTGAAAGGAATGTGCCTCGCCGGGGCCACGGGGATCGGGTGGTGGGGGCTGGAGGCGCTGGTGGCAACGTGCCTATAGTTGGAGGTGGTAAACCTCTCGCACCGCGTCGGCGTCGGGGATTGGGAGGTGGCGGTGCTTTCGGCCGCCGGTGGGCTGAGGGAGCTGAGGTTGGACAAGTGACTTGGGATCACGGACAAAGAGAGAGATTGGGTATTCCGAGTTCGGGTCGGGTCGTTGGGTAAACAATCCAAATCGATCCCAAAAAAAATTGGATCGGGTCGGGTCTGGTTCGGGTTGAGATTGGGTTATCCCAGACCCGACCCGAAAAATAGAAAAAGTTTAATTTTAGAACCAAACCCAGACCCATAGGTCCTCTAAAATAGGTTGAGTCAGGTCTAATAGAATCGGGTTGAGTCGAGTCACGGGTCGAGCCAATCATTTGCAGACTTAGACGTGGTAGATCAAGAGCTGTAATAGTAGTTTAGAAGCAGATTATAGCAGATTAAGAGTTGACATAACAACTTAGAAACCGATATTGTAGGCTGATATATCAAGAGAAAATAAGAGAAAAAAATATTTACTATGTTAAAATATTTACAAAAGAAGAGGAAAACAAAAGAAAAAAAGAAAAAAATCTCTGTTCCGTCATATTCAATACATCTCAGGAGTTATATATACTTACTCCGTATAAGAAAAATAATATAGGTCGATACATGATTATGCTAATAAAGAAAAATATTATTGATGATGTAGATTATTATATGATTTCTAAAATTATGTTAACATAAGGCACGAATTAATTTGCTTAGAAGTTCAAATTGTGTGGTAGACGGTGCGAGAGGGAAACATATATAGATGACTTGGTGCGAACTGCTGAATTCATTGCTTCGCCGCAGGCTCAAGAAGCCTTCATTCAAGTGGGTTAAACATAAAATCTTGGAAGAGCTTCATGAATTCTTCATCGGAATTGGTAAGGCCATCCATCCTTCTGTAGAGAAGACGGGCACCTCGAGCATTACTCAGGACTGCACGGCTACAGAACTCCGGCACTACTGCTCTTGATCGATAGAGCTCCCACTCCAGTTCCTGACTGTTGAAGATCCTGATTCCTCCGATCGTGGGAGCCATCGTCATCGGCCATCTGAACCCCAACGGCATCCCACCTAAATAACAAATTCTGTTTCTTATCACAACAACCTCTGTAACCTATTTAAATAGACTACTGTGGACGAGAACGGTGTAACGGGAGAATATTTTAATCCACTGACTGAAACGTTTTCTTCGAAACGTTTTCTTCTTCATCTCTGTTTCTTCTTCTTCCTATTCTGTTCGTCTCCTTCAAGGTTTATATGGTATCAGAGCTTGATTGACAAACGTCTTGATGTCGATCACCGGGCAATCTCCTTCCGCAGCCTCTACTGAAACTGTCGCTTACCCACCCTTCACAGCAATCCCTCGTATGCTTACAGTGAAGCTTACCCGGGATAATTTTCTTCTTTGGAAGGCTCAAATGGTTCCATACTTCCGGGGACAAGATGTGTTTGGTTTCCTCGATGGATCAATCGAGGCACCATCCCCTTGGCTACTTTCGTCTTCGAATGATGAGTCAGAGAGTTCCCGGATTCCCAATCCTGCCTTTCATCAATGGGTCAAACAGGATCAACTTATCCTGAGCACTCTTATGTCCTCTCTTTCAGAAGGTATTCTTGCCCAAATCATTGGATATACCACCTCCCATGAAGTCTGGCAAGCCTTGGAGAGGAGCTTTGCTTCCCATTCTCGCGCACGGGTCGTGCAATTGCGCACCCGGTTGGCAAGCTTGAAGAAAGGTAATCTCTCTATCACTGATTACTTCCTCAACCTGAAGAAAATCTCCGATGAACTTGCTTCGGCTGGTCACTCGTTAAGCACTGATGACCTTCAAAGCTACTTACTTGCTGGTCTCGGATCGGACTACGATCCGTTTGTTACATCTGTCACAACTCGGCTTGATCCACCATCCCTTGAGGAGCTCTACTGTCATCTTCTCACTCATGAATCCCGCCTCATACACCAAAATCAGCCCTCTTCTCTTGCTGATGTTACTGAACCATCTGCACACGTTGCTACTCGGCATTCCTCCTCTCTGTTCCGTGGCTATGGCACCGGAAATCGTCGTGGCAACAATCATTTTTATCGCTCTAGAGGACGTGGCAACAACCGTGGAAATGGTGGTTATTTTCCTGCGTCCCAGTATGCCTCTAGAGGACGCAGTCATTCCTCTCGTCCTGTCTGCCAAATTTGCAATAAACTCGGTCACAGTGCGTTACAATGCTATCGTCGTTTTGATCCTTCTCTGCAGGGTGTTTCTTCTTCTTCTCCCACTGTGCAGAACTCTGCCCATGCGATGGTTGCGGCATCTAACAGCTCTTCTTCCCTTGATTGGCATCCGGATATAGGTGCCACACATCACTTAACTGCGGACATGAACAATCTTACTATCCGTAATGATGAGTATTCTGGGGATGATCAGATTCAGGTCGGCAATGGTGCAGGTTTGCACATCTCTCGTATTGGCTCTTCTACTCTTTCCACATCCCGTACCTCCTTCCTTCTTGATAAAATCCTTTTAGTTCCTGATATCCAGAAGAATCTACTGTCCGTTTAACAGTTTGCGAAGGACAATAATGTTTCTTTTGAATTTCATGCTTCTTATTTCCTGATTAAGGATTGCTTGGGGAACATCCTGCATCGAGGTCCTCTGCGTAATGGTCTGTACTGCTTCTCCTCCTCATCAAGCTTCCCACCGAAATGGGCGTTCGCTGGTGTTCGTGTTTCCTTCCATGATTGGCATCGCCGTCTTGGTCATGCGGCCTACCCCACTGTTCGACGGATTCTCTCCCGAGTTCCCCGTCTGGTGTCTTCAAACACTGCTCCTCGTGTTTGTAGTGAGTGTCAGATGGCTAAGAGCCATTGTTTACCTTTTAAAAAATCAGTGCATAAATCTTTGCAACCTTTGGATCTTATATTCAGTGATGTCTGGGGACCTTCTTCTGTCCTCTCTACAACTGGCTCTCGCTATTATGTTAGTTTTGTTGATGATTGCACCAAATATATCTGGCTTTTTCCTATTAAGCTGCGGTCTGATGTTGAGAATATTTTAAACCGTTTTCAATCCCTTGTTGAGCGACAGTTCACTCGGAAAATTAAGGCTATCCAAACTGATTGGGGAGGTGAATACCGACGCCTACATCGCTATTTTGCTTCTTGTGGTATCCAACATCGCCTAGCTTGCCCTCATTCCCATCATCAAATGAGATCTGTCGAGCGGCGTCATCGCCAGATCGTTGAGATGGGTCTCTCTCTCTTGGCTAGGGCCTCTCTTCCATTGCATTACTGGGAAGATGCATTCATTACTGCTATTTATCTTATTAATCGTCTTCCAACACCAGTCTTATTACAGCGATCCCCTTATGAACAGCTCTTCGGCGTGCTGCCAGATTATTCTTTTCTTCGTGTTTTTGGGTGCGCCTGTTGGCCCAATCTGCGTCCTTACAATCGCCATAAGATGGACTATCGCTCCCAAACATGCTTATTTCTTGGTTACAGTCCACTGCATCATGGTTATAAGTGTGCCGACTTAGTCACCGGACGCATCTATATCTCTCGGCACGTGGTTTTTGATGAGACCGTATTTCCTCTCGCCATCTCTAAGCAGGTCCCTGTTTCTCCGGCTGCTTCTTCCTTTGTTTATCTTCCCTCTCACCTTCCGTTTTCTCTGCGTACTTCTGCATCTCGCGAGTTGCCCTCTCTCAGATCCTCTGTGCCCACTGATACCTCTGTCCATACCGTGGTGGCTCCCGCCGATGACAACCCTGCACCCCCTGCTGCTGACCTCTCTGGTTCCACTGCGCCGCCAGTGCCTATTTGTGCTTCCTCTGGCACTCATGGTATGATCACCCGGGCAAAGAACAATGTGTTCAAGCCACGTCTTCCAACAGATGGCACTATCCGCTACCCATTGCCGAAGGCCCTACTGAGTACTCTGGCTCTCCGTGAGCCTTCCTGCTACACTGAAGCTGTTAAGCACTCTTCCTGGCGCGAGGCTATGAATCGCGAGTTTGATGCTCTCTTACGCAATGGCACATGGTCTTTTGGTTCCTGCTCGTCCTCACTACAATGTTGTAGGCTGCAAATGGGTCTTCAAACTCAAGCGTCGAGCTGATGGCAGCCTTGATCGCTATAAAGCGCGTCTCGTGGCCAAAGGCTATCATCAACAAGAAGGCGTTGACTTTACTGAGACGTTTAGTCCAGTTGTAAAGCCTTCTACAATACGTCTGGTGCTCTCTCTTGCTCTCGGTTCTAACTGGTGTATCCGGCAGATCGATATTCAGAATGCTTTTCTTCATGGTCATCTTGCTGAGGAAGTATACATGGCTCAACCGCCGGGGTTCCTTCATCCACATCTCCCAGATCATGTTTGTCGCCTGCATAGATCTATCTATGGTCTCCGTCAGGCGCCTCGAGCGTGGTTCTCTCGCTTGAGTGATCGCCTACTTGCCCTTGGGTTTGTTGCCTCTACCGCGGATGCTTCCTTGTTCATTCTTCGCCGCACTACTGGGCTGCTCTGTGTTTTAATCTACGTTGATGATATTCTCATCACTGGTTCCAATCCTGCCATGGTCTCCTCTCTTCTTTCTTCTCTACGGACTGAGTTTGCAGTAAAGGATCTTGGGGACCTCGGTTTCTTTCTTAGTGTTGAGGTCCTCCGTACTACCTCTGGTCTATTTCTTTCTCAACGTCAGTACATTGCCGACCTTCTTCATCGCAGCCGCATGGATCTGGCTAAGCCTTGCTTGACACCAATGGCCTCCAATTGTTCTCTCTCGGCCTATGATGGCACTCCCTTTGAGGATCCACTATTATATCGCAGCATTGTTGGGGGACTCCAGTATCTCTCCATTACTCGGCCTGATATTGCTTTCTCTGTGCATTCTGTCTGCAAATATATGCATCGCCCATTGCAATCCCATTGGCAAGCTGTCAAACGCATCCTCCGGTACTTGAAGTCCTCCATCTCCTTCGGCCTCATTATTTCACCGTGTTCATCACTTCAGTTGCATGCCTTCACTGATGCTGATTGGGCGGGTGATAAGGATGATCGTCGCTCTATCAGTGCATATTGCATCTATCTTGGCACTAATCTCATTTCTTGGAGTTGTAAGAAGCAAGCTACTGTCGCCCGTAGCTCTACTGAAGCAGAGTATAAAGCTCTTGCCAATGGCTCTGCTGAACTTCAATGGCTGGGCTACTTGCTCCATGAGTTGGGACTCACCAAGCTACCAGTTCCGACGATCTGGTGCGATAATATTGGAGCCACCTACCTTTCCTCCAATCCCGTTTATCATGCTCGCACCAAGCACATTGAACTGGATTTTCATTTTGTTCGCGAGAAAGTTGCTCAACGCCAACTTCTTGTGCGTTTCCTCTCCAGCCGCGATCAGCTTGCCGATGCTCTGACTAAGCCTCTCTCCACGGCTCGTTGCCATTGTCTGCGCTCCAAACTCAACGTCCGCCCTCTCCCGTTGAGTTTGCGGGAGCATGTTGAAGATCCTGATTCCTCCGATCGTGGGAGCCATCGTCATCGGCCATCTGAACCCCAACGGCATCCCACCTAAATAACAAATTCTGTTTCTTATCACAACAACCTCTGTAACCTATTTAAATAGACTACTGTGGACGAGAACGGTGTAACGGGAGAATATTTTAATCCACTGACTGAAACGTTTTCTTCTTCATCTCTGTTTCTTCTTCTTCCTATTCTGTTCGTCTCCTTCAAGGTTTATACTGACAGGCCAACTCAATCACATTGGCGAGACCTACCACGGCTTCCTCCTGGGTGCAGCCTGGGTGGTCCCTCATGTAGCAGCCAACCCCCGTGGTCAACTTTCCCTCCTCGAGCTCCCTCGAAGAGGAGGCAAGATCATTGGAAAGTCGGCAAACGACGGAAACGAGGTCCGTGAAGCGTGAGTCAGGACCAATGTGGCGGAGCATCTCATCTGTGATCTTCTCTCCCAGCAAGAATGCAGATGTCCATGTTATTATTTTCGCTCCAATAGAGACCTTGGTGCATTGCATGTATTCTTCGTAGGTCGGAATGCGTTCGCTGTGCATCCATTCTGCTTCCTTTAGAAAGCAAGCTGCACACTCTGCCCACTGAAATGAATGCATGCATACGATATATAAGCCTATTGTTGTGCTTGTGAGAGAGCCTATATGGTTCAGGACTTCAATTAGTTCAAAGATATGACATGAGAAATATTCCAATTAAATATTTCTTAGAAAAATCTCTCATGTTTGAAATATGGAAATCTAAATATAAGACAGCTGCAACTGCTGAACTATAACTCACTCCAATGCTTTTAAGTCGATCAGTTGGCCAGACTTGCGTGCTGACCCGTTTAATTGCTGGGACACTAGAAAGTCCAGCAATTTATCGACAGGGATGTTATTTAAAAAGAGACTTAAGGAGAGGTTCTTCTTTTTCTTTGGTTAAAGAGAAGGACAGAGGAAAAGGAATTATGTAACCAATCCAAATTAATACGAGACCTCGTTAGTTATTTCATTTCTTCTTTTAAATTGGTCGAATGACTTCTTAAAAATGTCGGAAAGAGGTGCGGCCAAAGCCTTTGATGGACCTGGGCTAATGTCATTAGGACAGAATGTCTAATCTTTGGGTTATTGTCCTCCTGCTAGAACTTAGCTTTCAGCATCTAAATTGATTAATTAAGAAAATTCATACTTACCATATGCTTGAATATGGGAAGGATGTCGCGACCCTGAACTCGGTTGGCTTCTGCTGCCAGCTCTAGATAGGTACCGTCTATGCCTTCGAATACTAGCTTGTGTTGAGGAAGATCATTGATAAGAGATGAGTCCCACCTGGCATGGAAGAGAAATTAAGAATGATAAAAAAAGCCTTTAATCCAAACACTCTAAATCGGTTTATAGCCTAATAATTGCACCCTTCCTTCAATTAGAGGAGGTACCATGTTCAAACTTGTTGATAGGTGTTTCCCTGGGTGCTAGAAATAGCTAGAAATAGATAATTGACATCAATCCATGGCATCGATCATACGTTCCTCAAAAAATAAAATTTAAAAAAAAAAGAGTTAAGCTAAGCTAGTCTCTACGCTGATTGGAACCCAGACATGGGTCAGGGCTAGAACTAGATTGTGGTTGTTGTTAATAGGCTAGGAGAAGTTAAGCACTAGAAAATATTCGACACGGAGGAACATTTGATAATTTAGTATGGATTTAAAAAAATGTTGTGGGAATAATTACACCAGAGGTGGAAATAAAGTGGTGCTTGTTAATTCATTATTTAAAAGAAAAATATGTATAAATCTATAGAAGAGTATTAGTAGTTATCAAAAGTTTGAATGGAGACAGGGACTTCTGAAGTTAGTCATCCTCCCAAACTCTTTGCTTTATAATTGTGGCAAAGTAGGTGATTTGCATGAGATCATTATTGACATGAAAATTTCTCCATGTGTTGAACAACTTCTATGAGAAAAACAATATGCTAACATTCTCCTAGCAATTGGATAAGAAGACCATCCAAAGACCAACTTTGCTAAGCATGAAACACTAGCATGCTGAGAAACTGGGCTGCCTCCTCCAAGTCGATAACATTTTAGGTTCAAATCTTGAGTTGGTGTTTCCAATCATTTCATTGAAATGGTTGGTTTGGGGTCAAATATACTTACCTCGTGAAAGTCTCGTTGAGGCGCCGAAGTTCTTGAAGGTCATTGCTTTTGTCATCAAAGAGATCATCAAGAATGGTGATCAAGACTGCTCCCTTAGCATAGGCTAGCCGAAAAGATGAAAATTGAGGTTCATAGATAGTTGGTGCCACTACAAAGTAACTTTGTCCAAGCCTCTTACGTCCACATTTCACTTCATCAAACCCAAATCGCTGCCACCATCTGCAAAAGCTAAAGCAGAATATCGAAATATCCAAGGCAAAGAGCTACAAGATGAAGATAAAAATAAGTGATGATGTCTAGATAAAATACTAAATCATGATTTTCATTGCTATCTTCCATTTACTTGAGTCAAACACTTGGTGACCGCTCCAAGTTATGAAAGGAGAACCTTCCTTCGAAATACAGGATAGGGCTCAAAAAAATATTGTCAAATTAAAAGAATATGTTGTATATGTACTTGATCTTAGGTTTTCTCCAAGATCTTGGTTATATGTTGCTAGAAAATCACATACACATGTACAACTCTTTTTATATATAATTAGATCAGATATATAATTAGTTGGGATAAATTAGAAAATAAATGGATCGATCAGGTATGAATTAGTTGAGACCAATTCTATTACAAATGGGTCAGACTTAGGTTTAGTTGCCAGAATAAGTACAAGTATGGGTGCAAAGAAGTTAATATTATATAGATATTTTTAGTAACAATGCATTTAGAAAGCAGGTGCACAATCAAGATTTTGAGAAAAGTTTTGAACCGGATGGATTATTCTAGATATGAGATTCCGGCTAGTAAGATTCATTCTCAAGTTTCTAAAATTAGTGGCAGCCACATCATATACCATGCTCTATTAGAAGATTGGTTCAGATGATTAGAAAAATTGCATAAATAATATTTAAGAAAATAAATAAAAGTAGAAAATATAGCATGTCTAGGATTTATCATTTTTTCCTCTTAAATTTCTTCTCTCACTTTCTTACATTTTTAGATGTCCTATTCAACATAACTTATTTTTAAGTTTATTTTGCTTTTATTTATTAATATTTATAATTGATAAGTAATGTGCTGATTGAGGATGATAGTTGTATATGGGTTTGTATGAAAATAAATAGCTTTAGATTTATTCTTTTGAAATTAATTATGAATAGGTTGAGGTTTTTTTTTTGACTCAACCCCAAGTTTGATCTCATCAAGACCTAAGATGGCTCATTGCCAACCCTAATTGTGAGGATAGAGATGTCCTTTGAAAGATGCGAATACAGTTGGCAAGCAATTATTATTTTCATCTATGGCCTAGATCTTCATTAGTTAGCATCCCTTAAAATATATGACTTATCATACTGACCTCTCCAATTCCTTCAGCTCTTATTGATATAGCTTCTGCAACTTTTGCAAGTCCAACTTTGCAAGTTTTAAATATTTTCTTGTACTTTCATTTCCTGGCCACAATTGTTTTATAAGGCTTCTTGACTCTAATCTTGCCATGAGGCGTCGGTGAGGTAATTCCAATGCAAAAGTTACCAAGACAAATCAGATTAAAGTGGATTAGATAAAGCTAAAAAACGTCAAATCCCGGCATTTGATATTAGAATATGATTTGAAAATAAGTGTCATGGCCACCTTCTATGGAACATGATATTTAATTTGATGTCGGGTACAAATGGTTAAAATAGTGCTGCTAGCAGTACCTAAATGTGGACAGGTTCATCATATAGTTGCAATTTCACTTTTCCATAAACATTGCAAAAGTTTGCTTACTAGGAAAAAATATGGAAAGAAGGATGGAAGGCAATATTCTATATATATATATATATATATATATATATATATATATATATATATATATATATATATATATATATATATATATATATATATATTATATATATATATATATATATATATATACACCAATCTTCCTCCCTTGCTTTGAAAACAATATTCCGGCGACAGCTTGGGGGTGTCTTACCTCCATCCCAAGGTTGTTGGGCTGCAACAGAGTTGGGTTTCCCTCTGACAAGACGTTAAGGAGTTGGGACCTTGCAAATTCCTGTGCTTCTCCCATGATTTTTGATTCAGACGGGAAGCCTGTCTGAGAGCATCTATACAGGTTCAACATAGCTGATAAATTGGTTGGTGAATCGACGGAGAAACATTCATAAAAGCTCCTTTTTCCCTCCTCTAAAGCCATAAGGACACCTGCACATAGATATCGAAGTGGTCAATCTCATTAGTTGAGTTATATTGGCATATGGGCTTGGAACAAGAACAGCTAGACCTGCAAGCAAGCATGCAATTCGCAGGGACCGGGGTGTGCCCCTCAAGTTCCCATCCAGATATTATTTGAGCAGAGAAAAAAGGCCAATACCTGCAGAGACTGGGTAGCCATGAAGCCTTAGCAAGCGAAAGGCTAATACTGTGGCTTTTGCATCATTCAACCCATACTTATCATCCCATTGCCTGCAGTTGAAAAACATAATTACGTGCAGAGCTGTTTAGGTAAATACGAGATGACCGCACCTTATATATAGGAGTCTCCACCTTCAAAAGAAATTTTGAAGATGTGGTCATGATCTCATGACACAATTGTTTTATTAGATGCCAGATTTTTGTTGATTTAAAGTCTGGTTCATATTTTCCTTCTCTACAGTTGGCTGGGTGGCACTTTATGCACTCATGGCACGAGGTGCGTTTATATATACTAACACGATCGATGCACTTACATGTAGCTTGTGCATAAAATACGTCGGATTTGGTGTTCGAAGTATCTTTGGATTCCAAGCCGTTCCATCAAATCCACCAACATCAGAGCCTCAAAAAGAGCAGCAGCATTCCATTAGACAAGTTTCAATGGATGCTAGTTCCACCTCTAGGATAGAGAAAAACCTAGGAGATGACTTTTACATATTCCTTGTTGAAGATGAACCTTTGACATATACTGAAGCGATGAAATCTAGTGATGCACCTCTATGGGAGGAAGCCATTAAAAGTGAGATGGAATTAATCCTTTCACACAATACATGGGTGTTAACCGACTTACCTCCAGGGTCTAGACCACTAGGATGCAAATGGATCTTTACAACAAAACAAAATCCTGATGGATCTATTGGAAAATACAAAGCTAGATTAGTTGCTAAAGGTTTTAGTCAAAAGGAAGGAATGGACTATTTTGACACTTATTCTCCAGTCATCAGAATAACTATAGTTCGAGTGCTTATAGCGCTGGCAGCATCATATAAACTTGAAATCCATCAGATGGATGTGAAAACCACCTTTCTTAATGGTGAGTTAGATGAAGAAATTTATATGAAGTAGCAAGAAGGTTTTGTAGTTTCTGGTCAAGAGAAAAAAGTGTGCAAGCTAGTTAAATCTTTATATGGATTAAAACAAGCTCCTAAACAGTGGCATGAAAAGTTTGACCAAGTCATTTTATCATATGGCTTTAACATTTGTGACTTTGATAAATGTGTATATTGGAAAATATTTGATAGGTCTGTTATTATCCTATGTTTATATGTAGATGATATTTTAATTTTTGGTAATGAACATGTCACAATTTCAGAAGCGAAGAAATATTTAGGTGACAATTTTGAGATGAAAGATCTAGGGTTAGCTAAAGTAATCTTAGGAATCAGAATTATAATGACACAAAATGAGATTGTTCTGAGTCAATTTTACTATGTTGAAAAGGTGTTAAAAAAATTTGGGTACGAAAATTACAAGCCACTTAGCACCCCATATGATCCTAGTATAAAATTAAAAAAAAATGGTGGGGACAATGTTTTCCAATTAAAGTATTCTCAATTAATTGGAAATCTTATGTATTTGTCTAACTGTACAAGACCAAATTTCTCCTACGCTGTAGGAAAACTAAGTAGATACACCAGTAATCCCGATAAGACACATTGGGATGCAATAGAAAGACTTCTTAAATATTTGAAGGGTACTATTAACTATGGGATATATTATTCTGGTTTTTCCACTATACTAGAAGGGTATAGTGATGCTAACTGGATCTCTGATTCCGTAGACACCAAGGCCACTAGTGGATTTGTTTTTACACTAGGTAGTGGTGCAGTCGCTTGAAAATCTTCTAAACAGATCTTGATTACTAGATCCACCATGGAGGCTGAGATGGTAGCCTTAGAGTTAGCTGGTGGAGAAGCAGATTGGCTAAGGGGTCTGTTATCAGATATTCCCATGATGGATAAGTCTATTCCTGCTATTCTAATTAACTGTGATAATCAGGCGACTATAACAAAAGTGAAAAGTAAAAATCACAACTCGAAGTCGTCTAGGCACATTGAGCTTCGATATAAAATTTTAAGGAAGCTCATCTTTACTGGAGTTATAACTTTAAGTTATATTAAATTAGTGAAGAACTTGGCAAATCATCTGACCAAGGGCTTGTTGAGAGGACAAGTTCAATATGCTTCGAGGGAGATGGGTTTAAAGTCTATTTTTGAGTCACCGTCAGCGGCAATCCAACCTATCTGACTGGAGATCCCAAGATGTAGGTTCAATGGGACAAACAAGCTGACTGAGTGGCTGGTAGGAGCACCAAATTTAAAGTGAACTCGGTTCACTATCCATCTCTATGGAGCAAGTGCTCAACTGCACTAGATAAGAGGATGGCATAATGTCTTAATGATATCAAGGCTATTATAGGAAGATATAAAGTTGCAGTATATCCTTGAAGATATCACCGATATGAGTGTGACTGTGGGGCCGCAGTTAAATAGAGAATTAAGGCTTGTTCTCTAAGAGACACTCACAAAATAAGATACCTGCGCACGGTCGTAATGCGCTACCCCGATGGAACTCACATGCAGGGTCAACTCTTAGTTGTTCCATATTCTCAAAACTATACATAAAGTCCAAGTTCAAGACTTTGTTCACTTCGGACTGGTGTGGATGGCGAAATACCAACTAGATGAAGGTTCAAGTCCGGAAGACACCTTTCATCGAAAGCTAAGTGTACTGATTGCTCGTACTTTGAATTTTCAAAATTTCTGTCATTTTCAAAATTATCTCAAATTTTTTTGAAATGTCAAAAATGGTGGGGAATGTAAGAAGTTTTTTTGAAATTTGAGAGCAACCGTTACAAACCTTTATTGCCTGTCATTTAAACTGATCCTTAAAGTCTTTCCCGTTGAAGAACTCAACAGCTATCAACTTGATTGCTCTGCCCATTGAAGAAATCAACGGACGGCAGTTTCAAAACCGTCTTGAATAGAGAGACATTGGGCTCCAATCTCTTTTTATGTGAAGCCCAAAAAGTAACCGAGAGGGAGAGAGACAGGCTCTCTGATTCTGATCTTCCTAGCAGTGATATTTTCTTGGTTTTCTTCATGATTTCAAAAAAAAAAAGAAAAAAAAATACGGCCTTTCAAGCCCTGTTTTCTTTCTTTCTCTATCATTTATTCATCTCCTACCCTGCCGAGTTCAAGAGACTTTGTAGTACTGTACATGTCTACAAATTCAATGGTCCGTTGTATCTTGGAGAGGGATCGCTAGAATCCAGTGTACGTAAGGAGGCGAATCTCTTTCAAGGACAGTGACTACACGCCTCGGACCTGACTACATGTGCTATTTGTTGTATTATGGATCGAAAGGAAACGACATCGAAGAGGTACGCATCGGAACTGGTTGTTTCAGTGAAATAAAATTACTTGTGGTTTATTTGAGTTCTTTTGAGGTGATATTCCAACACTGAATTCATTGCTTCGCTGCAGGCTCAAGAAGCCTTCATTCAAGTGGGTTAAACATAAAATCTTGGAAGAGCTTCATGAATTCTTCATCGGAATTGCTAAAGCCATCCATCCTTCTGTAAAGAAGACGGGCACCCCGAGCATTACTCAGGAGTGCACGGCTACAGAACTCCGGCACTCCTGCTCTTGATCGATAGAGCTCCCACTCCAGTTCCTGACAGGCCAACTCAATCGCATTGGTGACACCTACCATGGCTTCCTCCTCGGTGCAGCCTGGGTGGTCCCTCATGTAGCAGCCAACCCCGTTGGCCAGCTTTCCCTCCTCGAGCTCCCTCGAAAAGGTGGCAAGATCATTGGAAAGTCGGCATACGACTCCAGCGACGTGCATGAAGCGTGAGTCAGGACCAATGTGGCGGAGCATCTCATCTGTGATCTTCTCTCCCAGAAAGAATGCAGATGTCCCTGTTACTATTTTCGTTCCAATAGTGTCCTTGGCGCATTGCATGTATTCTTCGTAGGTCGGAATGCGTTCGCCGTGCAACCATTCTGCTTCCTTTAGAAAGGAAGCTACAAAATCTGCCCACTGAAATGAACGCATGCATACGATATATAAGCCTATTGTTGTGCTTGTGAGAGAGCCTATATGGTTCAGGACTTCAATTAGTTCAAAGATATGACATGAGAAATATTCCAATTAAATATGTTTTTAAAAAATCTCTCATGTTTGAAATATGGAAATCTAAATATAAGACAGTTGCAACTGCTGAACTATAACTCATTCCAATGCTTTTTAGTTGATCAGTTGGCCAGACTTGCGTGCTGACCCATTTAAACTGTTAGGACACTAGAAAGTCCAGCAATTTATCGACAGGGATTTTATTTAAAAAGAGACTTAAGGAGAGTTTTGTTCTTCCGTTAAAGAGAAGGACAGAGGAAAAGGAATTATGTAACCAATCCAAACTAATACGAGACCTCGTTAGCTATATTTCATTTCTTCTTTTAAATTGGCCGAATGACTTCTTAAAAAGGTCGGAAAGAGGTGCGGCCAAAGCCGTTGATGGACCTGGGCTAATGTCATTAGGACTGAATGTCTAATCTTTGGGTTATTGTCCTCCTGCTAGAACTTAGCTTTCAGCATCTAAATTGATTAATTGAGAAAATTCATACTTACCATATGCCTGAATATGGGAAGGATGTCGCGACCCTGAACTCGGTTGGCTTCTGCTGCCAGCTCTAGATAGGTACCGTCTATGCCTTCGAATGCTAGCTTATGTTGAGGAAGATCATTGATAAGAGATGAGTCCCACCTGGGATGGAAGAGAAATTAAGAATGATAGAAAAGGCCTTTAATCCAAACATTCTAAATCGGTTTACAGCCTAATGATTGCACCCTTCCTTCAATTAGAGGAGGTTCCATGTTCAAACTTGTTGGTATAGGTGTCTCTCTGGGTGCTAGAAATGGATAATTGACATCAATCCATGGCATTGATTATGCTTTCCTCAAAAATAATTTTTTTTTTAAAAAAAAGGATAAGGTAAGATGTTATGCTAATTAAGCTAGTCTCTACGCTGATTGGAACCCAGACATGGGTCGGCTAGAACTAGATTGTGGTTGTTCTGTTAATAGGCACGGAGAAGTTAAGCACTAAAAAAAATTCGACAAGGAGGATCGTTTGATAATTTGGTATGGATTTAAAAAATGTTGTGGGAATAATTACACCGGAGGTGGAAATAAAGTGGTGCTTGTTAATTCACTATTTAAAAGAAAAATGCATATAAATCTATGGAACTCAGAATCACCAATAAAATATACTTACCTCCTGAAAGCCTCGTTGAAGTGCCGAAGTTCTTGAAGGTCATAGTTTTTGTCATCAAAGAGATCATCAAGAATGGTGATCAAAGCTATACACTTGGTATAGGCTAGCCGAAAAGATGAAAATTGAGGTTCATAGATAATTGGTACCACTATAAAGTAACTTTGTATAAGCCTCTTACGTCCACGTTTCATTTCATCAAACCCAAATTGCTGCCACCATCTGCAAAAGTTAACACAGAATATCGAAATATCCATGGCAAAGAGCTACAAGATGAAGATAAAAATATGTGATGATGTCTAGATAAAATCACTAGATCATGATTTTCATTGCTATCTTCCATTTACTTAAGTCAAACACTTGGTGACCGCTCCAAGTTATGAAAGGAGAACCTTCCTTCCAAATACAGGATAGGGCTCAAAATAATATTGTCAAATTAAAAGAATATGTTGTATATGTACTTGATCTTAGCTTTTCTCCAAGATCTTGGTTATATGTTGCTAGAAAATCACATACACATATACAACTCTTGTTATATATAATTAGATCAGATATATAATTAGTTGGGATAAATTAGAAAATAAATGGACCAGGTATGAATTAGTTGAGACCAATTCTATTACAAATGGGTCAGGCTTAGGTTTATCCTCTTAATTGGCTTGGTGAGTCGATGCAAGGAGAAAATAAATCTTCAAATTCTAGCAATTAGTTGCCAGAATAAGTACAAGTATGGGTGAAGAAGTTAATATTATATAGATATTTTTAGTAACAAAGCATTTAGAAAGCAGGTGCACAATCAAGATTTTGAGAAAAATTTTGAATTGGATGGATTATTCTAGATATAAGATTCCGGCTAGTAAGATTCATTCTCAAATTTCTAAAATTAGTGGCAGCCACATCATATACCATGCTCTATTAGAAGATTGGTTCGGATGATTAGAAAAATTGCATAATTAATATTTAAATAAATAAATAAAATATAATAAATAAAAGGTGGAGAATATAGAATGTCTAGGATTTATCTTTTTTTCCTCTTAAATTGCTTCTCTCACTTTCTTACTTTTTTTGGATGTCCTATTCTACAAAACTAATTTTTAAATTTATTTCGCTTTTATTTATTAATATTTATAATTGATAAGTAATGTGCTGATTGAGGATGATAGGTAAATTTTGGTTTTTACGAAAATAAATAGCTTTAGATTTATTCTTTTGAAATTAATGAATGGGTTGGGTATGGGTTGAGGTTTTTTTTTTTTGACTCAACCCCAAGTTGATCTCATCAAGACCTAAGCTAGCTCATTGCCATCCCTAATTGTGAGGATAGAGATATCAGTTGACAAATGCGAATATGGTTAGCAAGAAATTATTATTTTCATCCTATGTCCTAGATCTTAATTAGTTAGCATCCCTTAAAATATATGACTTATCATACTGACCTCTCCAATTCCTCCAGCTCTTGTTGATATAGCTTCTGCAACTTTTGCAAGTCCAACTTTGCAAGTTTTAAATATTTTCTTGTACTCTCATTTTCTGGCCACAATTGTTTTATAATGCTTCTTGACTCTAATCTTGGCATGAGGCATTGGCGAGGTAATTCCAGTGCAAAATTTACCTAGACAAATCAAATTAAAGCAAATTAGATAAAGCTAAAAAACGTCAAATCCCGGCATTTGATATTAGAATATGACTTGAATTTAAGTGCCATGGCCACCTTCTATTATTTAGCATGTGCATGGACAGGTTCATCATATAGTTGCAATTTCACTTTTCCATAAACATTGCAAAAGTTTGCTTACTAGGGACAAATATGGAAAGAAGGATGGAAGGCAATATTCTATATATATATATATATATATATATACACACCAATCTTCCTCCCTTGCTTTGAGAACAATATTCCAGCAACAGCTTGCGGGGGTCTTACCTCTATCCCAAGGTTGTTGGGCTGCAACAGAGTCGGGTTCCCCTCTGACAAGACGTTAAGGAGTTGGGACCTTGCAAATTCCTGTGCTTCTCCCATGATTTTTGATTCAGACGGGAAGCCTGTCTGAGAGCATCTATACAGGTTCAACATAGCTGATATATTGGTTGGTGAATCGACGGAGAAACATTCATAAAAGCTCTTTTTTCCCTCCTCTAAAGCCATAAGAACACCTGCAAATAGATATCGAAGTGGTCAATCTCATTAGCCGAGTTATATGGGCTTATGGGCTTGGAACAAGAACAAGCATACATCACAGCTAGGCCTGCAAGCAAGCATGCAATTCGCAGGGACCGGGGTGTGCCCCTCAAGTTCCCATCCAGATATTATTTGAGCAGAGAAAAAAGGCCGCGCGTCAATACCTGCAGAGACTGGGTAGCCATGAAGCCTTAGCAAGCGAAAGGCTAATAGTGTGGCTTTTGCATCATTCAACCCATACTTATCATCCCATTGCCTGCAGTTGAAAAACATAAATACGTGCAGAGCTGTTTAGGTAAATACGAGATGACCGCATCTTATATATAGGAGTCTCCACCTTCAAAAGAAATTTTGAAGATGTGGTCATGATCTCATGACACAATTGTTTTATTAGATGCCAGATTTTGGTTGATTTAGAGTCTGGCTCATATTTTCCTTCTCTACAGTTGGCTGGGTGGCACTTTATACACTCATGGCACGAGGTGCGTTTATGTATACCAACATGATGCACTTACATGTAGCTTGTGCGTAAAATACGTCGGATTTGGTGTTCGAAGTATCTTTGGATTCCAAGCCGTTCCATCAAATCCACTAACATTAGAGCCTCAAAAAGAGCAGTAGTATCCATTAGACAAGTCTCAATGGATGCAAGTTCCACCTCTATTGCACCAATCAGATCCTCCTCAGTTTCCTCTTCCTGCATGAAGCCCTCCTGCAAGAGGCTAGGTTGGTAAGATCATGTCCGACAAAAAGCTATATCTCATCTTTCTCCTATATAAGTGTGAGGATCCGTGCAGGCGTGTGTTTAGTCCTCCATCGGTTATTTGCTGGATAGATATTGAGTACTTATACGGGATCAAGAAATCCAAATAATACTTTTGGAGTAATCTTTTTCGGTGAGGTTATGAGTTATTACAAATGGTATCAGAGTGAACTTGGCCCATAGCCTATGTGGACTAGGGAACACTACATTAGGGCTTGAATTGGGGGAGTCTGTAAAGACCCGTGCAGGCGTGTATTTAATCCCACATCGATTATTCGCCGAGAAGATCTTGCATACTTATACAGGATCAAGGAATCTAAATAATACCTTCTAGCTAGCCATTTTGGGTGAGATTTTGGGTTGTTACAGTAAGTCATGTTTGGTAACTCTTCTACAAACATTGGGAGGTTCATTATTTTGTAGGGCATCCTACTTAGCTGGGTGGGGAGGTGAATCAAGTCTAAGCAACGAGAATGCAAGCATCTAGTTTCCTCAAATCCATATTAGTTATAAGATAAATCATACATGGGAGTTGACGTATCATTTTTTTTTAATTAATTAGTATAAACTGGCATGCATCTCGAGGTTCAATAAATCTTGCTCTACTGCTAGAGAGAGAGAGAGACCTCCGGCCTTAGAAGGGCAAACGAGGAATGGCGCGTGCTTCTTCTCGTGCGAAGAAGCTGAGGTGAAAGGGAGAGTGATTGACGGAGGTGGCGGCCCGGAGATTCTGGCAGCGATACCAAGGCAGATGGGCGATGGGTGAGAGAGCGCGGAAGTGATGGAGCGGGAGGCTGAGCAAGGGAGCAGGGGAGAGCCATACTACTCAAAATTCTTTCCTTACTCTGGCCTCTGATCTACTGCTGGTATGACTCCAGGTAATGCCTCGCTGCCTGCTATATAATCACGAGCGCGGGGTTTAAAGTCTAAACACTCGTCCCTTACGTCGAAGAGTGTCATTTTTTCTTTTTCTTGTGGGCAACCTCAAAGTGAAATTAGCGTCCATATGTAGCCAAGAAAACAAAAGAAAATGGTGTTCATACGATTTTTTTATTTTTTTTCGTTGATCAGACTATCATTGACCAGTCTGGAATTTACACGCCCACTAAATCGACAATCAAAATAAGGCGACGTACAGAAGAAGTATACTCCTAGCGAACCGGTCCTTAATGCTCAGCAACACGTGAGCTTCATTAATCTCTCTATGAACAGGTTCTGCTTGAAAAGTAGCCAGGGATGATATGTTCCGTCCAGCCTGGGCCAGGACGATCGGTTTTTCAACGAAGATGGTGACAAATGATTGTTTATAACAATGTATGACCAGCGTGATGCCATTTGGTGTCAATTAACAATTTCAAGCACCGATAGTTTCCAATGGCTTAATACTGATGCAGAAGACTTCTGCAATTGAGCAGGTAATTGTGGAGGGAGATCCAGTCAGCGATGCTTAATATTTGACATGGTCAGTTATAAATTTAGTGTCTGAATTACTTGATCTGTTGGTCATAGATCCTATGTTCTGAGTCTAAGATATAATATTTCTTCTTTGACACTTCATCATTCTAATTTATGCATGTACATTTTGAAATCGCAACACCTCCCACACTAAGGAAGAAGAGCTAATCCTGAATGTTATTTGCCGATGCTAGGAAGAAGTATCGGTAAGTTATCTACCGCGCCAAAATTTATCAACGCGGCTTATTAGCATTTGGAGATTACAATGCTTAAAAGCATCGGCAAGGAAAGAAGGGATTTTATTGACGCTTTCTGGTAAGCATTGTTATATTTTCCAATACTGATGAGATGCTGGAGATCCATAACTTGGACTAGAAGGTCACGAGCACCATAGCAAAGAGTGGGCTACGACCTATTTTTCATTGCAGAAAACGTCCCCCAAAGGTCATGCTCGGATTCGCCGCTCACCGAAATCGTGCCCGCCAGTTAAACTGATCAATAGGAGCGTAGCACGTGCCATGTGGAGTCAATAGCCAAACAAATCTTCAAATGATTAACAAGGGTAGTTATAGCTCAGCATGATCTTGGCACGCTGGATAAGGAAAGTCGTAATTGCCTAGGGCAAGAGATAGGGAAAAAGCATAAAAGCTCATCTGAAAATTGTGCGAATGGAATCACAACAGATCAACACCCTCCTCTGTATAAACTTGGCTAGGGGACCCTAGGTAAGAGACTTTTCACCTTGCTTTCACCTGTCATTCTACTCAGATCTCTACCATTCCTTTCCAAAACTGTAATAACCCAAAAAATAAAAAGAAAAATTGGGGCCATGGGCCGGCCCAAAGGGGCCAGGCCCAGCCCGACCTTTGAGCAGCCCAGTCCTGTGGGCTTGTGGGCCGGCCTGGAGGGGGCCAGGCCCAACCCAACCGTGCACAGTGGCACGGTCCAAGCGGAGAAGAAGACTCCGTTCCTCCCCGATTCTGGCAGAAGAGGTAGCTACCCGAGGCCAGTTCAAGTTCAAATCAAACTCAGAGATCTTGCCTATATAACTCCCCTTCTCCTCCTCAGTTTTCCACCACATGAATCGCCGGGAATTGCCACCGATTTCGAGTTGCTTCTCCGAGTTCTTCCCTCGAATCCTCGCCGGAAACGTCACCGAATCCTCGTCAGGCTGAGGTAAGACCCAAGCCACTCCTCTCTTCTTCTTTGGATCATCTAGCCATGTTTTCACCTTGAATAGAGCCAGCAAGTTGCCGAATTTCCATCCAAAATAGGGGTTCCCTATTTCGGCTTCTTCCAAGCCCCGCCGCCGGCGGCTGCCAGGTTCAGCCGAGCTTCACCGCCTCCTGAGAGTTCTAAGTTCATGTGGCATCGATCAGGGAGATCGGCCATGTTCAGGCCGATTTTGATTGGTTCTTTGATGGTCTTCTTCCTCTTTTCTCCCCTTCTTCTCGTCGGCCGACTACCGTTGCCGGTGGTGCCATGGTTGAGGGTCGCCGTCGTCGTAGCTCGACCACT
Organism: Phoenix dactylifera; assembly: GCF_051530095.1. NCBI lineage: Eukaryota > Viridiplantae > Streptophyta > Magnoliopsida > Arecales > Arecaceae > Phoenix > Phoenix dactylifera. The sequence goes on along the minus strand of NC_143206.1, from coordinate 13,768,741 downwards.
TTGGGCCGCCACCCCCCTGATCCGTGGAAGAGAGAGAGAGAACAACTCTCCTCTATTTTGGAAGAAAAAGAGAGCCCTCTCTCTTCTTTCTCTCTCCTTGCTCTCTTGGATTTCTCTCTCTTGTTTCTAGTTTCTCTCTCTATGGGACTTTCGAAACTTTTCTCTCTCTTCCTGTTGGTACTTTCTCCTTCTAAGCTTGATACGGGGCGATCATTGGTTGTGACGACTGTTGGATAGTCCTAGGTTGCTACGTGATGGTAGACCTTGTAGTGGACTAGTAGAGGGTTCTAAGTTGTCGGATATCTCGAATAATTTTTTATATTGATTTGATTTTTTAGGGAAACAATCTTTTGGAAAAGAGGACGTTGAGCAGGGTTATGTGCACTCCGGTTCGTAGATCACGGTGTGGGCAGGTGATTGGTTTGTTTGGTTGTTAGTAAAGAGGTAAGAATCCTTGTACATTGACTTGCATGATATAAATATTTTTCTACCTATATGTATATATGATATGCTATGATCCAGATAAGTAAGAAGCCAGAATAGTTTTATGATAGTTTTGGTATTAAATTGTATTTTGATCATGTTCGCTTGTGATGGATGGTTTGATGGGTACATATATGAGCATTACTTACATGTGCATAATCGAACTAATAGATGTGGTGCTCTGAACTAACAATGTTATTATTGGTTAACTCATCACAGGCTGAAAACGTAACTGTGGTTAGTCTAAAGTCAAAAATAAATAAAAAGAAATTGATATGTGTATGTGAATTAGATTAAATAAATAAGGACTTTAGAGCTTATCTCGTTATTATGGCAGGCCCGCCATAGGTTGGAAATGTGATAGTTTGTCAGGCTCCATCACGGGCTGGAAATGTAGAACTATAATTGGCAGGCCTCGCCACAGGCTGGAAATGTGATACTTTGGCAAGCCCCATCACAGGCTGGAAAATGTGACCGAGATTTGGCCGAAAGTCGATAAGATAATTGATCCGAATCAAGGTAAAAGAAACGGGAAAAAAAGCATTGAAAACATCAACGAAGATTTATGAAATATCTTATGCTATATCACTCTTGAGTGGATGGATTTCTATTGATATTTGACGTTCATATTTATACTGATTATTCGAGTATTATTGATATCCAGTTTGTGATTTCATGATGTGTGCAACGATATTTTGTGGTTTTCAAACTTATATTATTATTATATTGGTGTAGATGTGTGGGGATTCTTACTGGGGTGTAAAGCTCACCACCCTTTCTTCTTTCTTTTTTTTCAGAGTCGTAGGATGCATAGTTTCGGATAGGTTTGAGCGCTGAGTTTGAGTATCAAAGTCATCAGTTACTTAGTTAGTTTATTTTGATACCGATGAACATTGAAAGCTACTCTTGTAATTGAACCAATTTAATTATTTGGATTTGTTGGATTTATCTATTTGAATTAATTAAAAAATTGTGGAGTTGTCGGATTTTTGTTCATCTGACAAAAAATCTACTTGACATAAACATTGAAGGGTTTCCCACCAATATGTTTCGACAACCTTGATCGCTTCGCTTTCATCGCAGGTTGGAGCTTGTACCTTGTTGGCCATCTTTATCCTAGCAAAGCAGACCTCATCCACCAAATTGCCGACTCCGTCAGATCGGATTTTCGGTGGCAGCACCTCCCGACTTATCCCAACTGATGGGCCACGAGGATCTTAATTGGTGGGCCACCAGTTGAGGCCAGCCCTCTTATGGTCGATTTCCCACAAACAGAAGATGGGGTGTCTGGAAGGAGACCTGGATCTGCGGGATGAATTGATCAGCCTCTCCATCGCCAACATATTGGCAGTGAGGTGGTGGCTTTCAAGGTGGAAAGAAGAGGCCACATTGGATGATGTTAACCTACTAGGCCAAGTGCTGGCCACCTTCCTCTCACTATGCATGTCAACATGGTGTCGAAGCCCCTCAGCATGGCCATGGAGTTCGACAAGGGCTCGGCTCCTTAGATGGGACATTGTTGCTAGCAACCGAGCCGGACGGCAAATGTACCGATTATTCGAGCTGCTGATCAATGCCGGCCTCTTTCATATGGTTTTGATGGGCAAAATCTATTATTATTATTATTATTATTATTATTATTATTATTATTATTATTATTGGTGCAACGGTGGCTCACACACTACGGATGTGAATGCGGGATAAGATCTATTATTCAATGGATGAGGGGCAAATATAAGAAAAAATAAAGGCTTCTGTCTTCTTGCCCAGAAGCCTGCATGCTTAGACACCATAATATTAAATTGCATGGGGCAAAAGGAAGAAGAGCTGCATGCGCTCTCCGCCACCCACAAGAGGCACTCTAATCCTAACTCTGAGCAATCGTGATGGAAAGAACCTAAGGAATGAGTTAGGGACCAAGTCCGCAAGATATCGCTTTATAATGTGCCTCACTCATTAGAGATAATTGCAAAGATTAAGATGGATATAATCTCCAATACGGTTGCATAGAAACTTGTTTCTTATTGTAACGGCCACAAACCATATATTCTATCACTATATCAGAGGCTTTTATTTTAAATTTAGAATCTTTATTAAAATAAATAAATAAAACAAAACTCGGTGCCCTGCTAGTGTGGGCTGCATCTGGATGAGCTTAAATTGAATCAATCCCCAGAAGGTTATCATCAACACATGGGCTAGGATCCAAGATATTGGGAGGACTTGGAGATCGAGCTTTAGGAGATGGAGGTTCCATATTGGCAGCAAGGTGCACTACAAAGGTTATAACATTGAGTACGCTCCTTTCACGATGGGCAAAAGAATATGCCCTAAGGGCACCTTTATGATGGTCCAAGACTCCAAATGGTGATGGCCCTGGCCAACCTTCTCTTCTACTTTGATTGGCAGCTCCCCAGTGGGATGAAACCCTAGGATCTGAACGTGAACTGCTAGTCTCTTGTCGCACTAACATGTCAAACCAACGTGCATGTTTCTTTTTTCTTGTAAAGCAGTCGCTTTGATAGCCAATATGCACGTCGACTGTAGTAGAACCATATCAGAACCTTGATTTGTTGTATCAAAGCAGCAGAACAGTCAAAAACTATCATGATTCTAGCCATGGAACTCCCCTTCTGCAATTATTAGATCTTCGTTGTTATCTACATATATTGCAGTGTAAATAAAATTATTTAGATTTTGGAAACTTGTAAATATATATATATAAATAATATGGAAAATATTGAAATTATTGATATTTTTTAATATTTTAAACAAAATAGTTTGAAAAATATCATAAAGAATGAAATGAAGTTATTAAATTTTTATTTTTAACAGAGGAAAAAGAATTGATTTTTTTTTTACGAAAAGAAATAATTATTAAAATATGAAATATCAACATACTTCGATTAAGTATATTTTATAATGTAAATAAGCTTTTAATAACTATAACAAATCTTAACTTTAATAAAGTAGATTGCTGACATGGAGGCTGGGTGGTTCTTAGCCTCCAGAATTTTTAAACAATATAAGAGATATTATAGGTGGCATATTTCAATTTTCTCATCTATTTTAATTGCTAGAGATTCTTTTATTTCTTATAATTACAGTTTCTAACACTTTACCGTGTTCAAGTTGTCCTATTAAAAAAGTTCCACAAAGAATAAGAGCATCAAGCTATGTACACAGACAGTAGACTCCTACAGAATCGGTCCTTACACTACAGAAAAAAAGGGAAATGCCGACGCTTATACACCGACACTTCTTAAAAGCATCAGTAATTTTGGTCCAGCGCCAAAATTTGCCAACACTTTTTAGAAGTGTCGGCGGTCACAACGCTAGAACGGAGCTTGGGTGATTAGACGATGCTTAAAAACATCATCGGAGTCCCACGACGCGTTCTCTAAAGCGTGCCCATTTCACCCACCCCCACCCACATATATAAGGCCCCCTCCTGGTCCCTAGCCCCTCCAGCCGCCTGCCGCCCTCCTTATCCCTAACCCCTGATTCGGAGCCATGGCCATGGTCCAGCTCCAAATAGGGGGAGGAGATGCTCCAGCCCCAAAGGAAAGTGACGGTCCTTTTCTTCTCTCATCCTCCTCCTCTCTTTCTCTCTCTCACTCCCCTCCCTCTATTTATATTTCTACTTCATTTTAGGGTTTCTATCCGGTGGAGAGGGGATGGCGACGGAGGAGAACAGGGGATGGCGATGGAGAGAGGGTGTAAGAGCACCGGCGGAGAGCCGCACGTCCTCGCCGTCAACGATAGCTCCATTGACCGGAGGGGTTTTCAGATTTCTCTATGGTGCCTCTCTTCATCTTTCCTTTCCATTTTTTTTCCTCCCCTTATTATTTATCTTCATTTCTTTTCTTTTTTTATTCTTTTTGTTCCTTTTTTTTCTTTTTCATGTTCTTTTCTCTTTCCTTTCTTCATTCTTTCTTTTTGTTAGATAAATAATATAGTTTCAAAGAACGAACTTTGATTGAATTTTTTTCTATCTCTCTTTTGCAGTGACGGCTGTGGCTAGCAGGAAGAGAGCTCTGGAGCTCCTGGGTTAGGTATGGCCATTTATTTAAATTTTTTTAAGCTATATGTATAGAATATATTTTTCCTTAGGATTAATATGTGAATATAAGATTTGGGTTTACTAGATGCCGGAGATGACCGGGTACTAGAAATGGAGCCCCCTCCCTTGCCTCTTCCTCTTCTTCTTCATCGCTTCCGAACGATCAGGGCTTATAAGCTGTCCTCAAGGCCCCCAGAGATTTGTAAATAATTTTTTTTAAAAAAAAATTTATTTACAGCGACGCTTATAAGCGTCAGAATAGACTATATTTTTTTGTAGGAATAGGGATTTGCCGACGCTTTATAAGCGTCGGCAAATCCCTGTTTTTGCCGACGCTTTCATGTTGAGTCGGCAAAAACTTTTGCCACTCTGGTATCGCCGACGTTTTTGCGACGCTTTAATAGCGTCGTTGGAACTTTAGCCGATGCTTATAAGCGTCGGTAAAGATTATGAAAAGCGTCGGAAAAGATTAGTTTTCCTGTAGTGTTAATGCTCATCAACAGGCGAGCATCATTAATCTCTTTATGAACAAGTTTTGCTTGAACAGTAGCAAGGGATGATATGAGCCTCCAACTACCTCAAAAAATATATACCTTATATATCAGTCCAGCCTTGGTCGTGCATCATGTTGTCTGTGGGCAGCGACCGGCGATTCAAATTGGTATATGGCCGGCACGATCGTCTTTCAATGACGATGTGACAAATGATTATTTATAACAATATATGACCAGCGTGATGCCATCTGGTAACTATTAACAATTTCAAGCACCAATAGTTTCGTATGGCTTAATACTGATGCAAAAGACTTCAGCAATTGAGCAGGTAATTGTGGAGGGAGAGTTAGCGATGCTTAATATATGACATAGTCAGTTATAAATTTAGTGTCTGAATTACTTGATTTGTTGGCCAGGGACCTAAGTTTTGAGTCTAAGATATAACATTTCTTCTTTAACACTTAATCATCCTTCTTTAAGTGCACAAAAAACCTTCAACAATAATTTTTTTATCAATATCAACATCAGTATGATACTGCTAAAGCTAATAATTTTTAAATACTGACTATAGAGTTTAGCAAACTCACCTCTTAATAGGATACATGCATCGGTAGTGAACTAGTCTACCAAGTTTAGCTTCTGAAGCTAAGTGAATGAGTAGATGAACCATAATGGTAAAAAGCTTAGGAGAAAATATCTTTTCCATGTGGCAAAATGTAAGTGTAACATTTGACTCCAACTGATCAAGCTCTCGAGGAACAAGAAGTTTGGAACATAATGCTTTAAAAAATGATGACAATTAAGAAACAATTTAAAGAACTTGTTTCGGCGTTGACGATCTTAAAGCTAATGAAAAGATATCTTGCATCAAAATGTTACCATCATGACTTTTAAAGATTCAAAAGTTTTCACTCTTTAAGATTTATGCGTCGTAAAATATTCGATGCATACTCATTAGTAACCTTCATATTTGTTAGAACTGCTAAGAAAAGATCTTTCTCTTAAGTACATATTTTGTAACATGTAGGAAGTATAGAAAATTTATCATTGGCAAGTGCTTTCGGATGAAGCTCTTGTCTTATGCCCATATCTTTCAAATCAAGATATGCCTTCAAGTTATCTTTGGTCTTCCCATCAAGATTTAACAATGTTCTAATCAAGTTATCACAAACATTCTTCTCTACATGCATCACATCAAGATTATGCCAAAGAAGATTATACTCCCAATAAGGTAAATTAAAAAAATGCTCCTTTTTTTAACTATTTTTGTTTAGATGATACCATTGTGTCATCGGCATTTTTCTGTCTATATACGTTATCATCATCCTCAAAAACCTTTGCATCAATATTGTTAGTAGTGATGTCCACTATTAAACTTTCATTCATTGAGTTGCCAACATCCTTCCTTCCCCTTTCATCCTTCCTTCCCCTTTTCTTTGAACATTTGGAACCTTAGGATAACTATAATTGATGCCTTACATTTGTCTAAGAACTTCAATTCTAGTTTGTAGAATATGGGTAGATGGCAACTTTATAGTACCATCAAATAGATCATTCTGAAATGGAAATGGATAGTTTACTTCTAACCATCGACGATGGGCCATCGGTGGCAACGGTGTCTAGTTCAATAGTTTCTTGCAGACCACACTAAATACTTAAGACACTGTCCAATATGGCAGTGGCAACCACACAGGGGAAGTTCTATCCTCAATCTCACTAAAAAAATTTCAAACATGAATAATTGAAAGAACTATCCATTTGCTCGTGTCTGAATTTATTTACTTGGTGCACAACTATCACGCCCCGAACTCGAAGTGCAATAGACGCCGCATTGCTGCACGGCAGACTGTACAGGTATGCAAGGCTACAGATCATATCAAAGCAATAACAAATTTCTGATTTTTTTAATCAATAATTTATTCAAAGCAATCATACAAAGTTTCAAAATAACATATATCAACATAAATCATATTAAATATTCTAACTAATCTAACAAAAATGCCAATAATTGAAAAACAATATTCGAAATCTAGCGCACTCCCCAGTCTCGTGTGATCATGCTTCACGATTTGAAAAATAGAGAAAATACGATAATGGGCTACACTAGCCAAATAAGCAACATAATACCCTAAAGTAGGGTCAAAGCATGCCAAATATTTAATTAAAGCACAAATTAATGACCGAAAAGTAAATCACAAATAAACATATTTTTTAAAAAAATTTATTTAGCGTTTTTAAAAAACTCTGATACCAAAATTGCAACATAAATAGGCTTATGGCCATGTAACTCAGTGGCATGGGTTGCACAAAGTATCAAATCCACTATTATTAACTACCGGTGGCAACGGTGTCCAAATACCACTATTTTAATCATCGGTGGTACGGTGTTGAAGCTAGTTTTTCACATATACAAGTCGATAAGACCAACGAATAATCTCCATTGGCAGGATCAGAACAGATGATATCCATGCTGAGAAAAACATACATATAAAAACAGATTTCATAAATTATCCAGTCATATTTTCCAAATTTCATAACATAACGTAATATAATTTAAAATAATTACTATCATAACAATAACATACCTGACCTGTTTAACTAAATATAAAATATATATCAAAATCAACTAATAATTATTTTATCAAATAATTTAGAAAATACATTTTAAAGTATTAAGTTAATTACCTTTTAAAATTATCATTATTTTGGGGGAGTCTCCTCAGCTTGCCATTGCTGAAATTCCTTTTTCCATACAGGCAGAATTTTCTTGGGAAGCACTACCAAGGGCCTGGCAAATGGATACTCGGCCAAAAAGCTCTGGACAAAACTAATGAGCATAAAAGTTTTACCCGATCCCGGGGCATGAGCCAGAATGCAGCCCTCCGGTTTATCATTTACTAAATTTCTAACCAAAAAATGAAAGCCTTCTAACTGATGTGGCTTCATTTGCTTCAAATGCCTAGGATGGATAAAAATGTCAGCTGCTATAAAATCTTCCAAAAATTTAGGTACGGAATATTGTAATGTTTCGTCTACATCCTTGGTGTTTCTTGATCTGGACATGAGCGTCCTTGCTGCCCGTGGGGCCTTTGCCCATTGGTATTCAAATATTGTGTCGATACTTCTTTGAATAACTTCGCAGATACGACAAACAATGCCTAGATCATCCTGAAGTACGGGGAGGTGCTTGCATTCTTCTTCTTCTTCTTGCACAGCAGCTGGCTCAACATAATTAGGATTCTTTGAGCACTCCATATCTAATGACATTTCTTTCCAAAGATCATCCAGCCGATGCTCATCATTTTCTAAGTTTTCTGCTTCATCTTGTTGGCAGATTCCCATGATCGATGAATGCTCCTGCACGGCCGCAGATGAAACAAGCGTGGAGTTTACATCAGTTTTTTTTTTCCTCCATAGTCATTTCAAAAGCAAGAGCTTTTCCACCTTGTCTTTCGCCTCTCTTCTCTGCTTAGTCTTGGTTCACAAGATCCTGAAATCGCTGCTTCTCAGGAACTTTCTGTAGGACAACTTTTTGATATTGGACAGATGGTTGCCTGTTTGCTCTAAATGCAACACTACCATCTAACTTATTACTTCCATAGCCATAGGGAATTATCTGGTTTGAATGACTTTCTTGCGTTATAATGGCTTGTCTTTGGAAGCTCTCAATTCGAGTTCCAGTGTTTGTCATGAATCAGAGGATTTCCTTCCAGAATGGGAAGCATGTTGACTTCCTGTTTGATGGATTGCATCTTCATCATCTGAATCAAGAATTATGACAGATGTGCTGTCTTTCCCTTCTTTGTATTTTTGGGCAAGAATCCGTAGGGCCATTTGCAACATCTGGAATTTTCCTATGCATCATTAAATCAGAATCACCACAATATAAAATATTCTGATCACTGGACTCATATGTTTTTTTTTTTTTTTTTTGCCTGCAGACATTCTCACGGATGTATTGGCAGCAGCATCAATGAAGTCAGCCTCCAAATCAATTATATCTGAAGATATTGAACTATCAACACGTCGATCTGAATTCTGATTCCCTTTGGTTGATAGGTCCAACCAAGTATTTATCCCACGATGAGAGCTAGAAAATAGACTTGGATAGGAATTTGCAAGTGATGGCCGTAATGTGGACAAGAATTTGATGACCTGCATCCTCTGAGCATGGAGAGTTTCATACTCTTTGGTTACCCTTCCATATAATCCATCATCCAAGCTCCAGAAGATTCGACAAAGCAAGTGGATCTGAATAATCTCTAACTTTGGAGACTTTTCTTTGGCTTCCTCAAAACCAGAACATAAAACTGTCACCTCAGATTTGTTACGATGGTTATTATCCTCATCGTCTAACTTTGATCTTTTATGTCTCTGAAGATACATATACAGGTTCAAGATTTCCGACGAGCTGTTCTCCTTGGGGAGATCAAAAGATTCTTTCTCCCATCCCCTTCTCTTCCCTTGCCCCGGCGCCCATGGAACGAAAAAAAAGAGAAGTTGGAGCCGGAGAAAGAGTGGCACGGCGGAGTTCGATTGGCCCAAAACGGCCTATCTGGGCCAAAGAAACCAACCAAAAATGGCCTATCTGGGCTGGATCTCACAACAACTGTAAGGACCCGTGCGGGCGTGTGTTTAGTCCCACATCGGTTCAGATTACGTGAGGGGAGAAACAGTATTAATAGCCCATGAATCCAAACGCCGGCAGACCCAGAGGGAAACGTACATAGATGTCCTGCGTGCAAACAGTTCGAGTTTCCCTGCCGGCACAAGAAGGCTTTCATACAAGTGGGTTGGATGCAAAATCTTGGAAGAGCTTCATGATTTCTTCGTCGATACTGGTAAGGCCATCCATCCTTTTATAAAGAAAGCGCGAATTCCGAGCACCATTCACGACCGCACGGCTGCAGAATTCCGGCGCTACCGCCCTCGATCAAAGAGCGCCCACTCCAGCTCCTCCTCGGCCGACTCGATCAAATTGACGACACCCGCCGTTGCTTCCTCCTGGGTGCAACCTGGGTGGTCCCTCATGTAGCAGCCAACCGCCGTGGCCAACTTTCCCTCCCGGACCTCCTTTTGGAAGGTGGCGACGTCGTTGGCAAGCCGGGCTACGACGGAAATGAGGTACATGAAGCGTGAGTCTGGACCCAGGTGGCTGAGCATCTCATCCGTGAACTTTTCTCCTAGCAAGAATGCAGATGTCCATGTTACTACTCTAGCTCCGATAAAGACGACGGTGCATCGCATGTATTCTTCGTAGCTCGGTATGTGTTCGCTATGCATCCATTCTGCTTCCTCCAGAAGCACAGCTACAAACTCCGCCCACTGAAATCAACGCATGCATATGATATGAGATAGCCTAACGGTCAAGACACTAATTATTTCAAAGATATGATGTGAGAAATATTTTAACCAAATATTTGAAACGAAAAAAAAAACTCTCATGATTGAAACATGGAAATTCCAAATATAAGAGGAGCAATTCCTCAGCGATAACCCATTCCAATGCTTTTAAATTGATCGGTTGGACGCACTTGTGTGCTGACAATTCAAATCGTTGGACCACCAGAAAGTTCAACAATTTATAAGTAGGTATGATTTTATTCAAAAAAAAAATTTACATAGTTTTTTTTTTCTTTTTTTTTTGAAGGAAAGAGCAGAATGGAGGAGAAGGATTTTCGTAGACAATCCAAGTAGTTTGGATAACAACTTAATTAAGTTGAGTACGTGTATATATGTTCATATCTATATGCTTGCTTCTATTTTTCAAATAATTAGGTTTGGTTGCCCAATTAATACGATATCTCTTTAGTTTTTTTTTCCTCCATTGTTCGAATGACTTCCCTAAAGAGAAGTAAAAATAGGTGCGGTCAAAGGCTTTGATGGGCCTGGGCTAAATGTCATTAGCTCTAAACGTTTTGGGATCTTGGTCTCCAATTAGAAATTTGCTTTTAAGTGTCTCAATTGGTTAATTGAGAAAATTCGTACTTACCAAATGCTTGAATATGGGAAGGCAGTCACGATCCTGAATTCTGTTGGATTCTGCTGCCAACTCTACACATGTAGCATCAATGGCTTCGAGTACTAGCTTGTGTTGAGGAAGATCATCGATAAAAGATGAGTCTCACCTAGCATGGAAAAGAAAGAATGATAGAAAAGGTTATTAATCCAGAACAAACATTATAAACCTGTATGGCCTAATGATTGCATCCTTCTTTCAATTAGACGAGGTTCCATGTTCGAACTTGGCGGGAGGGGTGTTTCTCTGGATGCTAGAAATGAGTAATTAACATCAGTCCATGGTCTTGATCACATTTTTTCAAAAAAAAAAAAGAAAGAGAAAAAGATAAGAAATTATGCTAAGCAATTCTCTATGCAATTAAGTTGGAGCCCAAACAAAATGGGCTAGCGCTAGAATAAGACATGGTTGTTATGTTAACAAATGAAGCACTAGAAGAAATTCGAACTAAGAATGGGTTCAGTAATGCTGTAAGAATAGTCAAATCTGTAGAAATCTGTGGACCATAAAGAAAAAATATGTAGAAATCTGTGGAGCTTGTAATCACCAATAAAAAATGCAACAATGGAAGGCTATTACTAGTTATCGGGAGTCTAACTGGGGATGGAAGTACAGGAAAAGTTGGTTTTACCGACGCTTTTTTGCCGACGCTTTTTACAAGCGTCGGTAAATTTCCGTCTAGCGTCAAAAGTTGCTGATGCTTGTAAAAAGCGTCGGCAACAGACGAGGTGTAGTTCTCCGGGCTAAGACGACGCTAAAAAGCGTCGTCGGAAGCCAACAGAAAAGATTCAGGCTAAATACCAACGAGCTCCCTCCTAACCACACCTCACACACCTGTCTCTCTCTCTCTCTGCCTGGCCACCGCCCCTCTCTCTCTCATCCCTCCTCCCTCATCTCTCTCGCCCATTCCTCGTCTTCTCCAGAAACATCTATTTAACCAGTAGTATTACCCACATCTCTCTCGCCCATTCCTCGTCTTCTCTCTCTCTCTCTCGAAACATCGGTCACCATTAAAGGCAGAGAGGAAGGTAGGCGATGGCCAAGACCAAACCCGGCAAGAAGGACCTCGATTCCTACACCATTAAAGGCACCAACAAGGTCTTCTTCCCCGACCCCGATGCTCCCCCTCCGCCGATGCCTCCTCCCACGCCTCTGCCGCCCATCATCGGGTTCGAGATGTCCTCCTGCTCCTCCCTGCTGTACCCTACGCCGCCAGAAGTCGACGGAAGTGCCAGCGGCGCCGGCCAGTGCTGCTGCTGATGCGCGGCCGCCGCCACGGCCGCCATGTGGTGGTGGTGGTGCAGGTACCCCTCCGGCGTCCGGTAGTAGGGGAAGAACTGCTGGTGGTACTCCGCCCCGATCACGCCGGCTCCGGGGGCGACGCCGCCCTCCGTCTCCTTTCGGTGGAAGTTCCGGTGGCAGCTGCAGGCGGCGCAGCGCAGCCCGTCCAGAGTACCCTCCTCCCGGCCGCCATGAACTCCCCGCACCCATCCACCGCATGCCCCCCGATATTCACTGCGTGGTTCTTGAGGCACTCTCTGTACCTCCCTCCCCCTACCCTGCTCACCTTCCGGTTACCCGGCGCCCCCGCCCCCACGACCGCCACCATCCCCACTTCCCCTCCTCCGCTACCACCGCCTTCGCTCACCTTGCCGCCTCCGGCAGCGCCTCTGCCGGAATTCCCCAGAGGAGCCTCGTAGCCGGAGCCCACCGGCAACCCGATCTCCTCCTCCAGCTCGTCGTGGTCGTTGAAGTCCATCTCCGGATCCGTCGACCGGAGATCCCCGGTCAGATCTCGAGATCAGGACCCGGACCTCCTCCCCCCTCCCTTTCTCTAACTCCCTCTTTCTTTTCTCTAACTCTCGGGCTTAGCCTAGCTTTAGCTTAGGGGAGGAGATAAGAGAGAGTGTGGACACCATCAATTCACACACCGCCCGCACCCCGGCCATCCTCCGCCTTCCGGAGCTCTCCGCCGCCTGCGTCAAGAAGGCCCTCGATCTTGGCCCCTAGGGCCTCTTGTTCCCCAGATCGAGTCCCCTGGTGTCGCCAAGCTTTGCGAGCATGGGGTATCTGCAGGATGCGATGGAGGAGGCAGAGAGGAAGGTGTTGGGGAGGACATTGGGGAGGAATCGAGAAAATTATTTTTAAAATTATTTTTTTAAAAAAAATAATTATAACGATGCTTTAAAGCGTCGCTAACTGGGTTTTTAGCGACGTTTAAAAGCGTCGCTAAAATACGTCGCTAAAAACCTTCTTAGCGACGCTTTCTAGAAGCGTCGGCAATTCTTTTTTCCACTCCGACATAGCCGACCCTTTGGCGACGCTTTTAAAAGCGTCAAAAGGAAACAGATCAACGCTTATAAGCGTCGGTAAAGGCCTCAAAAAGCATCGCCAAATCTTGTTTTTCTTGTAGCTAGACTTCTGAAGTCAATCATCCAACCAAAGTCTTTACTTTATAATAATAGTGGCAAAGCCGGTCATTTGCATGGGGTACTAGTTAACATGAAAATTTCTCAATGCATTGAACACCCCCAATTAAGATATAGAGGGTGGGGTGGGTGGGTGGTTGGCACAGTGTAGGTTACTTAAACATAATTAAATATTGTTACCTCTTGAAAGCCTCACAGAAGCGCCGAAGTTCTTGAAGATTAAATCTTTTATCGTCAAAGAGATCATCAAGAACCATGGCCAGGACTACACCCTTGGCGTAGGCCAGACGACAAGATGAAAATTGAGGTTCATACATAGTTGGTGCCACTACAAGGTAAGATTGTCCAAGCCTTTTGCAGACACATTTCAGTCCATCAAACCCACATCTCTGCCACCATCTGCAAAACCCAAAGAGGAGTGTTGAAATATCCAAGGCAAAGAGCTACAAGATGAAGATAAAAATAAGTGACAGATTATACGGCTAGATAAAATGACTGGATAATGATTTCCATCACTATCTTCGATTTACGTGAGTCAAACCCTCCAAGATCTAAAATGAGAGCCTTCTTTCCTAATCGAGGATGGGTGCGCTCATGTGGGTACAAACCAATTTGCTTAGGTTGTGGGTTAGTTATAATGGCTTGGTTCGTATAACTTCTCAGATTATTTTTTAGATTTTCCTTTCTGATGAAAAGAATTAAGAGGTTGGTCGTCAAGCTTGACCTTTGTTATCTAACTTGTTTTTATGCTTTGTTTTATTTGATTTAAAATATCATTGTTGGAATTTGGGTCCACAATTTGCAATTTGTATCTTTTTTGATAAATTAGTTTCGCCGAGAGTGCGGTGAAATTAGTCTTATTACATAAATTAATATAATTATGTATCAAAATTTATCATGATTCACAAAACAGTATGCCGTTACTCTCATCTCCCCTGTATCCATGCAACTAGGTCTATTTCATTCAACACTGATGATTGGGTCCATTCCCATCAACACTTTCTAATATCGCGGAACGCCGTTCAGGTTTCCAGGATCTGCTTACTCAAAAAGAAAAAGGTTTACAAGATCTAGTTTAATAAATCACAAGGACCTTGTGTTTGGCAAAAATAAAGAGTAACTTTAATCTTTGTTATATCTTAGATCCTATTTTGACCGTCCATGCAGCAAGACAAGCATCCATGCAACAATAATGTTGAGACATTAATAGAATATGTTGTACATATACTTGATTTGACAAGACAAGCATCCGTGTCTGTAGCTAAATTAAATCGCTCACACGCACGCATCATAATGCTCATGCATGTTTGTTTCATTCTTAATATTTTTCTTCCACAGAGAGCAAAGAATAGTGCAGGAATACCATTTTACGTGTCAAGATCGAATCTAAATTCTCTCCCTGGCTAGGCCATGAGAAGAGTGGCAATTTTTTATCCGCACTCACTAATTAGGGGTACAAATGGGTCGGATCGGATCGGCTCCTGAGTGACTCCGATTCAATCCGATTTTTTAGTCGATTTTTAATTTTGGACCCAGATCCGACCTGGTTGAAGATCGGATCGGGTCGGGTTCGGGTCGGATCCGGATTCAAGTTGGGACGGGTTCAGATCCGAATCAGATCCATAAGAATTTGGGCAAATCTAATTTGGTCAAATCATAATTAATGACCCATATCACACTATTTTTGATCTATATGACTGATTGGACGGAACTTGGTGTCTCCCAGACCTTCCAAAATCCAATTCCTGGCACATGACCCATATTCAATTCAGTGTTCCCTCACTTCCTCCCTGCAAAAGTTAAAAAAAACAAAAACCCAAAAACAGAAGGAAAAAAAAAAGCCAGCTACCGAGACACCAGATGTATCAACAGTGTAATAGATCGAGAGCTGACGGATCAATAGTGCCACGACCCACACATATATAATAATAATAATAAAAAAATTCTCTTTTGTATTTTCCTCTCTCTCTTCAGGTCCATTCGGGTCAGATCGGATCCGTTCGGTAAATCCAGATTCGACCCAGAAAATGATTCGAGTCCAATTTTAGGACCCGACCCGGACCCACGGATCCTAAAATTCGGATCGGGTTGGATCTACACAGGTCGGGTCTCGGATTGACCGGACCCATTTGCAGCCTTACCACTAACCATCAAAACTCATCCAAAATAATGGATTTGGGTGTTATTTTTTTAAATCAATCAGTATGAATTAGTTGAGATCAATTTTATTAGAAATGGATTGGGTGTAGTTTTAGCCTATCAACCTGATGGGTCAATGCAAGTATAATATAAATCTTTAAAATCTATCTTTTAATTGCCAAGATCGAGAGTGGGTACAAGTACTGGTGCAAAGAAATGTATGTTTTAGAGATATTTTTAGTGATAAAGCATTTAGAAAACAAGTGCAGAATGAAGCTTTGAGAAAAAAATTGAATTGGATGGATAAATCTGGATAAAACATTCCGGTAGTCAAATTCATCATTAAATCTCTAAAAACAGTGATAGCTATATCATATACGATGCTCTATAAAGAATTGTTCATTTGATTAGAAAAGTTGCATAACTAATAGTTAAGAAAATAAATAAAATATAATAAAAAGAAAGAGGAGAGTGTAATATGTTTAGGATTTATCACTTTTTCCACCTAAATTTTGTCTCACACTTTCTTACTTTGTTTGGATCGGCCATTCTAAATACCTTATTTTTAGTTTGTTTTGCTTTTATTTATTTTTTAATAAATAATAGATAAGTAACATGCTATTTGAGGTTGATAGGTAGGTATGGGCTTTTATGAAATTAATAGGTCGGGTATGGATTTGTTCTTTTGAAATTAATTATAATTGGTCTGATTATGGGTTGAGGTTCATAACTCAACCCCAAATTGATTTGATCCAAACCTGGCCTAAGCTGGCTCATTGCTAGCCATAATTATAGGGATAGAGGTGTCAATTAATGTATCCAAATATAGTCAACAAACAATTATTCTTTTTATCCAATGGCTTAGATCTTAATTATTTGACAACCTTTAAAATATATGACTTATCATACTAACCTCTCAAATTCCTCCAGCTCTTGTTGATATAGCTTCTGCAACTTTTGAAAGTCTAACTTTGCAAGTTGTAAATATTTTCTTGTACTCTCATTTCCTGACCACAATTGTCTTACGGTGCTTATTGTCTCTAATCTAGGCAGGAGGCATTGACAGGGCAATTCCAATGCAAAATTTACCTACACAAATCAGATTAAAGCAGATTACATAAAGCTAAAAACTTGAAATGCCTGCATTTTATGTTAGAAATGGTTACAAATAGACTATGCTTGCTAGTATTTGTCATGTGTATTGAACATGATACTTTGATGTGGGGTATAAATGGTTACAAATAGTGCTGCTAGAAGTACCTAAATAGGGATAGGTTCATTATATAGCTGCAATTTCACTTTTCCATAAGTACTGGGGAAAAAAATAATAGGGTTATGGAAAGTTGATACTCTTAGTAAAAAAGTAAATATTTTTATACGAGATTCCATGGAATTTATTCCCCGAAAGGATAACAGGACCATCAATTTCAACCATAGTTAACTTAAATTGACTGATGAGGAATGTATGTGCAAACATTGTATGTCTGAGGGTTTATATGCAAATTTAAAAGCATTGAAGGGTTAATATGCAAACTATTGAAGATTTAGTTAATCTGAAAACGATAAATAATCTAAGGTTGTATATTCTGGATATTTGGAACATTTCTCACTTAATCTCATCAAGCCAACTTCGTGATCCAATTGCAGTTAATTAGTCTGCATGGACCTATATTCAACGAATATATACTTAGGAACTTCATTCAAATTTAAAGAATCGGGGCATTATTACATGAATTTACAAAAATAATTAGAGAGTAAATGCAAAAAATCTTTTCCAATATAAGTCTCACCGGGTCAAGTTTATGGGAACAGAGACTGGATGACAGAGTGTCTCGTCCATGGACATGGCACAAGGATGCAATTCGGATTGTAGATCCTAATTTTCATACTACAATACAAGTTTCATGTGTCTATTTCCTTTCTTTTCTAAGTAATAGTGCTATTGCTATCCGGTAAGAATATAGCTCAAATACTTCAGAGACAAGCAGTATACCCCCATGATTCATTACCAAGACTACTCTCCTAAAATATTATGGTAATTTCCCTTCTTTTCCGCAGTTTTTTTTCTTTTCTTTTCTTTTTATTAAAAAAGAATCTTCCTCCCTGCTTTGAGAACAGGATATGTCGTTGGATTGTTCAGCCAAAAACTTAACATTTTTGCCAAGACCAATCATCAATGATCGTATAAACCACATTCAAGCGACAGCTTAGGGGGGGTCTTACCTCTATCCCAAGGTTGTTGGGCTGCAAAAGAGTTGGGTTCCCCTCGGACAAGACGTTAAGGAGTTGGGACCTTGCAAATTCCTGTGCTTCTCCCATTATTTTTGATTCAGTCGGGAAGCCTGTCCGAGAGCATCTATACAGGTTCAACAGAGCTGATATATTGGTTGGTGAATCGACGGAGAAACATTCATAAAAGCTCTTTTCCCCATCCTCTAAAGCCATAAGAACACCTGCAAATAGATATCCAAGTGGTCAATCTCATTTAGTTGAGTTATATGGGCTTATGGGCTTGGAACAATCCCAATCGAGATGTTATTGGAGCAGAGAGAAAAGGCCGTGCGTCGATACCTGCAGAGACGGGGTAGCCATGATGCCTCAGCAAGCGAAAGGCTAATACTGTGGCTTTTGCATCATTCAACCCATACCTATCATCCCATTGCCTGCGGTTGAGAAACATAATTACGTACAGAGCTGTTTAGGTAATTAAATACGAGATGACCGCATCTTATATATAGGAGTCCCCACCTTCAAAAGAAATTTTGAAGATGTGGTCATGATCTCATGACACAATTGTTTTATTAGATGCCAGATTTTGGTTGATTTAAGAGTCTGGTTCATATTTTTCCTTCTCTACAGTTGGCTGGGTGGCACTTTATACACTCATGGCACGAGGTGCGTTTATATATACTAACACGATGCACTTACATGTAGCTTGTGCGTAAAATACGTCGGATTTGGTGTTCGAAGTATCTTTGGATTCCAAGCCGCTCCATCAAATCCACCAACATTAGAGCCTCAAAAAGAGCAGCAGTATCCATTAGACAAGTCTCAATGGATGCGAGTTCCACCTCTATTGCACCAACCAAATCCTCCTCTTTTTCCTCTGCCTGCATGAAGCCCTCCTGCAAGAGGCTAGGTTGGTAAGATCATGTTATATCTTATCTTTCTCCTGTATCAGTGTGAGGATCCGTGCAGGTGTGTGTTTAGTCCCACATCGGTTATTCGCTAGATAGATTTTGGGTACTTATATAGAATCAAGAAATCCAAATAATTCCTTTTGGATAGCCTTTTTGGGTGAGATCTTGTATTATTACAAATGGTATCAGAGCGAACTCGGTTAATAGTCTATGTGGACTAGGGGACACTACAGCCGGGTTCATTAAGGCTGACCACAGGGGCGAGTACATCAACACTTGAATGAGGGAGTCTGTGATGACCCGTGCAGGCATGTGTTTATTCCTACATCGGTTATTTGCCGAGAAGATCTTAGGTACTTATATAGAAAAAAAATTCAAATAATACCTTCCGGCTAGTTATTTTGGGTGAGATACTGAATTGTTATAATAAGCCATGTTTGGTAACTCTCGTCATGCTAAATTTTCTAAGTTCCGCCTTCCTGTCATGCTAATTTTTTTTTTTTTTAAGTAAATCTGGCATTTCATATGGCTCTTAAACGAACACAGCAGCCCGTCAAGTCATAAAAAAGGAAAACGATACAAATAGTGCTGCTAGCAGTACCTAAATAGGGATAGGTTCATAATCATTGTACCTAAATAGGAACGGAGCAGCTGGCTGAGCAAGGGAGCAGGGGAGAGCCATACTGCTCAAAATTTTTTCCTTCCTCTGGCCTCTGATCTACTCGTGGTGACTCCAGGTATAATGCCTCGCTGCCTTCTATATAAGGATGAGCGCGGGGTTTAAAGCCTAAACACTCGTCCCTTAAGCTAATGCAGAGTTATCAGTTCGTTCAAACATGTTAACGTCATTTAAAACATTACCACAATATAAATTCAAAAAAACAAAAAGTTTTACAAGATTTAATAAATCACAAAGACCATGTGTTTGGCAAAAATAAAGAGTAACTTTAATCTTTGTTATATATATCTTAGATCCTATTTTGACAGTCCATGCAACAAGACAAGCATCCGTGCAATAATATTGAGAATTAAAAGAATATGGTGTACATATACATGATTTGACAAGACAAGCATCCGGTGCATGTATGTAGCTAAATTAAATCGCTCGCACACACATATCCGAATGCTTATGCATGTTTGTTTTTCTCTTTTTCTTTTTTTTTTTTTTTTTCCGGAGAGATGAGGATAGTGGCAAGAATACCCCTTCACCTGTCAAGATCGAACCTAAATTCTCTCCGTCTAGGCCATGAGAAGAGTCGCAATTTTTATCTGCATTCACTAACCCATCAAACTCATCCAAAATAATGGATTTTGGTTTGATTTTTTTAAAAATAGATAATATAAGTTAGTCAAGATCAATTAGAATATAAATCAAATGCTATGAATTAGTTAAGACCAATTCTATTAGAAATGGATCGGGTGTAGATTTAGCCTGTCTCCCTGAAGGGTCAATGCAAGTATAATATAAATCTTTAAAATCTATCTTTTAATTGCTAAGATCAAGAGTGGGTACAAAATACTAGAAATGCATATTTAGAGATATTTTTAGTGATCAAGCATTTAGAAAGCAAGTGCAGAATGAAGATTTGAGAAAAAATTTTAATTGGATGGGTTATTCTAGATAAAACATTTCGGTTAAGTCAGATTCATTATTAATTTTTTTAAAAAAAGTGATAGCTACATCATATACCATGCTCTATAAAGATTGTTGATTTGACTAGAAAAGTTGCATAACTAACAGTTAAGCAAATAAATAAGATATAATAAAAAGAAAGAGGAGAGTGTAGCATGTTTTGGAATTTTCACTTTTTCCACTTAAATTTTGTCCCACACTTTCTTACTTTGTTTGGATCGGCCATTCTAAATACCTTATTTTAAGATTATTTTGCTTTTATTTATTTTTATAAATATAGATAAGTAACATGCTATTTGAGGTTGATAGGTAGGTATGGGCTTTTATGAAATAAATAGGTTGCGTATGGATTTGTTCTTTGGGAATTAATTATGATTGGTTGGTTATGGGTTGAGGTTCTTAACTCAACCCCGAATTGATTTGATCCAAACCTGACCTAAGCTAGCTCATGGCCAGCCATAATTATAGGGATAGTGTTGTCAATTAATGTATCCAAATATGGTCAACAAACAATTATTGTTTTCATCCAATGGCTTAGATCTTAATTAGTTGACAACCATTAAAGCATATGACTTATCATCCTAACCTCTCAAATTCCTTTAGTTCTTGTTGATATAGCTTCTGCGACTTTTGAAAGTCTAACTTTGGGAGTTTTAAATATTTTCTTGTACTCTCATTTTCTGGCCACAATTGTCTTATGATGCTTGTTGTCTCTAATCTAGGCAGGACGCATTGACGGAAAAATTCCAATACAAAATTTACCTACACAAATCAGAATTAAAGCAATTTACGTAAAGCTAAAAGACTTGAAATGCCTACATTTCATGTTAGAATGTGACATGAAAATAAGTGTCACGGACAGCTTGCTAGTATTTGTCATGTGTATGTGTATTGTGACTACTGGGACTGGGCCGCCAGATGGGCCGACCTGGACCAAGGTCGGCAGCCCATCTGGAGGCCACCACCTCCTATGGTCCTACTTCGGAGAGGTACAGCTGCCGGCGGAAGGGAGAGACAGCTGCCGACCATTAAAGTGGTTATCACCGCCTAAGAAGCCCTATTTTCTAGCCCTCTTATCGTGCCCCTCCTTCTTCCTCGGAGAGGAATTCCTGAACCAGCAACCACTGAGGCGCCGGAGCAGGGATCGTTGCAGTTCACCCCCGAAATAGGTAAGCCTTCCGACCACCTTGTTTCCATTTTCCCCGCCCTTCCTCCTCCCGATCCACTCGGGAGGATAGGTAAATTAAAATAGAAAAAGAAAGGGAGGAAGCAAGAAAGAAAGAAAGAAGAAGAAGAAAAGGGGGAAGAAGGGGGCGGGGACTCACCTGTGTGTGGCCATGTATAACCCGAACCCGACCTGAAAAATTCAAGTCTGGGTCGGGTCTAGGTCCAGGTCGGGTCCAATATGAGAGTGATTCAAAAAGAGGGGATTTTCTTTCTGCTACGTCTCCGATTTTGTTACCCTACACCCCCTCCCACCCACATTAAAAAAAGGAAGAATAACAAGTAGAGAAGATGTTATCGTCTCTCCGCCAATCATGCCGTCGGCACTCAAAACACCGCTGCTGGAACACTAGTCTCGAATTCCTAATCCCTCTCCTCCAACCCTTCGCCCCTTTCTCCTCCTTCCTCTTTATCCCCACCTAAAAAGCCAAGTTTGCTGCCCTCTTCCCGAATAATTCATTAGAAAAAGTCGCGATAATGGGACCCCCCAGCCCCCTGATTTGATCCTGGCTATTCTTTTCGTGGACCTCTTGGTCCAGATCATGGACCGGCTGCTGAACTCCGGAGATCGGAAGTCTTTACACCTTGTCTCCCGTAGCTTCATCCGTGTGGAGGTGCTCCACCGCCACGCCTTCCGCATCCTCCACTGGGAGTCCCTCCCTTCCCTCTTGCGCCGCTACTCCACTCTCGAATCCCTGGACCTCTCCACCTACTCTGCCCTCGATGGCGCCTCCCTCCACATCGCCGGTGGCCGTCGGGGGTTGAAAGGAATGTGCCTCGCCGGGGCCACGGGGATCGGGTGGTGGGGGCTGGAGGCGCTGGTGGCAACGTGCCTATAGTTGGAGGTGGTGGAACTGGTTGTTTCAGCGAAATAAAATTACTTGTGGTTTATTTGAGTTCTTTTGAGGTGATATTCCAACACTAAATTCATTGCTTCGCTGCAGGCTCAAGAAGCCTTCATTCAAGTGGGTTAAACATAAAATCTTGGAAGAGCTTCATGAATTCTTCATCGGAATTGTGAAAGCCATCCATCCTTACGTAAAGAAGACAGGCACCCCGAGCATTACTCAGGAGTGCACGGCTACAGAACTCCGGCACTCCTGCTCTTGATCGATAGAGCTCCCACTCCAGTTCCTGACAGGCCAACTCAATCACATTGCTGAGACCTACCATGGCTTCCTCCTGGGTGCAGCCTGGGTGGTCCCTCATGTAGCAGCCAACCCCCGTGGCCTGCTTTCCCTCCTCGAGCTCCCTCGAAAAGGAGGCAAGATCATTGGAAAGTCGGCATACGACGGAAACGAGGTGCATGAAGCGTGAGTCAGGACCAATGTGGCGGAGCATCTCATCTGTGATCTTCTCTCCCAGAAAGAATGCAGATGTCCCTGTTACCATTTTCGTTCCAATAGTGTCCTTGGCGCATTGCATGTATTCTTCGTAGGTCGGAATGCGTTCGCTGTGCAACCATTCTGCTTCCTTTAGAAAGGAAGCTACAAACTCTGCCCACTGAAATGAACGCATGCATACGATATGTAAGCCTATTGTTGTGCTTGTGAGAGAGCCTATATGGTTCAGGACTTAATTAGTTCAAAGATATGACATGAGAAATATTCCAATTAAATATTTTTTTAAAAAATCTCTCATGTTTGAAATATGGAAATCTAAATATAAGACAGTTGCAACTGCTGAACTATAACTCATTCCAATGCTTTTAAGTTGATCAGTTGGCCAGACTTGGGTGCTGACCCATTTAAATTGTTAGGACACTAGAAAGTCCAGCAATTTATCGACAGGGATTTTATTTAAAAAGAGACTTAAGGAGAGTTTCGTTCTTCCGTTAAAGAGAAGGACAGAGGAAAAGGAATTATGTAACCAATCCAAACTAATACGAGACCTCGTTAGTCGTTAGCTATATTTCATTTCTTCTTTTAAATTGGCCGAATGACTTCTTAAAAAGGTCGGAAAGAGGTGCGGCCAAAGCCTTTGATGGACCTGGGCTAATGTCATTAGGACTGAATGTCTAATCTTTGGGTTATTGTCCTCCTGCTAGAACTTAGCTTTCAGCATCTAAATTGATTAATTGAGAAAATTCATACTTACCATATGCCTGAATATGGGAAGGATGTCGCGACCCTGAACTCGGTTGGCTTCTGCTGCCAGCTCTAGATAGGTACCGTCTATGCCTTCGAATGCTAGCTTGTGTTGAGGAAGATCATTGATAAGAGATGAGTCCCACCTGGCATGGAAGAGATATTAAGAATGATAGAAAAGGCCTTTAATCCAAACATTCTAAATCGGTTTATAGCCTCATGATTGCACCCTTCCTTCAATTAGAGGAGGTTCCATGTTCAAACTTGTTGGTAGGTGTCTCTCTGGGTGCTAGAAATGGATAATTGACATCAATCCATGGCATTGATCATGCTTTCCTCAAAAATAAAATTAAAAAAAAAAAGAAGATGAGATTAGATGTTATGCTAAGCTAGTCTCTACGCTGATTGGAACCCAGACATGGGTCAGGGCTAGAACTAGATTGTGGTTGTTCTGTTAATAGGTTCGGAGAAGTTAAGCACTAGAAAAAATTCGACAAGGAGGATCGTTTGATAATTTAGTATGGATTTAAAAAATGTTGTGGGAATAATTACACCGGAGGTGGAAATAAAGTGGTGCTTGTTAATTCACTATTTAAAAGAAAAATACGTATAAATCTATGGAACTCAGAATCACCAATAAAAATGCAAGAATGGAATATTATTAGTTGTTATCAAAAGTTTGAATGGAGACAGCGACTTCTGAAGTTAGTCATCCTCCCAAACTCTTTGCTTTATAATAGTGGCAAAGTAGGCGATTTGCATGAGATCCTTATTGACATGAAAATTTCCCCATGTGTTGAACAACTTCTCTGAGAAAAACAAAACAATTTGCTAGTGACATTCTCCTAGCAATTGGATACATGCTGAGAAGACCATCCAAAGACCAACTTTGCTAAGCATGAAACATGCTGAGAAATTGGGCTGCCTCCTCCAAATCGAGAACATTATAGGTTATTGAGTTGGTGTTTCCTATCATTTCATTGAAATGGTCGGTTGGGGGGGGGGGGGGGGGGGGGGGAGATGCGGGGCCGTTAAACATAATCAAATATACTTACCTCCTGAAAGCCTCGTTGAAGCGCCGAAGTTCTTGAAGGTCATAGCTTTTGTCATCAAAGAGATCATCAAGAATGGTGATCAAAGCTATACACTTGGTATAGGCTAGCCGAAAAGATGAAAATTGAGGTTCATAGATAGTTGGTACCACTATAAAGTAACTTTGTATAAGCCTCTTACGTCCACGTTTTATTTCATCAAACCCAAATTGCTGCCACCATCTGCAAAAGTTAAAGCAGAATATCGAAATATCCATGGCAAAGAGCTACAAGATGAAGATAAAAATATGTGATGATATCTAGATAAAATCACTAGATCATAATTTTCATTGCTATCTTCCATTTACTTGAGTCAACACTTGGTGACCGCTCCAAGATATGAAAGGAGAACCTTCCTTCCAAATACAGGATAGGGCTCAAAATAATATTGTCAAATTAAAAGAATATGTTGTATATGTACTTGATCTTAACTTTTCTCCAAGATCTTGGTTATATGTTGCTAGAAAATCACATACACATATACAACTCTTTTTATATATAATTAGATCAGATATATAATTAGTTGGAATAAATTAGAAAATAAATGGACCAGGTATGAATTAGTTGAGACCAATTCTATTACAAAGGGGTCAGGCTTAGGTTTATCCTCTTAATTGGCTTGGTGAGTCGATGCAAGGAGAAAATAAATCTTCAAATTCTAGCATTTAGTTGCCAGAATAAGTACAAGTATGGGTGCAAAGGAAGTTAATATTATATAGATATTTTTAGTAACAAAGCATTTAGAAAGCAGGTGCACAATCAAGATTTGGAGAAAAATTTTGAATCGGATAGATTATTCTAGATATAAGATTCCGGCTAGTAAGATTCATTCTCAAATTTCTAAAATTAGTGGCAGCCACATCATATGCCATGCTCTATTAGAAGATTGGTTCGGATGATTAGAAAAATTGCATAATTAATATTTAAATAAATAAATAAAATATAATAAATAAAAGGTGGAGAATATAGAATGTCTAGGATTTATCTTTTTTTCCTCTTAAATTGCTTCTCTCACTTAATTACTTTTTTGGATGTCCTATTCTACAAAACTAATTTTTAAGTTTATTTCACTTTTATTTATTAATATTTATAATTGATAAGTAATGTGCTGATTGAGGATGATAGGTGAATATGGGTTTGTATGAAAATAAATAGCTTTAGATTTATTCTTTTGAAATTAATATGAATGGGTTGGGTATGGGTTGAGGTTTTTTTTTTTGACTCAACCCCAAGTTGATCTCATCAAGACCTAAGCTAGCTCATAGCCATCCCTAATTGTGAGGATAGAGATATCAGTTGATAGATGCGAATATGGTTAGCAAGAAATTATTATTTTCATCCTATGTCCAAGATCTTAATTAGTTAGCATCCCTTAAAATATATGACTTATCATACTGACCTCTCCAATTCCTCCAGCTCTTGTTGATATAGCTTTTGCAACTTTTGCAAGTCCAACTTTGCAAGTTTTAAATATTTTCTTGTACTCTCATTTTCTGGCCACAATTGTTTTATAATGCTTCTTGACTCTAATCTTGGCATGAGGTGTCGGCGAGGTAATTCCAATGCAAAATTTACCTAGACAAATCAAATTAAAGCAGATTAGATAAAGCTAAAAAACGTCAAATCCCGGCATTTGATATTAGAATATGACTTGAATTTAAGTGTCATGGCCACCTTCTAGTATTTAGCATGTGCATGGACAGGTTCATCATATAGTTGCAATTTCACTTTTCCATAAACATTGCAAAAGTTTGCTTACTAGGGACAAATATGGAAAGAAGGATGGAAGGCAATATTCTATATATATATATATACACCAATCTTCCTCCCTTGCTTTGAGAACAATATTCCAGCGACAGCTTGCGGGGGTCTTACCTCTATCCCAAGGTTGTTGGGCTGCAACAGAGTTGGGTTCCCCTCTGACAAGACGTTAAGGAGTTGGGACCTTGCAAATTCCTGTGCTTCTCCCATGATTTTTGATTCAGATGGGAAGCCTGTCTGAGAGCATCTATACAGGTTCAACATAGCTGATATATTGGTTGGTGAATCGACGGAGAAACATTCATAAAAGCTCTTTTTTCCCTCCTCTAAAGCCATAAGAACACCTGCTAATAGATATCGAAGTGGTCAATCTCATTAGTTGAGTTATATGGGCTTATGGGCGTGGAAAAAGAACCAGCATACATCACAGCTAGGCCTGCAAGCAAGCATGCAGTTCGCCGGGACCGGGGTGTGCCCCTCAAGTTCCCATCCAGATATTATTTGAGCAGAGAAAAAAGGCCGCGCGTCAATACCTGCAGAGACTGGGTAGCCATGAAGCCTTAGCAAGCGAAAGGCTAATACTGTGGCTTTTGCATCATTCAACCCATACTTATCATCCCATTGCCTGCAGTTGAAAAACATAATTACGTGCAGAGCTGTTTAGGTAAATACGAGATGACCGCATCTTATATATGGGAGTCTCCACCTTCAAAAGAATTTTTGAAGATGTGGTCATGATCTCATGACACAATTGTTTTATTAGATGCCGGATTTTGGTTGATTTAGAGTCTGGTTCATATTTTTCTTCTCTACAGTTGGCTGGGTGGCACTTTATACACTCGAGGTGCTTTTATATATACCAACAAGATGCACTTACATATAGCTTGTGCGTAAAATACGTCGGATTTGGTGTTCGAAGTATCTTTGGATTCCAAGCCGTTCCATCAAATCCACCAACATTAGAGCCTCAAAAAGAGCAGCAGTATCCATTAGACAAGTCTCAATGGATGCAAGTTCTACCTCTATTACACCAATCAGATCCTCCTCAGTTTCCTCTTCCTGCATGAAGCCCTCCTGCAAGAGGCTAGGTTGGTAAGATCATGTCCGACAAAAAGCTATATCTCATCTTTCTCCTCTATAAGTGTGAGGATCTGTACAGGCGTGTGTTTAGTCCCACATCGGTTATTTGCTGGATAGATATTGAGTACTTATACGGGATCAAGAAATCCAAATAATACTTTTGGAGTAACATTTTCGGTGAGGTTCTGAGTTATTACAAATGGTATCAAAGCGAATTTGGCCCATAGCCTACGTGGACTAGGGAACACTACATTAGGGCTTGAATGGGGGGAGTCTGTAAAGACCCGTGCAGGCGTGTGTTTAATCCCACATCGGTTATTCGCCGAGAAGATCTTGCGTACTTATACAGGATCAAGGAATCCAAATAATACCTTCTGGCTAGCCATTTTGGGTGAGATTTTGGGTTGTTACAATAAGTCATGTTTGGTAACTCTTCTACAAACATTGGGAGGTTCATTATTTTGTAGGGCATCCTACTTAGCTGGGTGGGGAGGTGAATCAAGTCTAAGCAACGAGAATGCAAGCATCTAGTTTCCTCAGATCCATATTAGTTATAAGATAAATCATACATGGGAGTTGACATATCATATTTTTTTAATTAATTAGTATAAACTGGCATGCATCTCGAGGTTTAATAAATCTTGCTCTACTGCTAGAGAGAAAGACAGAGACCTCCGGCTTTAGAAGGGCAAAGGAGGAATGGCGCGTGCTGCTTCTCGTGCGAAGAAGCTGAGGTGAAAGGGAGAGTGACTGACGGAGGTGGCGGCCCGGAGATTCTGGCAGCGATACCAAGGCAGATGGGCGATGGGTGAGAGAGCGCGGAAGTGATGGAGCGGGAGGCTGAGCAAGGGAGCAGGGGAGAGCCATACTACTCAAAATTCTTTCCTTACTCTGGCCTCTGATCTACTCCTGGTATGACTCCAGGTAATGCCTCGCTGCCTGCTATATAATGACGAGCGCGGGGTTTAAAGTCTAAACACTCGTCCCTTACGTCGAAAAGTGTCATTTTTTCTTTTTCTTGTGGGCAACCTCAAAGTGAAATTAGTGTCCATATGTAGCCAAGAAGACAAAAGAAAATGGTGTACATATACGATTTTTTTTTTTTTTTCGTTGATCAGACTATCATTGACCAGTCTGGAATTTACACGCCCACTAAATCGACAATCAAAATAAGGCGACGTACAGAACAAGTATACTCCTAGCGAACTGGTCCTTAATGCTCAGCAACACGTGAGCTTCATTAATCTCTCTATGAACAGGTTCTGCTTGAAAAGTAGCCAGGGATGATATGTTCCGTCCAGCCTGGGCCAGGACGATCGGTTTTTCAACGAAGATGGTGACAAATGATTGTTTATAACAATGTATGACCAGCGTGATGCCATCTGGTGTCAAATAACAATTTCAAGCACCGATAGTTTCGAATGGCTTAATACTGATGCAGAAGACTTCTGCAATTGAGCAGGAAATTGTGGAGGGAGATCCAGTCAGCGATGCTTAATATTTGACATAGTCAGTTATAAATTTAGTGTCTGAATTACTTGATCTGTTGGTCATAGATCCTATGTTCTGAGTCTAAGATATAATATTTCTTCTTTGACACTTCATCATTCTAATTTATGCATGTACATTTTGAAATCGCAACACCTCCCACACTAAGGAAGAAGAGCTAATCCTGAATGTTATTTGCCGATGCTAGGAAGAAGTATCGGTAAGTTATCTACCGTGCCAAAATTTATCAACGCAGCTTATTAGCATTTGGAGATTACAATGCTTAAAAGCATTGGCAAGGAAAGAAGGGATTTTATTGACGCTTTCTGGTAAGCATTGTTATATTTTCCAATACTGATGAGATGCTGGAGATCCATAACTTGGACTAGAAGGTCACGAGCACCATAGCAAAGAGTGGGCTACGACCTATTTTTCATTGCAGAAAACGTCCCCCAAAGGTCATGCTCGGATTCGCCGCTCACCGAAATCGTGCCCGCCAGTTAAACTGATCAATAGGAGCGTAGCACGTGCCATGTGGAGTCAATAGCCAAACAAATCTTCAAATGATTAACAAAGGTAGTTACAGCTCAGCATGATCTTGGCACGCTGGATAAGGAAAGTCGTAATTGCCTAGGGCAAGAGATAGGGAAAAAGCATAAAAGCTCATCTGAAAATTGTGCGATTGGAATCACAACAGATCAACACCCTCCTCTGTATAAACTTGGCTAGGGGACCCTAGGTAAGAGACTTTTCACCTTGCTTTCACCTGTCATTCTACTCAGATCTCTACTATTCCTTTCCAAAACTGTAATAACCCAAAAAAACAAAAAGAAAAATTGGGGCCAAGGGCCGGCCCAAAGGGGCCAGGCCCAGCCCGACCTTTGACCAGCCCAGTCCCGTGGTCTTGTGGGCCGGCCCGGAGGGGGCCAGGCCCAACCCGACCGTGCACAGTGGCACGGTCCAAGCGGAGAAGAAGACTCCATTCCTCCCCGATTCTGGCAGAAGAGGTAGCTACCCGAGGCCAGTTCAAGTTCAAATCAAACTCAGAGATCTTGCCTATATAACTCCCCTTCTCCTCCTTAGTTTTCCACCACGTGAATTGCCGGGAATTGCCACCGATTCCGAGTTGCTTCTCCGAGTTCTTCCCTCGAATCCTCGCCGGAAACGTCACCGAATCCTCGTCAAGCTGAGGTAAGACCCAAGCCACTCCTCTCTTCTTCTTTGGATCATCTAGCCATTGTTTTCACCTTGAATAGAGCCAGCAAGTTGCCAAATATCCATCCAAAATAGGGGTTCCCTATTTCGGCTTCTTCCAAGCCCCGCCGGCGGCGGCTGCCGGGTTCAGCCGAGCTTCACCGCCTCCTGAGAGTTCTAAGTTCATGTGGCATCGATCAGGGAGATCGGCCATGTTCAGGCCGATTTTGATTGGTTCTTTGATGGTCTTCTTCCTCTTTTCTCCCCTTCTTCTCGTCGGCCGACTACCGTTGCCGGTGGTGCCATGGTTGAGGGTCGCCGTCGTCGTAGCTCGACCACTTTGGGCCGCCACCCCCCTGATCCGTGGAAGAGAGGGAGAAAACAACTCTCCTCTATTTTGGAAGAAAAAGAGAGCCCTCTCTCTTCTTTCTCTCTCCTTGCTCTCTTGGATTTCTCTCTCTTGTTTCTAGTTTCTCTCTCTATGGGACTTTCGAAACTTTTCTCTCTCTTCCTGTTGGTACTTTCTCCTTCTAAGCTTGATACGGGGTGATCATTGGTTGTGACGACTGTTGGATAGTCCTAGGTTGCTACGTGATGGTAGACCTTGTAGTGGACTAGTAGAGGGTTCTGAGTTGTCGGATATCTCGAATAATTTTTTATATTGATTTGATTTTTTAGGGAAACAATCTTTTGGAAAAGAGGACGTTGAGCAGAATTATGTGCACTCCGGTTCGTAGATCACAGTGTGGGCAGGTGATTGGTTTGTTTGGTTGTTAGTAAAGAGGTAAGAATCCTTGTACATTGACTTGCATGATATAAATATTTTTCTACCTATATATATATATGATATGCTATGATCCAGATAAGTAAGAAGCCAGAATAGTTTTATGATAGTTTTGGTATTAAATTGTATTTTGATCATGTTCGCTTGTGATGGATGGTTTGATGGGTACATATATGAGCATTACTTACATGTGCATAATCGAACTAATAGATGTGGTGCTCTGAACTAACAATGTTATTATTGGTTAACTCATCACAGGCTGAAAACGTAACTGTGGTTAGTCTAAAGCCAAAAATAAATAATAAAAAAATTGATATGTGTATGTGAATTAGATTAAATAAATAAGGACTTTAGAGCTTATCTCGTTATTATGGCAGGCCCGCCATAGGTTGGAAATGTGATAGTTTGTCAGGCTCCATCACGGGCTGGAAATGTAGAACTATAATTGGCAGGCCTCGCCACAAGCTGGAAATGTGATACTTT
This sequence comes from Phoenix dactylifera, assembly GCF_051530095.1. NCBI lineage: Eukaryota > Viridiplantae > Streptophyta > Magnoliopsida > Arecales > Arecaceae > Phoenix > Phoenix dactylifera. The sequence goes on along the minus strand of NC_143206.1, from coordinate 13,737,149 downwards.
GGCAAGCCCCATCACAGGCTGGAAAATGTGACCGAGATTTGGCCCAAAGTCGATAAGATAATTGATCCGAATCAAGGTAAAAGAAACGGGAAGAAAAGCATTGAAAACATCAACGAAGATTTATGAAATATCTTATGCTATATCACTCTTGAGTGGATGGATTTCTATTGATATTTGATGTTCATATTTATACTGATTATTCGAGTATTATTGATATCCAGTTTGTGATTTCATGATGTGTGCAACGATATTTTATTGTTTTCAAACTTATATTATTATTATATTGGTGTAGATGTGTGAGGATTCTTACTGGGGTGTAAAGCTCACCATCCCTTCTTCTTTCTTTTTTTTCAGTCGTAGGATGAATAGTTTCGGATAGGTTTGAGCGCTGAGTTTGAGTGTCAAAGTCATCAGTTAGTTAGTTAGTTTATTTTGATACCGATGAACATTGAAAGCTACTCTTGTAATTGAACCAATTTAATTATTTGGATTTGTTGGATTTATCTATTTGAATTAATTAAAAAATTGTGGAGTTGTCGGATTTTTGTTCATCTGACAAAAAATCTACTTGACATAAACATTGAAGGGTTTCCCACCAATATGTTTCGACAACCTTGATCGCTTCGCTTTCATCGCAGGTTGGAGCTTGTACCTTGTTGGCCATCTTTATCCTAGCAAAGCAGACCTCATCCACCAAATTGCCGACTCCGTCAGATCGGATTTTCGGTGGCAACACCTCCCGACTTATCCCAACTGATGGGCCACCAGGATCTTAATTGGTGGGCCACCAGTTGAGGCCAGCCCTCTTATGGTCGATTTCCCACAAACAGAAGATGGGGTGTCTGGAAGGAGACCTGGATCTGCGGGATGAATTGATCAGCCTCTCCATCGCCAACATATTGGCAGTGAGGTGGTGGCTTTCAAGGTGGAAAGAAGAGGCCACATTGGATGATGTTAACCTACTAGGCCAAGTGCTGGCCACCTTCCTCTCACTATGCATGTCAACATGGTGTCGAAGCCCCTCACCATGGCCATGGAGTTCGACAAGGGCTCGGCTCCTTAGATGGGACATTGTTGCTAGCAACCGAGCCGGACGGCAAATGTACCGATTATTCGAGCTGCTGATCAATGCCGGCCTCTTTCATATGGTTTTGATGGGCAAAATCTATTATTATTATTATTATTATTATTATTGGTGCAACGGCGGCTCACACACTACGGATGTGAATGCGGGATAAGATCTATTATTCAATGGATGAGGGGCAAATATAAGAAAAAATAAAGGCTTCTGTCTTCTTGCCCAGAAGCCTGCATGCTTAGACACCATAATATTAAATTGCATGGGGCAAAAGGAAGAAGAGCTGCATGTGCTCTCCGCCACCCACAAGAGGCACTCTAATCCTAACTCTGAGCAATCGTGATGGAAAGAACCTAAGGAATGAGTTAGGGACCAAGTCCGCAAGATATCGCTTTATAATGTGCCTCACTCATTAGAGATAATTGCAAAGATTAAGATGGATATAATCTCCAATACGGTTGCATAGAAACTTGTTTCTTATTGTAACGGCCACAAACCATATATTCTATCACTATATCAGAGGCTTTTATTTTAAATTTAGAATCTTTATTAAAATAAATAAATAAAACAAAACTCGGTGCCCTGCTAGTGTGGGCTGCATCTGGATGAGCTTAAATTGAATCAATCCCCAGAAGGTTATCATCAACACATGGGCTAGGATCCAAGATATTGGGAGGACTTGGAGATCGAGCTTTAGGAGATGGAGGTTCCATATTGGCAGCAAGGTGCACTACAAAGGTTATAACATTGAGTATGCTCCTTTCACGATGGGCAAAGGAATATGCCCTAAGGGCACCTTTATGATGGTCCAAGACTCCAAATGGTGATGGCCCTGGCCAACCTTCTCTTCTACTTTGATTGGCAGCTCCCCAGTGGGATGAAACCCTAGGATCTGAACGTGAACTGCTAGTCTCTTGTCGCACTAACATGTCAAACCAACGTGCATGTTTCTTTTTTCTTGTAAAGCAGTCGCTTTGATAGCCAATATGCACGTCGACTGTAGTAGAACCATATCAGAACCTACGTTGTATCAAAGCAGCAGAACAGTCAAAAACTATCATGATTCTAGCCATGGAACTCCCCTTCTGCAATTATTAGATCTTCGTTGTTATCTACATATATTGCAGTGTAAATAAAATTATTTAGATTTTGGAAACTTGTATATATATATATATATATATATATATATATATATATATATATATATATATATATATATATATATATATATATATATATATATATATATATATATATAATATGGAAAATATTGAAATTATTGATACTTTTTAATATTTTAAATAAAATAGTTTGAAAAATATCATAAAGAATGAAATGAAGTTATTAAATTTTTATTTTTAACAGAGGAAAAAGAATTGATTTTTTTTTACGAAAAGAAATAATTATTAAAATATGAAATATCAACATACTTCGATTAAGTATATTTTATAATGTAAATAAGCTTTTAATAACTATAACAAATCTTAACTTTAATAAAGTAGATTGCTGACATGGAGGCTGGGTGGTTCTTAGCCTCCAGAATTTTTAAACAATATAAGAGATATTATAGGTGGCATATTTCAATTTTCTCATCTTTTTTAATTGCTAGAGATTCTTTTATTTCTTATAATTACAGTTTCTAACACTTTACCGTGTTCAAGTTGTCCTATTAAAAAAGTTCCACAAAGAATAAGAGCATCAAGCTATGTACACAGACAGTAGACTCCTACAGAATCGGTCCTTACACTACAGAAAAAAAGGGAAATGCCAACGCTCATACACCGACACTTCTTAAAAGCATCAGTAATTTTGGTCCAACGCCAAAATTTGCCAACACTTTTTAGAAGTGTCGGCGGTCACAACGCTAGAACGGAGCTTGGGTGATTAGACGATGCTTAAAAACATCATCGGAGTCCCACGACGCTTTCTCTAAAGCGTGCCCATTTCACCCACCCCCACCCACATATATAAGGCCCCCTCCTGGTCCCTAGCCCCTCCAGCCGCCCGCCGCCTGCCGCCCTCCTTATCCCTAACCCCTGATTCGGAGCCATGGCCATGGTCCAGCTCCAAATAGGGGGAGGAGATGCTCCAGCCCCAAAGAAAAGTGACGGTCCTTTTCTTCTCTCATCCTCCTCCTCTCTGATCTCTCTCACTCCCCTCCCTCTATTTATATTTCTACTTCATTTTAGGGTTTCTATCCGGTGGAGAGGGGATGGCAACGGAGGAGAACAGGGGATGGCGACGGAGAGAGGGTGTAAGAGCACCGGCGGAGAGCCGCACGTCCTCGCCGTCAACGATAGCTCCATTGACCGGAGGGGTTTTCAGATTTCTCTATGGTGCCTCTCTTCATCTTTCCTTTCCATTTTTTTTCCTCCCCTTATTATTTATCTTCATTTCTTTTCTTTTTTTATTCTTTTTGTTCCTTTTTTTTCTTTTTCATGTTCTTTTCTCTTTCCTTTCTTCATTCTTTCTTTTTGTTAGATAAATAATATAGTTTCAAAGAACGAACTTTGATTGAATTTTTTTTCTATCTCTCTTTTGCAGTGACGGCTGTGGCTAGCAGGAAGAGAGCTCTGGAGCTCCTGGGTTAGGTATGGCCATTTATTTAAATTTTTTTAAGCTATATGTATAGAATATATTTTTTCTTAGGATTAATATGTGAATATAAGATTTGGGTTTACTAGATGCCGGAGATGACCGGGTACTAGAAATGGAGCCCCCTCCCTTGCCTCTTCCTCTTCTTCTTCATCGCTTCCGAACGATCAGGGCTTATAAGCCGTCCTCAAGGCCCCCAGAGATTTGTAAATAATTTTTTTTTAAAAAAAAATTATTTATAAGCGTCAGAATAGACTATATTTTTTTTGTATAAAGCGTCGGCAAATCCCTTGTGGAGTGATTGATTAAAACCCTATTTGATTTTGATGAGCTCAAAGCATTTGAGTATATTTCTTGTTTACTAATGAATTCAATTAAGTGTTTCAGTGAAAATCTTGTCTAAGTGTCTCAAGACTTGGTGCATAGTTTTTGGATAAGTTAAGAAGTCAGCTTGAACCAAAGTCTAAGACTCGAGTCGACTCCAGAGTATCACGAGTCGACTCCAAGCGTATCAAGTTCACTGGCACGAGCTCGAGTCGACTCCGGATCAGTACGAGTCGACTCCGATTGAGAACAGGCAGAAAAGTCAGAGAGCAGTTTTCGGGTCTGAGATTCGAGTCGACTCCAGTGGAACGCGAGTCGACTCCGATGGTTGGCAAGTCGACTCCAAAGAAAGTGAGAGTCGACTCTCAGAGGAACACAAAGAAAAAGTCAGAGAGCGTTTTTCGGACTCTGAGATTCGAGTCGACTCCCGCAATACACGAGTCGACTCCGAGACTCCGCGACCACAAAGAAGACAGAAGACCAAGTTACTGCCTCTGAGATTCGAGTCGACTCCCAGACAGCTAGAGTCGACTCCAAGGCAGCTTCACATCAAAAGGGCAGAAGACCAAGTTTCGGAAACTGAGAGCCGAGTCGACTCCGAGGAATCTCGAGTCGACTCCAAGACTGGACGAGCCAAAAGACAGATGTGGAGTGATTGATTAAAACCCCATTTGATTTTGATGAGCTCAAAGCATTTGAGTATATCTTGTGATTACTAATGAATTCAATTGAGTGTTTCAGTGAAAATCCTGTCCAAGTGTCTCTAGATTTGGATCATAGTATTTTGGATAAGTTAAGAAGTCTGCTGAACCAAAGTCTGAGACTCGAGTCGACTCTCGAGTATCACGAGTCGACTCCAAGCGTATCAAGTTCACTGGCACGAGCTCGAGTCGACTCCAGACTAGTACGAGTCGACTCCGACTGAGAACAGAAAGAAGAACAGAAAGCCTCATCTCAGAACCTGTCAACGAGTCGACTCCTGAAGTGCGCGAGTCGACTCCAATGTTCAACGAGTCGACTCCAGGGTAGTAAGAGTCGACTCCAAGAGGTACACAAAGAAAAGGTCAGAGAGCATTTTATGGACTCTGAGATTCGAGTCGACTCCCGCAATACGCGAGTCGACTCCGAGACTGTGCGACCATCGACAGACAGAAAACCATGTTACTGCCTCTGAGATTCGAGTCGACTCCCAGACAGCTCGAGTCGACTCCAAGACAAGCTTCACGTCAAAAGGCAGAAAACCAACTTTCGGAAACTGAGAGCCGAGTCGACTCCAAGGAAGTTCGAGTCGACTCCAAGACTGGATGAGCCAAAAGACAGAGAATCGGGAGTTCGGGCTCTGAGATTCGAGTCGACTCCAAGGACAGTCGAGTCGACTCGAGTGGACAAAATTCAAAATTGGATCCACGGACTTCTGTGGATGAGCCGACTCCAAAATTGCCAGGTCAGCTCCAGAAGTTGGCGAGTCGACTCCGGGTCAAGACGAGTCGACTCCCAGTCGTGACGGCAACTTTAATTCAAATTTGGAACAGTTGCCGAGTCGACTCCAGAAAAGCTTGAGTCGACTCCCGCTACAGCCGAGTCGACTCCTGATCGCGCGAGTCGACTCCAACCCACCAACGGTCATATTGTCAGGCTGCGCAGAGTGTGCAGAACGGACAGAAAAAGCAGTGTAACGGCTAGTTTCCGTGGGGGTTGGCTTAAATAGTCACAGAAGACTGTAGCAAGGGAGAGAACAACCATTCCACTCCAAGCATTCAAGCTTTCAACTCTGCAACTTGTTCTTCAACGAAAAAGAGGGAAGATCTGCAATAACTGCATCCAACTACATCTTCTCAACATTAAAAGCTTCCTCCTCCTGCATTCAAGTCGACCACTCTTTCAAGAGGAGACCAGAAGTTCAAGAAGCCATTCCTCATCTCCGATCTAAAAGCGTTTGAGGCTTCTTAACTTCATTTATTGTTCATATTGTTTTTATCTGCTTTTTGAGAAGCTATTTTCTATTTTCTTTTACACACTGTATTTACTTGGTTCAATCGGAGGATTGAATCAAGGGGATTAAGGTTGGTTGGTGAGCCAAGTTAAAACCAACGTGTGTAAGGGTTTGATTGTGAGCCCGGGAAAACAATCGGGGTTGGTTCTAGTCGGTGAGCCTGGGAAAACCGACCGAGTTCGTTGTGAGCTCGTAAAACAACAAGTTTGGTTGTGAGCTTGCAAAACAACCGGCTGTAATCCAAGGGGGTTATAGTGAATTCCCAAGAGAGACTTGGGGAGTGGACGTAGGAGCAAGGGGTAGCTCCGAACCACTATAAAACTCTGTGTTTGCATTGGATTGTCTCTTCTCTTCTTCCTCTCACATCACTCACAGCACTTAGCATTAATTAAATAACTTGCAATAGTTTTTAATTAATCATCCATAACCTTTTAATTATCCAAATTAATTTAAAACCCAATTCACCCCCCCCCTCTTGGGTTGTCTATCTGGGCAACAAGTGGTATCAGAGCCAAAAACTCTTCCACTCAAGAGTTAAAAGATCAAAATGACAACCCCATTTGGATCTTCTCACATTGAGGGTCAGTCCACCTAAAGACCCCCTTTCTTCAATGGATCCGACTACTCATACTGGAAGGCTAGGATGAGAATATTCATCCAAGCCCAAGACTATGAGATGTGGACCATTGTAGTGAATGGCCCATACATCCCATCCACATATGTAGAGGGTGTTAAGGTACCCAAATTAGAAAAGGATTGGGATGAACATGACATGAGGAAGGCACAATTAAACTCTAAAGCTATGAATGTGTTTTATTGTGCCTTAGACCGTAATGAATTCAATAGGGTTTCAACTTGTAATTCTGCAAAAGAAATTTGGGACAGACTTGAAGTGACCCATGAGGGCACGAATCAAGTCAAGGAATCCAAAATAAACATCTTGGTTCATAAATATGAACTATTTAAAATGGATTCAAATGAAACAATCACATGCATGTTCACTAGGTTTACTGATATTGTCAATGGCCTAAAAAGCCTTGGCAAGAACTATACTAACAGTGAGCTTGTCAGAAAAATCTTTCGGTGTCTACCAAGGTCGTGGGAAGCTAAAGTGACGGCAATCCAAGAAGCCAAGGACTTGAACAAGCTACCACTTGAGGAGCTTCTTGGATCCCTTATGACGCACGAGCTCACCATGAAACAACACAACGAGGAAGAGTCCTCCCATAAGAAAAAGGTAATAGCTTTAAAATCTACTTCATCTAACAAAGACTTATCTTGCAGTAGCAGTAGTGAAGAAGAAGAAGATGAGGAAGATGGTGGTGAGGCACTTCTTGTGCGCAAGTTCAAGAAATTCATCAACCACAAGAAGTCCTATCATCAAAGGAGAGGCCCCTCAAATTCCTACCGCAAGGACAAAGGTAAGGAAAGAGAAAATGAGGGGATTGGGTGCTATGAGTGCAAAAAGCCGGGACACATCAGAGCTGAGTGTCCCTTACTAAAGAAGGGCAGCAAGTACAAGAAGAAGAAGAAAGCCCTTGTCACCACCCTATCGGACTCCGACGCATCATCTTCATCATCGGATGAAGAACAAGAAGAGAAGGCCAATTTCTGCTTCATGGCCAACGAAAACGAGGTAACTTCCGATACGCATTTTGATTTTACATTTGATGAACTTTATGATGCGTTTAATGAATTAATGATTGAATATAAGAATATAAATGTTAAAAACAGAGAACTAAAAGTAACTAACCAAACTTACATTCATAAGCATGATTCATTAATTAAGGATAAAGATAATCTTACCAAAGAAAATCTAGAACTTAAGACAAGCAACCAACTCTTAATTAAGAAGACTAACAACTTAACGAAAGATAATGAAAAACTAACTAAGGAACTTTCAGAACTTAAAAACCATAAACAAATCTTAAACAAGGATCTCACAAAAGAACTAAATGATTTAAAAGCAGAAAATCAAACATTAACTAAAGAACTTGGAAAATACAAACCTTTAGTTGAAAGGTTTACGTATAGTTCTGAAAAGTTAAATATGATACTTAATAATCAACGAGCCGTATTTAATAAAGCGGGTTTAGGATATAAACCAAGAAATAAACAAAAACTTCTCAGTAACTTCTTTGTTAAAGCTGGGGAAACTAAAATTAAGAAAATAACTTGCTTTTGTTGTGGTACAGTAGGTCATAAAGCAAATGTGTGTAATTTTAGGAAAAGTAAAACTAAAAGAAAAATTAAAAAGGTATGGGTTCCAAAAGGAACCAACTTGACTAACCATGAAGGACCCAAGAAAACTTGGGTACCTAAGATGACATGATTTGCTTGTGTAGGAGTGTCTTGCAGCCAAAGTCAACAAAAACTGCTGGTATTTGGATAGTGGCTGCTCAAGGCACATGACGGGTGATAAAGATCAATTTTTCACCCTTGAAGCTAAGAAGGGAGGTGCTGTGACGTTTGGAGACAACAACCAAGGTCACATCATTGGTATTGGTAAAGTTCAAATCACCCCTTCTACTTTTATAGATAATGTTAGATATATTGATGGTCTTAAGCATAACTTGTTAAGCATTAGTCAATTATGTGATAAAGGATATGATGTTATGTTTAAACCATCACTATGCATTATAACAAATACTAATGATAATAGTTTAGTTTTTAAAGGAATTAGACGTGGAAATGTATATGTTGTAGACCTAGAAGATCTTGCAAAACTTAACCAATGTCTAGTTGTAAATGAAACTAAAGATAATGATGCTAGTTGGTTATGGCACCGTAAGTTAGGTCATGCAAGCATGGACACAATAACTAAACTAGTTAAAAGAGACTCCGTGATAGGTTTGCCAAAATTAAAATTTGAAAAGAACAAAATATGTGAAGCATATCAATTTGGCAAACAATCTAGGAACTCTTTTAAATCCATAAAATGTGTCTCTACTTCTAGGCCTCTAGAATTACTACACATAGACCTATTTGGTCCAACTAGAACAACAAGCCTAGGTGGAAATAAATATGGTCTAGTTATAGTAGATGATTACTCTAGGTACACATGGTCATGTTTCTAGCGCATAAGGATCAAGCATTTTCTATGTTTAAGAAGTTCCATAAGGAAGTAACAAATGCTAGAGAGTCTTCAGTCATAGCCATTAGAAGTGACCATGGTACCGAATTTGAAAATCAATTATTTGACGAATTTTGTAGTAAAAAGGGGATAACCCATAATTTTTCTGCACCTAGGACACCACAACAAAATGGAGTTGTGGAAAGGAAGAATAGAACACTAGAGGAAATGGCTAGGACTATGTTATGTGAAAGTAACCTCCCTAAGTACTTTTGGGGAGAAGCCATTAATACCTCTTGTCACATATTAAATAGAGTTTTATTAAGACCCATTATAAAGAAAACACCTTATGAACTTTGGAAAAACAGAAAACCAAAAGTTAATTACTTTCATGCCTTTGGATGTAGGTGTTTTGTACATAATAATGGGAAAGATAATCTAGGAAAATTTGATCCTAAATCTGATGAAGGAATATTCTTAGGTTATTCTACAACTAGTAAAGCCTATAGAGTCTTTAATAAAAGAACCCTAGTTATAGAAGAATCTATACATGTTGTTTTTGATGACTCTAGTGACATCTCATCTAGTAAGAAGGTTAATTTTGATGATGATGTTGAAATACTTGAAGAAAAGATAGATGAGATGGGATTACAAGATGATAATCAAAAATTGATTGAAGAAGCATCATCAAGCCAAGAGCCTATTGTGGATCATGGGCTAACAAAAGCTTGGAGGTATGCTCACGGGCATCCTAAGAAACTCATTCTAGATGATCCATCTCAACCGGTTAGGACTAGAGCTTCACTTAGAAATTTGAATAACCATCTAGCTTTTGTTTCACACTTTGAGCCCAAACATATAGAAGAAGCCGAAAATGATGTAAATTGGATAAATGCAATGCAAGAAGAACTAAACCAATTTACTAGAAACAAAGTGTGGGATCTAGTAGAGAGGCCTTCTGAATATCCAATTATAGGTACAAAATGGATATATAAAAATAAGCTAGATGAAAATGGAATTGTTATAAGGAATAAGGCTAGACTAGTGGCAAAGGGTTATAATCAAGAAGAAGGCATAGATTTTGATGAAACCTTTGCTCCCGTAGCTAGACTTGAGGCTATTAGACTATTATTAGCATATGCATGCTCTAAGGATTTCAAACTATTTCAAATGGATGTAAAAAGTGCATTTTTAAATGGGTATATTAATGAGGAAGTGTATGTAGAACAACCTCCTGGTTTTGAAAATCATCAATACCCTAATCATGTGTATAAACTGAACAAAGCACTTTATGGATTAAAACAAGCACCTAGAGCATGGTATGAGAGATTTAGTAAATTCCTATTAGAACATGAATTCTCTAGGGAAAATGTAGACACAACATTATTTCTGAAAAAGCAAAACAAAGATATGTTATTAGTACAGATTTATGTTGATGATATCATTTTCGGTGCTACTAACAATCGCCTCTGCGAAGAGTTTGCTGATTTGATGCAGAGTGAGTTTGAGATGAGCATGATGGGAGAGCTGAACTACTTTCTAGGGCTTCAAATCAAATAATCTGAAGGAGGAATCTTCATCAATCAAGCAAAATATATCAAGGAGATGCTCAAGAAGTTTGATATGGAGGGAAACAAGTCAATCAGCACCCCCATGAGCTCATCATGCAAATTAGATCAAGATGAATCAGGTAAATATGTAGATCAAAAACTTTATAGAGGTATGATAGGATCTTTACTGTATCTTACTGCAAGTAGACCTGATATTATGTTTAGTGTGTGCATGTGTGCTAGATATCAGGCTAATCCTAAAGAATCACACCTAACTGCAGTTAAGAGAATTTTTAAATACTTAATAGGAACTAAGAACATAGGGCTATGGTACTCTAAAGAATCTAGCCTAAACTTAATAGGATACACAGATTCAGACTTCGCTGGATGTAAGCTTGATAGAAAAAGTACCAGCGGGTCTTGTCAATTTCTAGGAGAAAACCTTATCTCATGGTTTAGCAAGAAACAAAACTCGGTTGCATTATCCACTGCTGAAGCTGAATATGTGGCAGCCGGGAGTTGTTGTGCTCAAATCTTGTGGATTAAACAACAATTAGAAGATTATGGCATTAAACAAGATAAAATTCCCATTAATTGTGATAATACAAGTGCCATAAATCTAACTAAAAATCCAATTCAACATTCAAGAACTAAACACATTGAGATAAGACATCACTTCATAAGAGATCATGTATTGAATGGTGATGTGACACTCCAATTTGTTTGTACTGATAATCAATTAGCAGATATTTTTACAAAAACCCTAAGTGAAGAGAGGTTTAGTGTGCTTAGGAGGGGATTAGGAGTGATTGATCCATCCTAGTGGTGGTTTTCACTAGAATAATTGATTTTGATGATTACAATGTGGTTAAAATAGAGTTTCTTTTCAATGATCATCAAATCAGATCATAATTAGGTAATTTTCCCTCATTTGGCACGATTATAGCATGAGTTTTAGGTGCGTGCCAAAGTTAGAGACGACTCGAGTAAGTTTCAGAGCCGGCTCCTAAGGGGGAGTGGACTCGCGCATTTGCGGGAGTCGACTCGCAAAGATGGCAGCTGAGGGGGAGTCGACTCGCACATTGTCGGGAGTCGACTCGAAGTCTACAGGCGCATAAGGAGAGTCGACTCGCGCATATTCTGGAGTCGACTCGAGGTCGAGTCGACTCGCGACTCAGGGAAGTCGACTCGCAGTCGGGATCCGACTTTTTAACCCTAGGTTTGTCGTTTCGCAAACACTTTTCTTTCAAGCCGCCACTGTTCAAAAAGCCCTAGAGCCGACTCCTAGGTCGTCCCCGATCGTCTCCAACCTCTGTTCGGTCGATTTTTCACCGGTTCTTAGGGTTTTCGTCCGTTCCTAGGTCGTCTCCTGTCCGTCCCGAGTCTCCTCCGTCGACCTTTCTCCGTCCTTTAGGTGTTTCTTCCCGTTTAGGTCAAGATGCCTCGTAAGACCGTGGTTAGGAAGAGGTCCCGTCCCGAGGCCGGTCCCGAGCGGCGCTCCAAGGCGCGGCACGATCCCGCGAGGGAACCACCTCCGGCTCGTTCCCCGCCTAGGGCGGTTCCCGCAAGGCCGTTGGCCGGAAAGGCCGTCACCACCGGGAGGTATGTCGACTTTGACTATCTCTCCCGGGAAGGGTTCACCATAGGTGATAGGCTTAGAGCCCAGGGCCTAGAGTACTTCCTCACTTTGGACCTTCCCACTTACCCTGGCCTTGTTCAAGAGTTTTATAGTACCGTCCATCGGGGAGATGGAGGTATCGAGGGCACAGTAGTAGGTGTCCCTGTGCGTGTCACGGAGGATCTCATTGCCCACATCCTCCACCTTCCATTAGTAGGGGTGGCTCCCGCACACCCTGAGGATAGAGTTGAGGCCCTTACGGTCGTCTTAGGGCATCCACCTCAGTCCCCCCTAGACGAGGTATCTGCTAGCTCACTTCCTATTGAAGTGAGAATCCTTTTGAGTATTCTGTCCAGGTCCATCTTCCCTAAGACAGGAAGATTTGATTTTGTAAATGAGAGGGACCTAGCTATTATGTCTTACATTCTTCAGGACACCCCGGTCAACTTCCCCAAACTCATCTATAGGTATATGTGTGAGCCCCTAGATAGACCTAGGCTCACCCTCCCATACGGCATGATTTTTACTCTTCTCTTTAGGAAGTACGAGATTCCCATTCCTGAGAGGGAACCCTCTCGTGCATTGCGATGGACAGATCGCTTGTGTACGGGGACCATGCACAGGATGGGGTTTCGAAAGAGAGAGGGGGTATGGGTTAGGAAGTCTACCCTCACCGCTCAGACCACCAGACCTTCACCTAGTCCTGAGCCCGATTCAGACTACCCAGACCTTCCAGACCATCCAGACCTTCCATCCACTCCTCCTGCTCCTACCACCTCCGCCGGACCTTCCTCCTCGGCACCACCCTCTATGGCGGTCCGGATTGATCCTGAGCAGCTCCGGGAGCTGCGACAGGAGATAGTCAGAGAGGTGAGGGATGAGCTGCTTCGGGAGCTCCGAGGTGCGGTGCCTGCTCCCACTCCTGCACCCGTATCTTCTCAGTTGGTCCCTTCCTTGACAGCCGTGACTGACATGACGGCTCATGTACGGGAAGAGATCTACAATGTTCGGAGTTTGGTCCAGGCCCAGTTCCACAGCATGAGTGAGGTCACGAGCTCCACTCGACAGATGCGAGAGGAGATAGGTCGTGACATGCACACCACCACCGAGGGGGCCGAGCGCTTGTCGAATGTACTCATCGACAAGCTGGACGCACTTCAGACATCGGTGACTGGGCTTCAGGCGTTGGTGACAGAGCTCTCCACTACACATAGCAGAGCCACCACGTCTATCATCACACAGCTTGGCCATATCACAGATGCAGTCACCCTCCTCATGGAGCAGAGCCGATTGAGAGGAGGAGCACCATCCTCGAGAGGAGGAGCCACATCCTCGAGAGGAGGAGCCACATCCTCTAGAGGAGGAGATGCATCCTCGAGAGGGGGAGCTTCATCCTCGAGGAGGACATAGATGTGGTTGAGTTCTGTTTTGTATTGTTTTACTTTACTTATTGTATGCTCAAATCTACTTCAATTCATATCAATACAATGAGTAGACATCTTATCTTCAATTATGTGCCATTTGATGATTGGTTGTGCCATTGATTGTGGTTGATTACCTCCTTTTTGGTATGATGACAAAAAGGGGGAGAAATATGTATAAAATGTGTAAAAGGGGAGAAATATGAAAAAATATGTAAAAGAAATCAATGGAAATAAATAAAAAGATAAACTCTTAAAAATACACACAAATTTGTTCTAAGTGGATTCGGTACCTCGAGGCTCATTATCTCTCTTTTGGGGCTCCTAGTGGAGTAATCTCCAGAATCTATTCAAGGGATATTCGGAGATTAGCTGAATCCTACTCAAGAACAAATTGACAGATTTTTCCTCTAAAAACAAAAAATTCAGTTCAAAAACTTCAAAGCATTAAAAGAAAATTCAGAGAATCAAAACATAGTTGAATGCATATGTTGAGGGGGAGAATCTGAATTTTAATCAAGCTAAATCATTAATGACATATAAGCCAAACAATTGATTGCATAATATGAAGGCTTATATAATTCCAAATGAAAGGGGGAGCTTTAACTCCGAAATTTGTTGTTTCACTCCTTTCAAACTTGGATAAATTAAATTATCAGACATTTGAATTCATTTATGGATTTTATTTCATTATTTATTGAGCAAGTCATTTTACATATACTCAAAGTTTTGTCATCATCAAAAAGGGGGAGATTGTGGAGTGATTGATTAAAACCCCATTTGATTTTGATGAGCTCAAAGCATTTGAGTATATCTTGTGATTACTAATGAATTCAATTGAGTGTTTCAGTGAAAATCCTGTCCAAGTGTCTCTAGATTTGGGTCATAGTATTTTGGATAAGTTAAGAAGTCTGCTGAACCAAAGTCTGAGACTCGAGTCGACTCCCGAGTATCACGAGTCGACTCCAAGCGTATCAAGTTCACTGGCACGAGCTCGAGTCGACTCCAGACTAGTACGAGTCGACTCCGACTGAGAACAGAAAGAAGAACAGAAAGCCTCATCTCAGAACCTGTCAACGAGTCGACTCCTGAAGTGCGCGAGTCGACTCCAATGTTCAACGAGTCGACTCCAGGGTAGTAAGAGTCGACTCCAAGAGGTACACAAAGAAAAGGTCAGAGAGCATTTTATGGACTCTGAGATTCGAGTCGACTCCCGCAATACGCAAGTCGACTCCGAGACTGTGCGACCATCGACAGACAGAAAACCATGTTACTGCCTCTGAGATTCGAGTCGACTCCCAGACAGCTCGAGTCGACTCCAAGACAAGCTTCACGTCAAAAGGCAGAAGACCAACTTTCGGAAACTGAGAGCCGAGTCGACTCCAAGGAAGTTCGAGTCGACTCCAAGACTGGATGAGCCAAAAGACAGAATCGGGAGTTCGGGCTCTGAGATTCGAGTCGACTCCAAGGACAGTCGAGTCGACTCGAGTGGACAAAATTCAAAATTGGATCCACGGACTTCTGTGGATGAGCCGACTCCAAAATTGCCAGGTCAGCTCCAGAAGTTGGCGAGTCGACTCCGGGTCAAAACGAGTCGACTCCCAGTCGTGACGGCAACTTTAATTCAAATTTGGAACAGTTGCCGAGTCGACTCCGGAAAAACTTGAGTCGACTCCCGCTACAGCCGAGTCGACTCCTGATCGCGCGAGTCGACTCCAACCCACCAACGGTCATATTGTCAGGCTGCGCAGAGTGTGCAGAACGGACAGAAAAAGCAGTGTAACGGCTAGTTTCCGTGGGGGTTGGCTTAAATAGCCACAGAAGACTGTAGCAAGGGAGAGAACAACCATTCCACTCCAAGCATTCAAGCTTTCAACTCTGCAACTTGTTCTTCAACGAAAAAGAGGGAAGATCTGCAATAACTGCATCCAACTACATCTTCTCAACATTAAAAGCTTCCTCCTCCTGCATTCAAGTCGACCACTCTTTCAAGAGGAGACCAGAAGTTCAAGAAGCCATTCCTCATCTCCGATCTAAAAGCGTTTGAGGCTTCTTAACTTCATTTATTGTTCATATTGTTTTTATCTGCTTTTTGAGAAGCTGTTTTCTGTTTTCTTTTACACACTGTATTTACTTGGTTCAATCGGGGGATTGAATCAAGGGGATTAAGGTTGGTTGGTGAGCCAAGTTAAAACCAACGTGTGTAAGGGTTTGATTGTGAGCCCGGAAAAACAATCGGGGTTGGTTCTAGTCGGTGAGCCTGGGAAAACCGACCGAGTTCATTGTGAGCTCGTAAAACAACAAGTTTGGTTGTGAGCTTGCAAAACAACCGGCTATAATCCAAGGGGGTTATAGTGAATTCCCAAGAGAGACTTGGGGAGTGGACGTAGGAGCAAGGGGTAGCTCCGAACCACTATAAAACTCTGTGTTTGCATTGGATTGTCTCTTCTCTTCTTCCTCTCACATCACTCACAGCACTTAGCATTAATTAAATAACTTGCAATAGTTTTTAATTAATCATCCATAACCTTTTAATTATCCAAATTAATTTAAAACCCAATTCACCCCCCCCTCTTGGGTTGTCTATCTGGGCAACAACAGAAGATAGGGAGTTTGGGCTCTGAGCGCCGAGTCGACTCCCAGGACAGTCGAGTCGACTCGAGTGGACCAAATTCAAAAATACGTCCACGGACTTTATGGGATGAGCCGACTCCGAGAAAGCCAAGTCAGCTCCAGAAGTTGGCGAGTCGACTCTGGGTCAAGACGAGTCGACTCCCAGTCGCGAAGGCAACTTTAATTCAAATCTGGAACAGTTGCAGAGTCGACTCCGAAAAAGTATGAGTCGACTCTCGCTACAGACGAGTCGACTCCTGATCGCGCGAGTCGACTCCAACCCACCAACGGACACATTGTCAGACTGTACAGAGTGTGCAGAACGGGCAGAAAAAGCTCTCTAACGGCTAGTTTCCGTGGGGGTTGGTTTAAATAGCCACAGAGGACTGTAGCAAGGAAGAAAAACAACCATTCCACTCCAAGTATTCAAGCATTCAACTCTGCAACTTGTTCTTCAACGAGAAAAAGGGAAGATCTGCATTTACTGCATCCACCTACATCTTCCCAGCAATTAAAGAAGCTCCTCCTGCATTCAAGTCGACTACACATTCAAGAGGAGACCGAAGTTTAAGAAGCCATTCCTTTTCTCCAACTTAAAAGCGTTTGAGGCTTCTAAACTCCTTTTAGATTATATTGTCTTTCATCTGCTTTTGAGAAGCTTGTTTTTCTGTTTGTCTATTCTATTTACAACTTGTATTTGCTTGATTCAATCGGGAGATTGAATCAAGGGTATAGAGGTTAGTTGGTGAGCCTAGTTATTAAAACCAACGTGTGTAAGGGTTTGATTGTGATCCCGGAAAAACAATCGGGGTGGTTCTAGTCGGTGAGCCTGGAAAAACCGACCGAGTTCGTTGTGAGCTCGTAAAACAACAAGTTTGGTTGTGAACTTGGAAAACAACCGGCTGTAATCCAAGAGGGTTATAGTGAATTCCCAAGTGAGACTTGGGGAGTGGACGTAGGAGCAAGGGTTAGCTCCGAACCACTATAAAACTTGGTATTTGTGTTTGATTGTCTCTCTTCTTCTTCCTCTCTTATCACTCACAGCACATAGCATTTAATTAAACAACTTGCAATAGTTTTAATTAGTCATCCACAACGTTTTAAATATCCAAATTATTTTAAAACCCAATTCACCCCCCCCCTCTTGGGTTGTCTATCTGGGCAACAAGTGGTATCAGAGCCTAAACTCTTTCACCCAAGAGTAAAAGATCAAAATGACAACCCCATTTGGATCTTCCCACATTGAGGGTCAGTCCACCCAAAGACCCCCATTCTTTAATGGATCCGACTACTCATATTGGAAGGCTAGGATGAGAATATTCATCCAAGCCCAAGACTATGAGATGTGGACCATTGTAGTAAATGGGCCATACATCCCATCCATATATGTAGAGGGTGTCACGGTACCCACACTAGAAAAGGATTGGGATGAACATGACATGAGAAAGGCACAACTAAACTCTAAAGCTATGAATGTGCTTTATTGTGCCTTAGATAGAAATGAATTCAATAGGGTCTCTACTTGCAATTCTGCAAAAGAGATTTGGGACAGACTTGAAGTGACCCATGAGGGCACGAATCAAGTCAAAGAATCCAAAATAAATATTTTGGTTCATAAATATGAACTATTTAAAATGGATTCTAATGAAACAATTACATGCATGTTTACTAGGTTTACTGACATTGTCAATGGCCTAAAAAGCCTTGGCAAGAACTATACTAACAGTGAGCTTGTCAGGAAAATCCTTCGGTGTCTACCAAGGTCATGGGAAGCTAAAGTGACCGCAATCCAAGAAGCCAAGGACCTGAACAAATTACCACTTGAGGAGCTTCTTGGATCCCTAATGACGCACGAGCTAACCATGAAACAACACAACGAGGAAGAGTCCTCCCATAAGAAAAAGGTAATAGCTCTAAAATCTACTTCATCTAACAAGGACTTATCTTGCAGTAGCAGCAGTGAAGAAGAAGAACATGAGGAAGATGATGGTGAGGCACTTCTTGTGCGCAAATTCAGAAAATTCATCAACCACAAGAAGTCCTATCATCAAAGGAGAGGCCCCTCTAATTCCTACCGCAAGGACAAAGGTAAGGAAAGGAAAAATGAGGGGATTGGGTGTTACGAGTGCAAGAAGCCGGGTCACATAAGAGCTGAGTGCCCTTTACTGAAAAAGGGGAGCAAGTACAAGAAGAAGAAGGCTCTTGTCACAACACTATCCGACTCCGATTCATCATCCTCTTCATCGGATGATGAACAAGAAGAGAAGGCCAATTTTTGCTTCATGGCCAATGAAAATGAGGTAACTTCCGACACGCATCTTGATTTTTCTTTTGATGAACTTTATGATGCATTTAATGAATTAATGATAGAATATAAGGCAATAAATCTTAAGAATAAAGAACTAAAAATAGCTTATCAATCATACCTACATAAATACGATAAATTAGTTAAGGATAAGGATTTAATCACCAAAGAAAATATAGAACTTAAGACAAGCAACCAACTTTTAACTCAAAAGACTAATACCTTAACTAAAGATAATGAAAAACTAACTAAGAAATTTTCAGAACTTAAAAAACATAAACAAATCTTAAATAAGGATCTCACAAAAGAACTTAATGATCTAAAAGTAGAAAATCAAACACTAACTAAAGAACTTAACAAATATAAACCCTTAGTTGAAAAATTTACATATAGCTCTGAAAAGTTAAATATGATACTCAATAGTCAACGAGCAGTATTTAATAAAGCGGGTTTAGGGTATAAACCAAGAAATAAACAAAAACTTCTTAGTAACTTCTTTGTTAAAGCTGGAGAAACTAAAACTAAGAAAATAACCTGCTTTTGTTGTGGGACTATAGGACATAAGGCAAATGTATGTGACTATAGGAAAAGTAAAACAAAAAGGAAAATTAAAAGGGTATGGGTTCCAAAAGGAACCAACTTGACTAACCATGAAGGACCCAAGAAAACTTGGGTACCTAAGATTATATGATCTACTTGTGTAGGAGTGTCTTGCAGCCAAGGTCAACAAAAACTGCTGGTACTTGGACAGTGGCTGCTCAAGACACATGACGGGTGACAAGGATCAATTTTTCACTCTTGAAGCTAAGAAGGGAGGTGCTGTGACTTTTGGAGACAACAACCAAGGTCACATCATTGGTATTGGTAAAGTTCAAATCACCCCTTCTACTTATATTGATAATGTTAGATATGTTGATGGTCTTAAGCATAACTTATTAAGCATTAGTCAATTATGTGATAAAGGGTATGATGTTATGTTTAAACCATCACTATGCATTATAACAAACCCTAATGATAATAGTTTAGTTTTTAAAGGAATTAGACGAGGAAATGTATATGTTGTAGACCTTGAAGATCTTGCAAAACATAACCAATGTCTAGTTGTTAATGAAACTAAGGATAATGATGCTAGTTGGTTGTGGCACCGTAAGTTAGGTCATGCAAGCATGGACACAATAACTAAACTAGTTAAAAGAGATTCCGTGATAGGTTTGCCAAAATTAAAATTTGAAAAGAACAAAATATGTGAAGCATGTCAATTTGGCAAACAATCTAGGAACTCATTTAAATCCATAAAATGTGTCTCTACCTCTAGGCCTCTAGAATTATTACACATGGACCTATTCGGACCAACTAGAACAACAAGCCTAGGTGGAAATAAATATGGTCTAGTTATTGTAGATGATTATTCTAGGTACACATGGGTCATGTTCCTAGCACATAAGGATCAAGCATTTTCTGTTTTTAAGAAATTCCATAAAGAAGTAACCAATGCTAGAGATACCTCAGTAATAGCTATTAGAAGTGACCATGGTACCGAATTTGAAAATCAGTCATTTGAGGAATTTTGTAGTAAAAAGGGGATAACCCATAATTTTTCTGCACCTAGGACACCACAACAAAATGGAGTTGTGGAGAGGAAAAATAGAACTCTAGAGGAAATGGCTAGAACTATGTTATGTGAAAGTAACCTCCCTAAGTACTTTTGGGGAGAAGCCATTAATACTTCTTGTCATATATTAAATAGAGTTCTATTGAGACCCATCATAAAGAAAACACCTTATGAACTTTGGAAAAACAGAAAACCAAAAGTTAATTACTTTCATGCTTTTGGATGTAGGTGTTTTGTTCATAATAATGGGAAAGATAATCTAGGTAAATTTGACTCTAAATCTGATGAGGGAATTTTCTTAGGCTACTCTACAACTAGCAAAGCCTATAGAGTCTTTAACAAAAGAACCTTAGTTATAGAAGAATCTATACATGTTGTATTTGATGATTCTAGTGACATCTCCTCTAGTAAGAAAGATAATTTTGATGATGATGTTGAAATTCTTGAAGAAAAGATAGATGAGATGGCATTACAAGATGATAATCAAAAGTTGAGTGAAGGAGCATCATCAAGCCAAGAGGCTATTGTGGATCATGGGCTAACTAAAGCTTGGAGGTATGCTCACGGGCATCCTAAGGAACTAATTCTAGATGATCCATCTCAACCGGTTAGGACTAGAGCATCCCTTAGGAATTTGAATAACCATCTAGCTTTTGTCTCACACTTTGAGCCCAAACATATAGAAGAAGCCGAAAATGATGTAAATTGGATAAATGCAATGCAAGAAGAACTAAACCAATTTACTAGAAACAAAGTGTGGAATCTAGTTGAGAGACCTTCTGAATATCCAATTATAGGTACTAAATGGATTTATAAAAATAAACTTGATGAAAATGAAACTGTTATAAGGAATAAGGCTAGACTAGTAGCAAAGGGTTATAATCAAGAAGAAGGTATAGATTTTGATGAAACCTTTGCTCCTGTAGCTAGACTTGAGGCTATTAGACTATTATTAGCATATGCATGCTCTAAGGACTTCAAACTATTTCAAATGGATGTAAAAAGTGCATTTTTAAATGGGTATATTAATGAGGAGGTATATGTAGAACAACCTCCTGGTTTTGAAAATCATCAATACCCTAATCATGTTTATAAATTGAACAAAGCACTTTATGGTTTGAAACAAGCACCTAGAGCATGGTATGAGAGACTTAGCAAATTCCTATTAGAACATGAGTTCTCTAGGGGTAATGTAGATACAACTCTATTTCTGAAAAAGAAAAATCAAGATATGCTGTTAGTACAGATTTATGTTGATGATATTATTTTCGGTGCTACTAACAATCGTCTCTGCGAAGAATTTGCTAACTTGATGCAGAGTGAATTTGAGATGAGCATGATGGGAGAGCTGACTTACTTCCTTGGACTCCAAATCAAACAATCTGAAGGAGGCATCTTCATCAATCAAGCCAAATATATCAAGGAGATGCTCAAGAAGTTTGATATGGAGGGAAACAAATCAATCAGCACCCCCATGAGTTCATCATGCAAATTAGACCAAGATGAATCAGGTAAATCTGTAGATCAGAAACTGTATCGAGGTATGATAGGATCCTTATTGTATCTTACTGCAAGTAGACCTGATATTATGTTTAGTGTTTGCATATGTGCTAGATATCAGGCTAATCCTAAAGAATCACATCTAGTTGCAGTTAAGAGAATTTTTAAATATTTAATAGGAACTAAGAATATAGGGCTATGGTACTCTAAAGAATCTAGCCTAAACTTAATAGGATACACAGATTCAGACTTCGCTGGATGTAAGCTTGATAGAAAAAGTACCAGCGGGTCGTGTCAATTTCTAGGAGAAAACCTTATCTCATGGTTTAGCAAGAAACAAAACTCGGTTGCATTATCTACTGCTGAAGCTGAATATGTTGCAGCCGGGAGTTGTTGTGCTCAAATCTTGTGGATTAAACAACAACTAGAAGATTATGGCATTAAACAAGATAAAATTCTCATTAATTGTGATAATACAAGTGCCATTAATCTAACTAAAAATCCAATTCAGCATTCAAGAACTAAACATATTGAGATACGACATCACTTCATAAGAGATCATGTATTGAATGGTGATGTGACACTCCAATTTGTTTGTACTGATGATCAATTAGCAGATATTTTTACAAAACCCCTAAGTGAAGAGAGGTTTAGTGTGCTTAGGAGGGGATTAGGAGTGATTGATCCATCCTAGTGGTAGTTTTCACTAGATTCATTGATTTTGATGATTAGTTTGTGGTTAAAATAGAGTTTCTCTTCAATGATCATCAAATCAGATCTTAATTTAGTGATTTTTCCTCGTTTGGCACAAACGAAGCATGATTTTTAGGTGCGTGCCAAAGTTAGAGACGACTCGAGTAAGTTTCAGAGTCGGCTCCTAAGGGGGAGTCGACTCGCGCATTTGCGGGAGTCGACTCGCATAAATGGCAGCAGAGGGGGAGTCGACTCACATATAGTCGGGAGTCGACTCGAGGTCTACAGGCGCATAAGGAGAGTCGACTCGCGCATATTCTGGAGTCGACTCGAGGTCGAGTCGACTCGCGACTCAGTGGAGTCGACTCGCAGTCGGGATCCGACTTTTTAATCCTAGATTTGTCGTTTCGAAAACACTTCTTTCTCAAGCCGCCACTGTTCACAAGCCCTAGAGCCGACTCCTAGGCCGTCCCCAATCCTTCCCAAGGCTTTTTCCAATCGATTCTTCACCGGTCTTTGGGTTTTCATCCCTTCCTAGGTCGTCCACGGTCGGTCCCAAGCCTTCTCCGTCGACCTTTCTCCGTCCTTTAGTTTTTTTTTTCCCGTCTAGGTCATTATGCCACGTAAGACCGTAGTCCGGAAGAGGTCCCGACCCGAGGCCGGTCCCGAGCGGCGCTCCAAGGCGCGGCACGATCCCGCGAGGCCACCACCTCCGGCTCGTTCCCCGCCTAGGGCGGTTCCCGTGAGGCTATTGGCCGGGAAGGCCGTCACCACCGGGAGATATGTCGACTTCGACTATCTCTCCCGGAAAGGGTTCACCATAGGTGATAGGCTTAGGGTCCAGGGCTTAGAGTTTTTCCTTACATTAGACCTCCCCACTTACCCTGGCCTTGTTAGAGAGTTTTACGGTACCGTCCATCGGGGAGATGGGGGTATCAAGGGCACAGTAGCCGGTGTCCCTCTGTTCGTTACGGAGGATCTCATTGCCCACATCCTCCACCTTTCACAAGTAGGGGTGGCTCCCACACACCCTGAGGACAGGGTTGAGGCCCTTACGGCCGTTCTAGGGCATCCACCCCAGTCACCTCTAGACGAGGTATCCGCTAGCTCACTACCGATTGAGGTGCGGATCCTCTTGAGTATATTGTCTAGGTCCATCTTCCCTAAGACAGTGAGATTTGATTTTGTAAATGAGAGAGACCTAGCTCTGATGTTTTATATTCTTCAGGACACTCCAATCAACTTTCCCAAACTCATCTATAGATATCTGTGTGAGCCCCTAGATAGACCTAGGCTCACCCTCCCATACGGCATGCTATTCACTCTTCTGTTTAGGGAGTACGAGATTTCCATTCCTGAGGGGGAACCCTTTTGCGCATTGCGATGGACTGATCGCACGCGTGCAGGGACCCTACACAGGATGGGGTTTCGGAAGAGAGAGGGGATCTGGGTTAGGAAGTCTTTCCTCACCACACAGACCACCAGACCTTTCCCCAGTCCTGAGCCAGACTCTGACTTTCCAGACTTACCAGATCTTCCATCCACTCCTGCTCCTACCACCTCCGCTGGACCTTCCTCCTCGGCTCCACCATCCATGGAGGTCCGCATTGATTCTGAGCAGCTCCGGGAGCTGCGGCAGGAGATAGTCCGAGATCTGAGGGATGAGTTGCTTCGGGAGCTCCGAGGTTCGGTGCCTACTCCCTCTCCTGCGCCCACATCTTCCGCATTGGTCCCTTCCCTGACAGCCGTGACAGACATGACGGCTGAGGTGCGGCAAGAGATATACAACATGAGGACCTTGATACAGGCCCAGTTCCACAGCATGAGTGAGGTCACGAGCACCACTCGACGGATGCGGGATGACATCGGCCGTGACATGTCCACCACCACCGCAGGGGCCGAGTGCTTGTCGAATGTGCTCATCGACAAGCTGGACGGACTGCAGAAGTCAGTACTCGAGCTGGATACGACACAGAGCAGGGCCATCCAGGCCATCATTCGCCAGCTAGAGAACGTGACCAATGCGGTCCAATCACTCGTGGAGCGCATGCCTCGAGGAGATACATTCTCGAGAGGAGGAGCCACATCCTCGAGAGGAGGAGTCACATCCTCGAGAGGAGGAGATACATCCTCGAGAGGAGGATCTACATCCTCGAGGAGACCGTAGCTACTTTTTGTATTTTGCTTTGACATGTATTGCTTTACGTTACTTATTGTATTCTGAAATGTACTTACATACAAATTAATACAATGAGTAGCCGCATTTTTCTTCAATAATGTGCCTTTTGATCTATGTTTGATTGTGTGTTCTGTTTACCTCCTTTTTGATATGATGACAAAAAGGGGGAGAAATATGTATAAAATATGTAAAAGGAAAGGAAAAATATGTATAAAATATGTAAAAGGAATCAATGGAAATCAATAAAAAGATAAACTCTTAAAACACACAAATTTGTTCTAAGTGGATTCGGTACCTCGAGGCTCATTATCTCTCTTTTGGGGCTCCTAATGGAGTAATCTCCAGAATCTATTCAAGGGATATTCGGAGATTAGCTGAATCCTACTCAAGAACAAATTGACAGATTTTTCCTCTAAAAACCAAAATTTCAGTTCAAAAACTTCAAAGCATTAAAAGAAAATTCAAAGAATCAAAACAAAGTAGAATGCATATGTTGAGGGGGAGAATCTGAAATTTTAAGAAAGCTAAATCATTAATTATATATAAGCCAAACAATTGAATGCATGATATGAAGGCTTATATAATTCCAAATGAAAGGGGGAGCTTTAACTCCGAAATTTATTATTTCACTCCTTTCAAGCTTGGAAAATTGAATTACCAGACATTTGAATTCATTTATGGATTTTATTTGATTGTTTATTGTGCAATTCACCTTACATATACTCAATGTTTTGTCATCATCAAAAAGGGAGAGATTGTGGAGTGATTGATTAAAACCCTATTTGATTTTGATGAGCTCAAAGCATTTGAGTATATTTCTTGTTTACTAATGAATTCAATTAAGTGTTTCAGTGAAAATCTTGTCTAAGTGTCTCAAGACTTGGTTCATAGTTTTTGGATAAGTTAAGAAGTCAGCTTGAACCAAAGTCTGAGATTCGAGTCGACTCCAGAGTATCACGAGTCGACTCCAAGCGTATCAAGTTCACTGGCACGAGCTCGAGTCGACTCCGACTGAGAACAGGCAGAAAAGTCAGAGAGCAGTTTTCGGGTCTGAGATTCGAGTCGACTCCAGTGGAACGCGAGTCGACTCCGATGGTTGGCAAGTCGACTCCAAAGAAAGTGAGAGTCGACTCTCAGAGGAACACAAAGAAAAAGTCAGAGAGCGTTTTTCGGACTCTGAGATTCGAGTCGACTCCCGCAATACACGAGTCGACTCCGAGACTCCGCGACCACAAAGAAGACAGAAGACCAAGTTACTGCCTCTGAGATTCGAGTCGACTCCCAGACAGCTAGAGTCGACTCCAAGGCAGCTTCACATCAAAAGGGCAGAAGACCAAGTTTCGGAAACTGAGAGCCGAGTCGACTCTGAGGAATCTCGAGTCGACTCCAAGACTGGACGAGCCAAAAGACAGAAGATAGGGAGTTCGGGCTCTGAGCGCCGAGTCGACTCCCAGGACAGTCGAGTCGACTCGAGTGGACCAAATTCAAAAATACGTCCACGGACTTCATGGGATGAGCCGACTCCGAGAAAGCCAAGTCAGCTCCAGAAGTTGGCGAGTCGACTCTGGGTCAAGACGAGTCGACTCCCAGTCGCGAAGGCAACTTTAATTCAAATCTGGAACAGTTGCAGAGTCGACTCCGGAAAAGTATGAGTCGACTCCCGCTACAGACGAGTCGACTCCTGATCGCGCGAGTCGACTCCAACCCACCAACGGACACATTGTCAGACTGTACAGAGTGTGCAGAACGGGCAGAAAAAGCTCTCTAACGGCTAGTTTCCGTGGGGGTTGGTTTAAATAGCCACAGAGGACTGTAGCAAGGAAGAAAAACAACCATTCCACTCCAAGTATTCAAGCATTCAACTCTGCAACTTGTTCTTCAATGAGAAAAAGGGAAGATCTGCATTTACTGCATCCACCTACATCTTCCCAGCAATTAAAGAAGCTCCTCCTGCATTCAAGTCGACTACACATTCAAGAGGAGACCGAAGTTTAAGAAGCCATTCCTTTTCTCCAACTTAAAAGCGTTTGAGGGCTTCTAAACTCCTTTTAGATTATATTGTCTTTCATCTGCTTTTGAGAAGCTTGTTTTTCTGTTTGTCTATTCTATTTACAACTTGTATTTGCTTGATTCAATCGGGGGATTGAATCAAGGGTATAGAGGTTAGTTGGTGAGCCTAGTTATTAAAACCAACGTGTGTAAGGGTTTGATTGTGATCCCGGGAAAACAATCGGGGTGGTTCTAGTCGGTGAGCCTGGGAAAACCGACCGAGTTCGTTGTGAGCTCGTAAAACAACAAGTTTGGTTGTGAGCTTGAAAAACAACCGGCTGTAATCCAAGGGGGTTATAGTGAATTCCCAAGTGAGACTTGGGGAGTGGACGTAGGAGCAAGGGTTAGCTCCGAACCACTATAAAACTTGGTGTTTGTGTTTGATTGTCTCTCTTCTTCTTCCTCTCTTATCACTCACAGCACATAGCATTTAATTAAACAACTTGCAATAGTTTTAATTAGTCATCCACAACGTTTTAAATATTCAAATTATTTTAAAACCCAATTCACCCCCCCCCCCCCTCTTGGGTTGTCTATCTGGGCAACATCCCTGTTTTTGCCGACGCTTTCATGTTGAGTCGGCAAAAACTTTTGTCACTCCGGTATCGCCGACGTTTTTGCGACGCTTTAATAGCGTCGCTGGAACTTTAGCCGATGCTTATAAGCATCGGTAAAGATCATGAAAAGCGTCGGAAAAGATTAGTTTTCCTGTAGTGTTAATGCTCATCAACAGGCGAGCATCATTAATCTCTTTATGAACAAGTTTTGCTTGAACAGTAGCAAGGGATGATATGAGCCTCCAACTACCTCCAAAATATATACCTTATATATCAGTCCAGCCTTGGTCGTGCATCATGTTGTCTGTGGGCAGCGACCGGCGATTCAAATCGGTATATGGCCGGCACGATCGTCTTTCAATGACGATGTGACAAATGATTATTTATAACAATATATGACCAGCGTGATGCCATCTGGTAACTATTAACAATTTCAAGCACCAATAGTTTCGTATGGCTTAATACTGATGCAAAAGACTTCAGCAATTGAGCAGGTAATTGTGGAGGGAGAGTTAGCGATGCTTAATATATGACATAGTCAGTTATAAATTTAGTGTCTGAATTACTTGATTTGTTGGCCAGGGACCTAAGTTTTGAGTCTAAGATATAACATTTCTTCTTTAACACTTAATCATCCTTCTTTAAGTGCACAAAAAACCTTCAACAATAATTTTTTTATCAATATCAACATCAGTATGATACTGCTAAAGCTAATAATTTTTAAATACTGACTATAGAGTTTAGCAAACTCACCTCTTAATAGGATACATCCATCGGTAGTGAACTAGTCTACCAAGTTTAGCTTCTGAAGCTAAGTGAATGAGTAGATGAACCATAATGGTAAAAAGCTTAGGAGAAAATATCTTTTCCATGTGGCAAAATGTAAGTGTAACATTAGACTCCAACTGATCAAGCTCTCGAGGAACAAGAAGTTTGGAACATAATGCTTTAAAAAATGATGACAATTAAGAAACAATTTAAAGAACTTGTTTCGGCGTTGACGATCTTAAAGCTAATGAAAAGATATCTTGCATCAAAATGTTACCATCATGATTTTTAAAGATTCAAAAGTTTTCACTCTTTAAGATTTATGCGTCGTAAAATATTCGATGCATACTCATTAGTAACCTTCATATTTGTTAGAACTGCTAAGAAAAGATCTTTCTCTTAAGTACATATTTTGTAACATGTAGGAAGTATAGAAAATTTATCATTGGCAAGTGCTTTCGGATGAAGCTCTTGTCTTATGCCCATATCTTTCAAATCAAGATATGCTTTCAAGTTATCTTTGGTCTTCCCATCAAGATTTAACAATGTTCTAATCAAGTTATCACAAACATTCTTCTCTACATGCATCACATCAAGATTATGCCAAAGAAGATTATACTCCCAATAAGGTAAATTAAAAAAATGCTCCTTTTTTTAACTATTTTTGTTTAGATGATACCATTGTGTCATCGGCATTTTTCTGTCTATATACGTTATCATCATCCTCAAAAACCTTTGCATCAATATTGTTAGTAGTGATGTCCACTATTAAACTTTCATTCATTAAGTTGCCAACATCCTTCCTTCCCCTTTCATCCTTCCTTCCCCTTTTCTTTGAACATTTGGAGACCTTAGGATAACTATAATTGATGCCTTACATTTGTCTAAGAACTTCAATTATAGTTTGTAGAATATGGGTAGATGGCAACTTTATAGTACCATCAAATAGATCATTCTGAAATGGAAATGGATGGTTTACTTCTAACCATCGACGATGGGCCATCGGTGGCAACGGTGTCTAGTTCAATAGTTTCTTACAGACCACACTAAATACTTAAGACACTGTCCAATATGGCAGTGGCAACCACACAGGGGAAGTTCTATCCTCAATCTCACTAAAAAAATTTCAAACATGAATAATTGAAAGAACTATCCATTTGCTCGTGTCTGAATTTATTTACTTGGTGCACAACTATCACGCCCCGAACTCGAAGTGCAATAGACGCCGCATTGCTGCACGGCAGACTGTACAGGTATGCAAGGCTACAGATCATATCAAAGCAATAACAAATTTCTGATTTTTTTAATCAATAATTTATTCAAAGCAATCATACAAAGTTTCAAAATAACATATATCAACATAAATCATATTAAATATTCTAACTAATCTAACAAAAATGCCAATAATTGAAAAACAATATTCGAAATCTAACGCACTCCCCAGTCTCGTGTGATCATGCTTCACGATTTGAAAAATAGAGAAAATACGATAATGGGCTACACTAGCCAAATAAGCAACATAATACCCTAAAGTAGGGTCAAAGCATGCCAAATATTTAATTAAAGCACAAATTAATGACCGAAAAGTAAATCACAAATAAACATATTTTTTTAAAAAAATTATTTAGCGTTTTTAAAAAACTCTGATACCAAAATTGCAACATAAATAGGCTTATGGCCATGTAACGCAGTGGCATGGGTTGCACAAAGTATCAAATCCACTATTATTAACCACCGGTGGCAACGGTGTCCAAATACTACTATTTTAATCATCGGTGGTACGGTGTTGAAGCTAGTTTTTCACATATACAAGTCGATAAGACCAACGAATAATCTCCATTGGCAGGATCAGAACAGATGATATCCATGCTGAGAAAAACATACATATAAAAACAGATTTCATAAATTATCCAGTCATATTTTCCAAATTTCATAACATAACGTAATATAATTTAAAATAATTACTATCATAACAATAACATACCTGACCTGTTTAACTAAATATAAAATATATATCAAAATCAACTAATAATTATTTTATCAAATAATTTGGAAAATACATTTTAAAGTATTAAGTTAATTACCTTTTAAAATTATCATTATTTTGGGGGAGTCTCCTCAGCTTGCCATTGCTGAAATTCCTTTTTCCATACAGGCAGAATTTTCTTGGGAAGCACTACCAAGGGCCTGGCAAATGGATACTCGGCCAAAAAGCTCTGGACAAAACTAATGAGCATAAAAGTTTTACTAGATCCCGGGGCATGAGCCAGAATGCAGCCCTCCGGTTTATCATTTACTAAATTTCTAACCAAAAAATGAAAGCCTTCTAACTGATGTGGCTTCATTTGCTTCAAATGCCTAGGATGGATAAAAATGTCAGCTGCTATAAAATCTTCCAAAAATTTAGGTACGGAATATTGTAATGTTTCGTCTACATCCTTGGTGTTTCTTGATCTGGACATGAGCGTCCTTGCTGCCCGTGGGGCCTTTGCCCATTGGTATTCAAATATTGTGTCGATACTTCTTTGAATAACTTCGCAGATACGACAAACAATGCCTAGATCATCCTGAAGTACGGGGAGGTGCTTGCATTCTTCTTCTTCTTCTTGCACAGCAGCTGGCTCAACATAATTAGGATTCTTTGAGCACTCCATATCTAATGACATTTCTTTCCAAAGATCATCCAGCCGATGCTCATCATTTTCTAAGTTTTCTGCTTCATCTTGTTGGCAGATTCCCATGATCGATGAATGCTCCTGCACAGCCGCAGATGAAACAAGCGTGGAGTTTACATCAGTTTTTTTTTTCCTCCATAGTCATTTCAAAAGCAAGAGCTTTTCCACCTTGTCTTTCGCCTCTCTTCTCTGCTTAGTCTTGGTTCACAAGATCCTGAAATCGCTGCTTCTCAGGAACTTTCTGTAGGACAACTTTTTGATATTGAACAGATGGTTGCCTGTTTGCTCTAAATGCAACACTACCATCTAACTTATTACTTCCATAGCCATAGGGAATTATCTGGTTTGAATGACTTTCTTGCGTTATAATGGCTTGTCTTTGGAAGCTCTCAATTCGAGTTCCAGTGTTTGTCATGAATCAGAGGATTTCCTTCCAGAATGGGAAGCATGTTGACTTCCTGTTTGATGGATTGCATCTTCATCATCTGAATCAAGAATTATGACAGATGTGCTGTCTTTCCCTTCTTTGTATTTTTGGGCAAGAATCCGTAGGGCCATTTGCAACATCTGGAATTTTCCTATGCATCATTAAATCAGAATCACCACAATATAAAATATTCTGATCACTGGACTCATATGTTTTTTTTTTTTTTTTTTGCCTGCAGACATTCTCACGGATGTATTGGCAGCAGCATCAATGAAGTCAGCCTCCAAATCAATTATATCTGAAGATATTGAACTATCAACACGTCGATCTGAATTCTGATTCCCTTTGGTTGATAGGTCCAACCAAGTATTTATCCCACGATGAGAGCTAGAAAATAGACTTGGATAGGAATTTGCAAGTGATGGCCGTAATGTGGACAAGAATTTGATGACCTGCATCCTCTGAGCATGGAGAGTTTCATACTCTTTGGTTACCCTTCCATATAATCCATCATCCAAGCTCCAGAAGATTCGACAAAGCAAGTGGATCTGAATAATCTCTAACTTTGGAGACTTTTCTTTGGCTTCCTCAAAACCAGAACATAAAACTGTCACCTCAGATTTGTTACGATGGTTATTATCCTCATCGTCTAACTTTGATCTTTTATGTCTCTGAAGATACATATACAGGTTCAAGATTTCCGACGAGCTGTTCTCCTTGGGGAGATCAAAAGATTCTTTCTCCCATCCCCTTCTCTTCCCTTGCCCCGGCGCCCATGGAACGAAAAAAAAGAGAAGTTGGAGCCGGAGAAAGAGTGGCACGGCGGAGTTCGATTGGCCCAAAACGGCCTATCTGGGCCAAAGAAACCAACCAAAAATGGCCTATCTGGGCTGGATCTCACAACAACTGTAAGGACCCGTGCGGGCCTGTGTTTAGTCCCACATCGGTTCAGATTACGTGAGGGGAGAAACACTATTAATAGCCCATGAATCCAAACGCCGGCAGACCCAGAGGGAAACGTACATAGATGTCCTGCGTGCAAACAGTTCGAGTTTCCCTGCCGGCACAAGAAGGCTTTCATACAAGTGGGTTGAATGCAAAATCTTGGAAGAGCTTCATGATTTCTTCGTCGATACTGGTAAGGCCATCCATCCTTTTATAAAGAAAGCGCGAATTCCGAGCACCATTCACGACCGCACGGCTGCAGAATTCCGGCGCTACCGCCCTCGATCAAAGAGCGCCCACTCCAGCTCCTCCTCGGCCGACTCGATCAAATTGACGACACCCGCCGTTGCTTCCTCCTGGGTGCAACCTGGGTGGTCCCTCATGTAGCAGCCAACCGCCGTGGCCAACTTTCCCTCCCGGACCTCCTTTTGGAAGGTGGCGACGTCGTTGGCAAGCCGGGCTACGACGGAAATGAGGTACATGAAGCGTGAGTCTGGACCCAGGTGGCTGAGCATCTCATCCGTGAACTTTTCTCCCAGCAAGAATGCAGATGTCCATGTTACTACTCTAGCTCCGATAAAGACGACGGTGCATCGCATGTATTCTTCGTAGCTCGGTATGTGTTCGCTATGCATCCATTCTGCTTCCTCCAGAAACACAGCTACAAACTCCGCCCACTGAAATCAACGCATGCATATGATATGAGATAGCCTAACGGTCAAGACACTAATTATTTCAAAGATATGATGTGAGAAATATTTTAACCAAATATTTGAAACGAAAAAAAAAACTCTCATGATTGAAACATGGAAATTCCAAATATAAGAGGAGCAATTCCTGAGCGATAACCCATTCCAATGCTTTTAAATTGATCGGTTGGACGCACTTGTGTGCTGACAATTCAAATCGTTGGACCACCAGAAAGTTCAACAATTTATAAGTAGGTATGATTTTATTCAAAAAAAAAATTTACATAGTTTTTTTTTTCTTTTTTTTTTGAAGGAAAGAGCAGAATGGAGGAGAAGGATTTTCGTAGACAATCCAAGTAGTTTGGATAACAACTTAATTAAGTTGAGTACGTGTATATATGTTCATATCTATATGCTTGCTTCTATTTTCCAAATAATTAGGTTTGGTTGCCCAATTAATACGATATCTCTTTAGTTTTTTTTTCCTCCATTGTTCGAATGACTTCCCTAAAAAGAGAAGTAAAAATAGGTGCGGTCAAAGGCTTTGATGGGCCTGGGCTAAATGTCATTAGCTCTAAACGTTTTGGGATCTTGGTCTCCAATTAGAAATTTGCTTTTAAGTGTCTCAATTGGTTAATTGAGAAAATTCGTACTTACCAAATGCTTGAATATGGGAAGGCAGTCACGATCCTGAATTCTGTTGGATTCTGCTGCCAACTCTACACATGTAGCTTCAATGGCTTCGAGTACTAGCTTGTGTTGAGGAAGATCATCGATAAAAGATGAGTCTCACCTAGCATGGAAAAGAAAGAATGATAGAAAAGGTTATTAATCCAGAACAAACATTATAAACCTGTATGGCCTAATGATTGCATCCTTCTTTCAATTAGACGAGGTTCCATGTTCGAACTTGGCGGGAGGGGTGTTTCTCTGGATGCTAGAAATGAGTAATTAACATCAGTCCATGGTCTTGATCACATTTTTTCGAAAAAAAAAAAGAAAGAGAAAAAGATAAGAAATTATGCTAAGCAATTCTCTATGCAATTAAGTTGGAGCCCAAACAAAATGGGCTAGCGCTAGAATAAGACATGGTTGTTATGTTAACAAATGAAGCACTAGAAGAAATTCGAACTTAGAATGGGTTCAGTAATGCTGTAAGAATAGTCAAATCTGTAGAAATCTGTGGACCATAAAGAAAAAATATGTAGAAATCTGTGGAGCTTGTAATCACCAATAAAAAATGCAACAATGGAAGGCTATTACTAGTTATCGGGAGTCTAACTGGAGATGGAAGTACAGGAAAAGTTGGTTTTACCGACGCTTTTTTGCCGACGCTTTTTACAAGCGTCGGTAAATTTCCGTCTAGCGTCAAAAGTTGCCGATGCTTGTAAAAAGCGTCGGCAACAGACGAGGTGTAGTTCTCCGGGCTAAGACGACGCTAAAAAGCGTCGTCGGAAGCCAACAGAAAAGATTCAGGCTAAATACCAACGAGCTCTCTCCTAACCACACCTCACACACCTGTCTCTCTCTCTCTCTGCCTGGCCACCGCCCCTCTCTCTCTCATCCCTCCTCCCTCATCTCTCTCGCCCATTCCTCGTCTTCTCCAGAAACATCTATTTAACCAGTAGTATTACCCACATCTCTCTCGCCCATTCCTCGTCTTCTCTCTCTCTCTCTCGAAACATCGGTCACCATTAAAGGCAGAGAGGAAGGTAGGCGATGGCCAAGACCAAACCCGGCAAGAAGGACCTCGATTCCTACACCATTAAAGGCACCAACAAGGTCTTCTTCCCCGACCCCGATGCTCCCCCTCCGCCGATGCCTCCTCCCACGCCTCTGCCGCCCATCATCGGGTTCGAGATGTCCTCCTGCTCCTCCCTGCTGTACCCTACGCCGCCAGAAGTCGACGGAAGTGCCAGCGGCGCCGGCCAGTGCTGCTGCTGATGCGCGGCCGCCGCCACGGCCGCCATGTGGTGGTGGTGGTGCAGGTACCCCTCCGGCGTCCGGTAGTAGGGGAAGAACTGCTGGTGGTACTCCGCCCCGATCACGCCGGCTCCGGGGGCGACGCCGCCCTCCGTCTCCTTTCGGTGGAAGTTCCGGTGGCAGCTGCAGGCGGTGCAGCGCAGCCCGTCCAGAGTACCCTCCTCCCGGCTGCCATGAACTCCCCGCACCCATCCACCGCATGCCCCCCGATATTCACTGCGTGGTTCTTGAGGCACTCTCTGTACCTCCCTCCCCCTACCCTGCTCACCTTCCGGTTACCCGGCGCCCCCGCCCCCACGACCGCCACCATCCCCACTTCCCCTCCTCCGCTACCACCGCCTTCGCTCACCTTGCCGCCTCCGGCAGCGCCTCTGCCGGAATTCCCCAGAGGAGCCTCGTAGCCGGAGCCCACCGGCAACCCGATCTCCTCCTCCAGCTCGTCGTGGTCGTTGAAGTCCATCTCCGGATCCGTCGACCGGAGATCCCCGGTCAGATCTCGAGATCAGGACCCGGACCTCCTCCCCCCTCCCTTTCTCTAACTCCCTCTTTCTTTTCTCTAACTCTCGGGCTTAGCCTAGCTTTAGCTTAGGGGAGGAGATAAGAGAGAGTGTGGACACCATCAATTCACACACCGCCCGCACCCCGGCCATCCTCCGCCTTCCGGAGCTCTCCGCCGCCTGCGTCAAGAAGGCCCTCGATCTTGGCCCCTAGGGCCTCTTGTTCCCCAGATCGAGTCCCCTGGTGTCGCCAAGCTTTGCGAGCATGGGGTATCTGCAGGATGCGATGGAGGAGGCAGAGAGGAAGGTGTCGGGGAGGACATTGGGGAGGAATCGAGAAAATTATTTTTAAAATTATTTTTTTAAAAAA
Organism: Phoenix dactylifera; assembly: GCF_051530095.1. Lineage (NCBI taxonomy): Eukaryota > Viridiplantae > Streptophyta > Magnoliopsida > Arecales > Arecaceae > Phoenix > Phoenix dactylifera. The sequence continues at coordinate 13,701,635 of NC_143206.1, read as the reverse complement.
AATAATTATAACGACGCTTTAAAGCGTCGCTAACTGGGTTTTTAGCGACGTTTAAAAGCATCGCTAAAATACGTCGCTAAAAACCTTCTTAGCGACGCTTTTTAGAAGCGTCGGTAATTCTTTTTTCCACTCCGACATAGCCGACCCTTTGGCGACGCTTTTAAAAGCGTCAAAAGGAAACAGATCGACGCTTATAAGCGTCGGTAAAGGCCTCAAAAAGCATCGCCAAATCTTGTTTTTCTTGTAGCTAGACTTCTGAAGTCAATCATCCAACCAAAGTCTTTACTTTATAATAGTGGCAAAGCCGGTCATTTGCATGGGGTACTAGTTAACATGAAAATTTCTCAATGCATTGAACACCCCCAATTAAGATATAGAGGGTGGGGTGGGTGGGTGGTTGGCACAGTGTAGGTTACTTAAACATAATTAAATATTGTTACCTCTTGAAAGCCTCACTGAAGCGCCGAAGTTCTTGAAGGTTAAATCTTTTATCGTCAAAGAGATCATCAAGAACGGTGGCCAGGACTACAACCTTAGCGTAGGCCAGACGACAAGATGAAAATTGAGGTTCATACATAGTTGGTGCTACTACAAGGTAAGATTGTCCAAGTCTTTTGCGGATACATTTCAGTCCATCAAACCCACATCTCTGCCACCATCTGCAAAACCCAAAGAGGAGTGTTGAAATATCCAAGGCAAAGAGCTACAAGATGAAGATAAAAATAAGTGACAGATTATACGGCTAGATAAAATGACTGGGTAATGATTTCCATCACTATCTTCGATTTACTTGAGTCAAACCCTCCAAGATCTAAAATGAGAGCCTTCTTTCCTAATCGAGGATGGGTGCACTCATGTGGGTACAAACCAATTTGCTTAGGTTGTGGGTTAGTTATAATGGCTTGGTTCGTATAACTTCTCAAATTATTTTTTAGATTTTCCTTTCTGATGAAAAGAATTAAGAGGTTGGTCGTCAAGCTTGACCTTTGTTATCTAACTTGTTTTTATGCTTTGTTTTATTTGATTTAAAGTATCATTGTTGGAATTTGGGTCCACAATTTGCAATTTGTATCTTTTTTGATAAATTAGTTTCGCCGAGGTAAAATTAGATCCTATTTTGACCGTCCATGCAGCAAGACAAGCATCCATGCAACAATAATGTTGAGACATTAATAGAATGTTGTACATATACTTGATTTGACAAGACAAGCATCCGTGTCTGTAGCTAAATTAAATCGCTCACACGCACGCATCATAATGCTCATGCATGTTTGTTTCATTCTTAATATTTTTCTTTCAGAGAGAGCTAAGAATAGTGAGGAATACCATTTTACGTGTCAAGATCGAATCTAGATTCTCTCCCTAGCTAGGCCATGAGAAGAGTGGCAATTTTTTATCCGCACTCACTAACTAGGGGTACAAATGGGTCGGATCGGATCGGCTCCTGAATGACCCCGATTCAATCCGATTTTTTAGTCGATTTCTAATTTTGGACCCAGATCCAACCTGGTTGAAGATCGGATCGGGTCGGGTTCGGGTCGGATCCGGATTCAAGTTGGGACGGGTTCGGGTCCGAATCGGTTCCATAAGAATTTGGGCAAATCTAATTTGGTCAAATCATAATTATGAGGTGCTGGGTGCCCCCATTGACCTCCAGTCAGAACAGATGACCCATATCACACTATTTTTGATCTATATGACTGATTGGACGGAACTTGGTGTCCCCCAGACCTTCCAAAATCCAATTCCTGGCACATGACCCATATTCAATTCAGTGTTCCCTCACTTCCTCCCTGCAAAAGTTAAAAAAAAAAAAAAAAAACCCAAAAACAGAAGGAAAAAAAAAGCCAGCTACCGAGACACCAGATGTATCAACAGTGTAATAGATCGAGAGCTGACGGATCAATAGTGCCACGACCCACACATACATAATAATAATAAAAAAAAAATCTCTTTTGTATTTTCTCCTCTCTCTCTCTTCAGGTCCATTCGGGTCAGATCGGATCCGTTCGGTAAATCCAGATCCGACCCAGAAAATGATTCGGGTCCAATTTTAGGACCCGACCCGGACCCACGGATCCTAAAATTCGGGTCGGGTTGGGTCTACGCAGGTCGGGTCTCGGATTGACCTGACCCATTTGCAGCCTTACCACTAACCCATCAAAACTCATCCAAAATAATGGATTTGGGTGTTAATTTTTTAAATCAATCAGTATGAATTAGTTGAGATCAATTTTATTAGAAATGGATTGGGTGTAGTTTTAGCCAGTCAACCTGATGGGTCAATGCAAGTATAATATAAATCTTTAAAATCTATCTTTTAATTGCCAAGATCAAGAGTGGGTACAAGTACTGGTGCAAAGAAATGTATGTTTTAGAGATATTTTTAGTGATAAAGCATTTAGAAAGCAAGTGCAGAATGAAGCTTTGAGAAAAAAATTGAATTGGATGGATAAATCTGGATAAAACATTCCGGTAGTCAAATTCATCATTAAATCTCTAAAAACAGTGATAGCTACATCATATACGATGCTCTATAAAGAATTGTTCATTTAATTAGAAAAGTTGCATAACTAATAGTTAAGAAAATAAATAAAATATAATAAAAAGAAAGAGGAGAGTGTAACATGTTTAGGATTTATCACTTTTTCCACCTAAATTTCGTCTCACACTTTCTTACTTTGTTTGGATCGGCCATTCTAAATACCTTATTTTTAGTTTGTTTTGCTTTTATTTATTTTTTAATAAATAATAGATAAGTAACATGCTATTTGAGGTTGATAGGTAGGTATGGGCTTTTATGAAATTAATAGGTCGGGTATGGATTTGTTCTTTTGAAATTAATTATAATTGGTCTGGTTATGGGTTGAGGTTCATAACTCAACCCCAAATTGATTTGATCCAAACCTGGCCTAAGCTGGCTCATTGCTAGCCATAATTATAGGGATAGAGGTGTCAATTAATGTATCCAAATATGGTCAACAAACAATTATTCTTTTTATCCAATGGCTTAGATCTTAATTATTTGACAACCTTTAAAATATATGACTTATTATACTAACCTCTCAAATTCCTCCAGCTCTTGTTGATATAGCTTCTACAACTTTTGAAAGTCTAACTTTGCAAGTTGTAAATATTTTCTTGTACTCTCATTTCCTGGCCACAATTGTCTTACGGTGCTTATTGTCTCTAATCTAGGCAGGAGGCATTGACAGGGCAATTCCAATGCAAAATTTACCTACACAAATCAGATTAAAGCAGATTACATAAAGCTAAAAACTTGAAATGCCTGCATTTCATGTTAGAAATGGTTACAAATAGACTATGCTTGCTAGTATTTGTCATGTGTATTGAAAATGATATTTTGATGTGGGGTATAAATGGTTACAAATAGTGCTGCTAGAAGTACCTAAATAGGGATAGGTTCATTATATAGCTGCAATTTCACTTTTCCATAAATACTGGGGAAAAAAATAATAGGGTTATGGAAAGTTGATACTCTTAGTAAAAAACTAAATATTTTTATACGAGATTCCATGGAATTTATTCCCCGAAAGGATAACAGGACCATCAATTTCAACCATAGTTAACTTAAATTGACTGATGAGGAATGTATGTGCAAACATTGTATATCTGAGGGTTTATATGCAAATTTAAAAGCATTGAAGGGTTAATATGCAAACTATTGAAGATTTAGTTAATCTGAAAACGATAAATAATCTAAGGTTGTATATTCTGGATATTTGGAACATTTCTCACTTAATCTCATCAAGCCAACTTCGTGATCCAATTGCAGTTAATTAGTCTGCATGGACCTATATTCAACGAATATATACTTAGGAACTTCATTCAAATTTAAAGAATCGGGGCATTATTACATGAATTTACAAAAATAATTAGAGAGTAAATGCAAAAAATCTTTTCCAATATAAGTCTCACCGGGTCAAGTTTATGGGAACAGAGACTGGATGACAGAGTGTCTCGTCCATGGACATGGCACAAGGATGCAATTCGGATTGTAGATCCTAATTTTCATACTACAATACAAGTTTCATGTGTCTATTTCCTTTCTTTTCTAAGTAATAGTGCTATTGCTATCCGGTAAGAATATAGCTCAAATACTTCAGAGACAAGCAGTATACCTCCATGATTCATTACCAAGACTACTCTCCTAAAATATTATGGTAATTTCCCTTCTTTTCCGCAGTTTTTTTTCTTTTCTTTTCTTTTTATTAAAAAAGAATCTTCCTCCCTGCTTTGAGAACAGGATATGTCGTTGGATTGTTCAGCCAAAAACTTAACATTTTTGCCAAGACCAATCATCAATGATCGTATAAACCACATTCAAGCGACAGCTTAGGGGGGGTCTTACCTCTATCCCAAGGTTGTTGGGCTGCAAAAGAGTTGGGTTCCCCTCGGACAAGACGTTAAGGAGTTGGGACCTTGCAAATTCCTGTGCTTCTCCCATTATTTTTGATTCAGTCGGGAAGCCTGTCCGAGAGCATCTATACAGGTTCAACAGAGCTGATATATTGGTTGGTGAATCGACGGAGAAACATTCATAAAAGCTCTTTTCCCCATCCTCTAAAGCCATAAGAACACCTGCAAATAGATATCCAAGTGGTCAATCTCATTTAGTTGAGTTATATGGGCTTATGGGCTTGGAACAATCCCAATCGAGATGTTATTGGAGCAGAGAGAAAAGGCCGTGCGTCGATACCTGCAGAGACGGGGTAGCCATGATGCCTCAGCAAGCGAAAGGCTAATACTGTGGCTTTTGCATCATTCAACCCATACCTATCATCCCATTGCCTGCGGTTGAGAAACATAATTACGTACAGAGCTGTTTAGGTAATTAAATACGAGATGACCGCATCTTATATATAGGAGTCCCCACCTTCAAAAGAAATTTTGAAGATGTGGTCATGATCTCATGACACAATTGTTTTATTAGATGCCAGATTTTGGTTGATTTAAGAGTCTGGTTCATATTTTTCCTTCTCTACAGTTGGCTGGGTGGCACTTTATACACTCATGGCACGAGGTGCGTTTATATATACTAACACGATGCACTTACATGTAGCTTGTGCGTAAAATACGTCGGATTTGGTGTTCGAAGTATCTTTGGATTCCAAGCCGCTCCATCAAATCCACCAACATTAGAGCCTCAAAAAGAGCAGCAGTATCCATTAGACAAGTCTCAATGGATGCGAGTTCCACCTCTATTGCACCAACCAAATCCTCCTCTTTTTCCTCTGCCTGCATGAAGCCCTCCTGCAAGAGGCTAGGTTGGTAAGATCATGTTATATCTTATCTTTCTCCTGTATCAGTGTGAGGATCCGTGCAGGCGTGTGTTTAGTCCCACATCGGTTATTCGCTGGATAGATTTTGGGTACTTATACAGAATCAAGAAATCCAAATAATACCTTTCGGATAGCCTTTTTGGGTGAGATCCTGTATTATTACAAATGGTATCAGAGCGAACTCGGTTAATAGTCTATGTGGACTAGGAGACACTACAGCCGGATTCATTAAGGCTGCCCACAGGGGCGAGTACATCAACACTTGAATGGGGGAGTCTGTGATGACCCGTGCAGACGTATGTTTATTCCTACATCGGTTATTTGCCGAGAAGATCTTAGTTACTTATATAAAACCAAAAAATCCAGATAATACCTTCCGACTAGTTATTTTGGGTGAGATGCTGAATTGTTATAATAAATCATGTTTGGTAACTCTCGTCATGCTTTTTTTTTTTTTTTTTTTAAGTAAATCTGGCATTTCATATGGCTCTTAAATGAACACAGCAGCCCGTCAAGTCATAAAAAAAGAAAACGATAATGCCTCTGATCTACTCGTGGTGACTCCAGGTATAATGCCTCGCTGCCTGCTATATAAGGATGAGCGCGGGGTTTAAAGCCTAAACACCCGTCCCTTAAGCTAATGCAGAGTTATCAGTTCGTTCAAACATGTTAACGTCATTTAAAACATTACCACAATATAAATTCAAAAAAATAAAAAGTTTTACAAGATTTAATAAATCACAAAGACCATGTGTTTGGCAAAAATAAAGAGTAACTTTAATCTTTGTTATATATATCTTAGATCCTATTTTGACAGTCCATGCAACAAGACAAGCATCCGTGCAATAATATTGAGAATTAAAAGAATATGGTGTACATATACATGATTTGACAAGACAAGCATCCGGTGCATGTATGTAGCTAAATTAAATCGCTCGCACCCACATATCCGAATGCTTATGCATGTTTGTTTTTCTCTTCTTTTTTTTTTCGAAGAGATGAGGATAGTGGCAAGAATATCCCTTCACCTGTCAAGATCGAACCTAAATTCTCTCCCTCTCCCTGTCTACGCCATGAGAAGAGTCGCAATTTTTATCTGCATTCACTAACCCATCAAAACTCATCCAAAATAATGGATTTTGGTTTGATTTTTTTTTAAAATAGATAATATAAGTTAGTCAAGATCAATTAGAATATAAATCAAATGCTATGAATTAGTTAAGACCAATTCTATTAGAAATGGATCGGGTGTAGATTTAGCCTGTCTCCCTGAAGGGTCAATGCAAGTATAATATAAATCTTTAAAATCTATCTTTTAATTGCTAAGATCAAGAGTGGGTACAAAATACTAGAAATGCATATTTAGAGATATTTTTAGTGATCAAGCATTTAGAAAGCAAGTGCAGAATGAAGATTTGAGAAAAAATTTTAATTGGATGGGTTATTCTAGATAAAACATTTCGGTTAAGTCAGATTCATTATTAATTTTTTTTAAAAAAGTGATAGCTACATCATATACCATGCTCTATAAAGATTGTTGATTTGACTAGAAAAGTTGCATAACTAACAGTTAAGCAAATAAATAAGATATAATAAAAAGAAAGAGGAGAGTGTAGCATGTTTTGGAATTTTCACTTTTTCCACTTAAATTTTGTCCCACACTTTCTTACTTTGTTTGGATCGGCCATTCTAAATACCTTATTTTAAGATTATTTTGCTTTTATTTATTTTTATAAATATAGATAAGTAACATGCTATTTGAGGTTGATAGGTAGGTATGGGCTTTTATGAAATAAATAGGTTGCGTATGGATTTGTTCTTTTGGAATTAATTATGATTGGTTGGTTATGGGTTGAGGTTCTTAACTCAACCCCGAATTGATTTGATCCAAACCTGACCTAAGCTAGCTCATGGCCAGCCATAATTATAGGGATAGTGTTGTCAATTAATGTATCCAAATATGGTCAGCAAACAATTATTGTTTTCATCCAATGGCTTAGATCTTAATTAGTTGACAACCATTAAAGCATATGACTTATCATCCTAACCTCTCAAATTCCTTCAGTTCTTGTTGATATAGCTTCTGCGACTTTTGAAAGTCTAACTTTGGGAGTTTTAAATATTTTCTTGTACTCTCATTTTCTGGCCACAATTGTCTTATGAAGCTTGTTGTCTCTAATCTAGGCAGGACGCATTGACGAAAATTCCAATACAAAATTTACCTACACAAATCAGAATTAAAGCAATTTACGTAAAGCTAAAAGACTTGAAATGCCTACATTTCATGTTAGAATGTGACCTGAAAATAAGTGTCACGGACAGCTTGCTAGTATTTGTCATGTGTATGTGTATTGTGACTACTGGGACTGGGCCGCCAGATGGGCCGACCTGGACCAAGGTCGGCAGCCCATCTGGAGGCCACCACCTCCTATGGTCCTACTTTAGAGAGGTACAGCTGCCGGCGGAAGGGAGAGACAGCTGCCGACCGCTAAAGTGGTTATCACCGCCTAAGAAGCCCTATTTTCTAGCCCTCTTATCGTGCCCCTCCTTCTTCCTCAGAGAGGAATTCCTGAACCAGCAACCACTGAGGCGCCGGAGCAGGGATCGTTGCAGTTCACCCCCGAAATAGGTAAGCCTTCCGACCACCTTGTTTCTATTTTCTCTGCCCTTCCTCCTCCCGATCCACTCGGGAGGATAGGTAAATTAAAAGAGAAAAAGAAAGAGAGGAAGCAAGAAAGAAAGAAAGAAGAAGAAGAAAAGGGGGAAGAAGGGGGCGGGGACTCACCTGTGTGCGGCCATGTATAACCCGAACCCGACCTGAAAAATTCAAGTCCGGGTCGGGTCTAGGTCCTGGTCGGGTCCAATATGAGAGTGATCCAAAAAGAGGGGATTTTCTTTCTGCTACGTCCCCGATTTTGTTACCCTACACCCCCTCCCACCCACATTAAAAAAAGGAAGAATAACAAGTAGAGAAGATGTTATCGTCTCTCCGCCAATCATGCCGTCGGCACTCAAAACACCGCTGCTGGAACGCTAGTCTCGAATTCCTAATCCCTCTCCTCCAATCCTTCGCCCCTTTCTCCTCCTTCCTCTTTATCCCCACCTAAAAAGCCAAGTTTGCTGCCCTCTTCCCGAATAATTCATTAGAAAAAGTCGCGATAATGGGACCCCCCCAGCCCCCTGATTTGATCCTGGCTATACTTTTCGTGGACCTCTTGGTCCAGATCATGGACCGGCTGCTGAACTCCGGAGATCGGAAGTCTTTACACCTTGTCTCCCGTAGCTTCCTCCGTGTGGAGGTGCTCCACCGCCACGCCTTCCGCATCCTCCACTGGGAGTCCCTCCCTTCCCTCTTGCGCCGCTACTCCACTCTCGAATCCCTGGACCTCTCCACCTACTCTGCCCTCGATGGCGCCTCCCTCCACATCGCCGGTGGCCGTCGGGGGTTGAAAGGAATGTGCCTCGCCGGGGCCACGGGGATCGGGTGGTGGGGGCTGGAGGCGCTGGTGGCAACGTGCCTATAGTTGGAGGTGGTGGACCTCTCGCACCGCGTCGGCGTCGGGGATTGGGAGGTGGCGGTGCTTTCGGCCGCCGGTGGGCTGAGGGAGCTGAGGTTGGACAAGTGACTTGGGATCACGGACAAAGAGAGAGATTGGGTATTCCGAGTTCGGGTCGGGTCGTTGGGTAAACAATCCAAATCGATCTCAAAAAAAATTGGATCGGGTCGGGTCTGGTTCGGGTTGAGATTGGGTTGTCCCAGACCCGACTCGAAAAATAGAAAAAGTTTAATTTTAGAACCAAACCCAGACCCATAGGTCCTCTAAAATAGGTTGAGTCAGGTCTAATAGAATCGGGTTGAGTCGAGTCACGAGTCGAGCCAATCATTTGCAGACTTAGACGTGGTAGATCAAGAGTTGTAATAGTAGTTTAGAAGCAGATTATAGCAGATTAAGAGTTGGCATAACAACTTAGAAACCGATATTGTAGGCTGATATATCAAGAGAAAATAAGAGAAAAAAATATTTACTATATTAAAATATTTACAAAAGAAGAGGAAAACAAAAGAAAAAAAGAAAAAAAAAGTAATTTTATTTCTCTGTTCCATCATATTCAATACATCTCAGGAGTTATGTATACTTACTCCGTATAAGAAAAATAATATAGGTCGATACATGATTATGCAAATAAAAAAAATATTATAGGTGATGCAGATTGCAAAATAATTTCTAAAATTATGCTAACATAAGGCACGAATTAATTTGCTTACAAGTTCAAATTGTGTCATAGATGGTGCGAGAGGGAAACATATATAGATGACTTGGTGCGAACTGCTGAATTCATTGCTTCGCTGCAGGCTCAAGAAGCCTTCATTCAAGTGGGTTAAACATAAAATCTTGGAAGAGCTTCATGAATTCTTCATCGGAATTGGTAAGGCCATCCATCCTTCTGTAGAGAAGACGGGCACCTCGAGCATTACTCAGGACTGCACGGCTACAGAACTCCGGCACTACTGCTCTTGATCGATAGAGCTCCCACTCCAGTTCCTGACAGGCCAACTCAATCGCATTGGCGAGACCTACCACGGCTTCCTCCTGGGTGCAGCCTGGGTGGTCCCTCATGTAGCAGCCAACCCCCGTGGTCAACTTTCCCTCCTCGAGCTCCCTCGAAGAGGAGGCAAGATCATTGGAAAGTCGGCAAACGACGGAAACGAGGTCCGTGAAGCGTGAGTCAGGACCAATGTGGCGGAGCATCTCATCTGTGATCTTCTCTCCCAGCAAGAATGCAGATGTCCATGTTATTATTTTCGCTCCAATAGAGACCTTGGTGCATTGCATGTATTCTTCGTAGGTCGGAATGCGTTCGCTGTGCATCCATTCTGCTTCCTTTAGAAAGCAAGCTGCACACTCTGCCCACTGAAATGAATGCATGCATACGATATATAAGCCTATTGTTGTGCTTGTGAGAGAGCCTATATGGTTCAGGACTTCAATTAGTTCAAAGATATGGCATGAGAAATATTCCAATTAAATATTTCTTAGAAAAATCTCTCATGTTTGAAATATGGAAATCTAAAAATAAGACAGCTGCAACTGCTGAACTATAACTCATTCCAATGCTTTTAAGTCGATCAGTTGGCCAGACTTGCGTGCTGACCCGTTTAATTGCTGGGACACTAGAAAGTCCAGCAATTTATCGACAGGGATGTTATTTAAAAAGAGACTTAAGGAGAGGTTCTTCTTTTTTTTTTGTTAAAGAGAAGGACAGAGGAAAAGGAATTATGTAACCAATCCAAATTAATACGAGACCTCGTTAGTTATTTCATTTCTTCTTTTAAATTGGTCGAATGACTTCTTAAAATGGTCGGAAAGAGGTGCGGCCAAAGCCTTTGATGGACCTGGGCTAATGTCATTAGGACAGAATGTCTAATCTTTGGGTTATTGTCCTCCTGCTAGAACTTAGCTTTCAGCATCAAAATTGATTAATTAAGAAAATTCATACTTACCATATGCTTGAATATGGGAAGGATGTCGCGACCCTGAACTCGGTTGGCTTCTGCTGCCAGCTCTAGATAGGTACCGTCTATGCCTTCGAATACTAGCTTGTGTTGAGGAAGATCATTGATAAGAGATGAGTCCCACCTGGCATGGAAGAGAAATTAAGAATGATAAAAAAGGCCTTTAATCCAAACACTCTAAATCGGTTTATAGCCTAATAATTGCACCCTTCCTTCAATTAGAGGAGGTACCATGTTCAAACTTGTTGATAGGTGTTTCCCTGGGTGCTAGAAATAGCTAGAAATAGATAATTGACATCAACCATGGCATCGATCATACGTTCCTCAAAAAATAAAATTAAAAAAAAAAGATAAGATAAGATGTTAAGCTAAGCTAGTCTCTACGCTGATTGGAACCCAGACATGGGTCAGGGCTAGAACTAAATTGTGGTTGTTCTGTTAATAGGCTAGGAGAAGTTAAGCACTAGAAAAAATTCGACACGGAGGAACATTTGATAATTTAGTATGGATTTAAAAAAAATGTTGTGGGAATAATTACACGGGAGGTGGAAATAAAGTGGTGCTTGTTAATTCATTATTTAAAAGAAAAATATGTATAAATCTATAGAAGAGTATTAGTAGTTATCAAAAGTTTGAATGGAGACAGAGACTTCTGAAGTTAGTCATCCTCCCAAACTCTTTGCTTTATAATTGTGGCAAAGTAGGTGATTTGCATGTGATCCTTATTGACATGAAAATTTCTCCATGTGTTGAACAACTTCTCTGAGAAAAACAATATGCTAGTGACATTCTCCTAGCAATTGGATAAGAAGACCATCCAAAGACCAACTTTGCTAAGCATGAAACACTAGCATGCTGAGAAACTGGGCTGCCTCCTCCAAGTCGATAACATTTTAGGTTCAAATCTTGAGTTGGTGTCTCCAATCATTTCATTGAAATGGTTGGTTTGGGGTCAAATATACTTACCTCGTGAAAGTCTCGTTGAGGCGCCGAAGTTCTTGAAGGTCATTGCTTTTGTCATCAAAGAGATCATCAAGAATGGTGATCAAGACTGCTCCCTTGGCATAGGCTAGCCGAAAAGATGAAAATTGAGGTTCATAGATAGTTGGTGCCACTACAAAGTAACTTTGTCCAAGCCTCTTATGTCCACATTTCACTTCATCAAACCCAAATCACTGCCACCATCTGCAAAAGCTAAAGCAGAATATCGAAATATCCAAGGCAAAGAGCTACAAGATGAAGATAAAAATAAGTGATGATGTCTAGATAAAATACTAGATCATGATTTTCATTGCTATCTTCCATTTACTTGAGTCAAACACTTGGTGACCGCTCCAAGTTATGAAAGGAGAACCTTCCTTCGAAATACAGGATAGGGCTCAAAAAAATATTGTCAAATTAAAAGAATATGTTGTATATGTACTTGATCTTAGGTTTTCTCCAAGATCTTGGTTATATGTTGCTAGAAAATCACATACGCATGTACAACTCTTTTTATATATAATTAGATCAGATATATAATTAGTTGGGATAAATTAGAAAATAAATGGATCGATCAGGTATGAATTAGTTGAGACCAATTCTATTACAAATAGGTCAGGCTTAGGTTTAGTTGCTAGAATAAGTACAAGTATGGGTGCAAAGAAGTTAATATTATATAGATATTTTTAGTAACAATGCATTTAGAAAGCAGGTGCACAATCAAGATTTTGAGAAAAGTTTTGAACCGGATGGATTATTCTAGATATGAGATTCCGGCTAGTAAGATTCATTCTCAAGTTTCTAAAATTAGTGGCAGCCACATCATATACCATGCTCTATTAGAGGATTGGTTCAGATGATTAGAAAAATTGCATAAATAATATTTAAGAAAATAAATAAAAGTGGAAAATATAGCATGTCTAGGATTTATCATTTTTTCCTCTTAAATTTCTTCTCTCACTTTCTTACATTTTTGGATGTCCTGTTCAACATAACTTATTTTTAAGTTTATTTTGCTTTTATTTATTAATATTTATAATTGATAAGTAATGTGCTGATTGAGGATGATAGTTGTATATGGGTTTGTATGAAAATAAATAGCTTTAGATTTATTCTTTTGAAATTAATTATGAATAGGTTGAAGTTTTTTTTTTTGACTCAACCCCAAGTTTGATCTCATCAAGACCTAAGATGGCTCATTGCCAACCCTAATTGTGAGGATAGAGATGTCCTTTGAAAGATGCGAATACAGTTGGCAAGCAATTATTATTTTCATCTATGGCCTAGATCTTCATTAGTTAGCATCCCTTAAAATATATGACTTATCATACTGACCTCTCCAATTCCTCCAGCTCTTGTTGATATAGCTTCTGCAACTTTTGCAAGTCCAACTTTGCAAGTTTTAAATATTTTCTTGTACTTTCATTTCCTGGCCACAATTGTTTTATAAGGCTTCTTGACTCTAATCTTGGCATGAAGCGTCGGTGAGGTAATTCCAATGCAAAATTTACCTAGACAAATCAGATTAAAGCGGATTAGATAAAGCTAAAAAACGTCAAATCCCGGCATTTGATATTAGAATATGATTTGAAAATAAGTGTCATGGCCACCTTCTATGGAACATGATATTTAATTTGATGTCGGGTACAAATGGTTAAAATAGTGCTGCTAGCAGTACCTAAATGTGGACAGGTTCATCATATAGTTGCAATTTCACTTTTCCATAAACATTGCAAAAGTTTGCTTACTAGGAAAAAATATGGAAAGAAGGATGGAAGGCAATATTCTATATATATATATTATATATATATATATATACACCAATCTTCCTCCCTTGCTTTGAAAACAATATTCCGGCGACAGCTTGGGGGTGTCTTACCTCCATCCCAAGGTTGTTGGCCTGCAACAGAGTTGGGTTTCCCTCTGACAAGACGTTAAGGAGTTGGGACCTTGCAAATTCCTGTGCTTCTCCCATGATTTTTGATTCAGACGGGAAGCCTGTCTGAGAGCATCTATACAGGTTCAACATAGCTGATATATTGGTTGGTGAATCGACGGAGAAACATTCATAAAAGCTCCTTTTTCCCTCCTCTAAAGCCATAAGGACACCTGCACATAGATATCGAAGTGGTCAATCTCATTAGTTGAGTTATATTGGCTTATGGGCTTGGAACAGGAACAGCTAGACCTGCAAGCAAGCATGCAATTCGCAGGGACCGGGGGGTGCCCCTTAAGTTCCCATCCAGATATTATTTGAGCAGAGAAAAAAGGCCGCGCGTCAATACCTGCAGAGACTGGGTAGCCATGAAGCCTTAGCAAGCGAAAGGCTAATACTGTGGTTTTTGCATCATTCAACCCATACTTATCATCCCATTGCCTGCAGTTGAAAAACATAATTACGTGCAGAGCTGTTTAGGTAAATACGAGATGACCCAAAGTGTTCCCGGACTGCATGCATACATCCGTAAGTAACTTAGTGCAACATGGCAAATTTCATTGAGAGGAATCAGCAAAGAAAAGAAAAACATGGACTACTAGAGCCACGGCAGCGAGCCATAAGCGAGCCTTGTCGTAGTATTAGGAGCGATGGAGCTTGCCCAGTGAAAGGAATACGTAGCGAGTCACGACCGCACCTTATATATAGGAGTCTCCACCTTCAAAAGAAATTTTGAAGATGTGGTCATGATCTCATGACACAATTGTTTTATTAGATGCCAGATTTTTGTTGATTTAAAGTCTGGTTCATATTTTCCTTCTCTACAGTTGGCTGGGTGGCACTTTATGCACTCATGGCACGAGGTGCGTTTATATATACTAACACGATCGATGCACTTACATGTAGCTTGTGCGTAAAATACGTCGGATTTGGTGTTCGAAGTATCTTTGGATTCCAAGCCGTTCCATCAAATCCACCAACATCAGAGCCTCAAAAAGAGCAGCAGCATCCATTAGACAAGTTTCAATGGATGCCAGTTCCACCTCTAGGATAGAGAAAAACCTAGGAGATGACTTTTACATATTCCTTATTGAAGATGAACCTTTGACATATACTGAAGCGATGAAATCTAGTGATGCACCTCTATGGGAGGAAGCCATTAAAAGTGAGATGGAATTAATCCTTTCACACAATACATGGGTGTTAACCGACTTACCTCCAGGGTCTAGACTGTTAGGGTTTCCCAGTGCCCTAGGGCGCAGCGGAAGATACGGGATTATAAAATTTTCTTATAAAACCCATTATATGAAACCCTAATAAGCCAAGATCACCTTAATAGTATAACCAAATAATGTAGAAAATATAATCTTGGTATAGAAGAATACCTATCACGCTATATCCAATATGTCTGAAGATGTCCTAAGGTGCCCAAATGTTCACCCTCCGATGTTGATCCACACAGGAATGGGTTCAAGACTCTAGCTCCACCAAAACTTGATTCTAATTGTTCAATCCTTCCAAAGGATTTAATTGGCTGATTTTCCTTCACTTCCTTGTTCCTTTCTACCTCTAAAACATTCACTAGCCTTTTTGTCCTAAAGAAGACCCTCTTGTCTTGGGTTAGGACAAAAGAGAGAGGCTTGTAAGAAAGAAGGGATAAGGGAGAGAGAAGGAGAGGCTTTTTCTTGGATGATCTTTAGAACCCCAAGGCACCTCCTATTTATAAGAGATGGAGGGATGCATCATAAAGGGATGCATCCCATCCACACACCTCATCATGATGAGGCATGTGCCAAGAGATGCATCCCATCATGATGGGGTGCTAAGGAGAAGGGTGTATCAACTTCTTTCTCACATCTCCCTCTTAAATCCTGATGATCCAAGGGCCCAAATGCAGTGAACCAAAGCCAATGGTCCAGATCTAGGCGCCATCTAATGGTCCAGATCAGGGCATCATCATCCAGGGTGCCATCCAGTGGTCCAGATTCAGGCGCTGAGCAACGGTCCAGATCTTTCATCCAGAGAGCCATCCAGTGGTCCAGATTCAGGCGCTGAGCAACGGTCCAGATCTTTCATCCAGAGAGCCATCCAGTGGTCCAGTTTCAGGCGCTAACCAGTGGACCAGATCCTTCATCCAGGAAGCCATCCAATGGTCCAGATGAAGGCGCCAACCAGTGGACCAGATCCTTCATCCAGGAAGCGATCCAATGGTCCAGAAGTGAAGGCCCTATCAAACCCAATCCAATTGGGTTTAACCAACTTAAAGAAAACATTAAACCTAATCAAATCAGGTCTAATTAAAGCCAAATGGGTTTCAACTCTTGGCTAACCCATATTAGGTCATGATCTAATCATATTAGATCAACCTAATCTAAGAATCATATTCGAATTTAATTCGAATCAGGAGCTAGGGTTTGCAACACGTGCTAGCATGTTCATCTTGCAAACATGATCTAATCCAATTAGACCCTTGATCAATTCCCTTGTGTGTGACCCATTGGGTTCCTTATCTTAGCCAGCAGTAGGTGCAGGTGCAAGTTGACCTAACCTGATTAGAATACCTCTAATCCAATTTAGGTTCAATTTAGTGCTAAACCTGACTTAGCAATCAGAACCTTTCTGATGCTTTGATCTAATCAAACTCTTTGATCCGATCAACCCACAAGACATGATTGACGTCTAGCAACGTATCATGTCTACCCGGAAGATGAGGAATGTATTGGACAAATCCAAACATACCCTTCAGTGGAAAGTTACTGTGCAATTCAATCCCTCAGTCATACTACATCCTGAATAAGTGCTCGAGTATGGATCAATATCAAACTCAATCACTTATTCATGTCTCTCTCAATCTTTTATATGATAATTCAAACAATGAAACATTAGAAACTCTTTCTAATATTCATTTTGCTTTGATCAAAGGCTTCTTGAATCATCATAAGATTAGAGTAAGTAGGATGTTACCTTCTCTTACTAGAAGTGACTGATTCCTTGTTGACCTACTCACAACCTTCGTACAAAATCCACCATATCCAGAATACCCCGTACACAACGCAATGTCGTGAATGAGGGTAAACCAAAACATAGCTTCAAGTGCATAAGGTACCATGGTGATCTCAGGTCTAAGGATCACTTGCACAACTCCCACTATGAGAACCATCTTTTGATAATTAAGTAAGAATCCATAAGATGTTCTCATGGCTGGTCATTTCAGTGAACTCATTCCTCTAATGAGCACCCACATCTTTGTATTAGTGTCTCACACAAGTGATTGTGAGATCAATCACCCTCTACATTGAGCATACATAAGATGTGCCAGTCTTTCCGGTAATATTGATCCCCGACTCAATATACCAATTTGACTGGGAATATTCTAAATTAGGATTTTAGGATTTTAGGTCTCACTGGTATGATCTCATCATAACCCTAAAACCAATGTCCTAATTTATGGGGTTCATCATCCAATAATAAAATAGATAAGCAGCAAATGATGAAACACAATGCCTTTATTGATATATATCGAGTGTCAAAGTACATGATTTGGAGGATTACAAAGAGAAACCCATCAAATGATTGGCTTATAGGGCATCTACTCTTTCAATCTCCCACTTGCACTAAAGCCAATCGCCCTTATATTTTAACCCCATACAATCGAGGTGACGATTGAATTGCTGCTGTGGTAGAGCTTTAGTAAATGGGTCTGCTATATTGTTCTTTGTGTCTACTCGTTCAATCTTGACGTCTTGTCTTTCGATTATCTCTCGAACAAGGTGGAAGCGTCTCAAAATGTGCTTGGATCTATGATGAGACCTTGGTTCCTTAGCTTGTGCAACTGCTCCAGTGTTATCGCAATAAACTGGGACTGGTCCGGCAATCTCAGGAACTACACCCAGCTCTGTGATGAACTTCTTCATCCAGACTGCTTCCTTAGCAGCTTCACTAACAGCTATGTATTCTGCCTCAGTAGTTGAGTCAGCTACAGTTTGCTGTTTGGAACTTTTCCAACTCACAGCTCCACCATTCAAAGTGAAGATATATCCAGAGATTGACTTGCTATCATCTGGATCAGATTGAAAGCTAGAATCTGAATAGCCTTCTAGTTTCAATTCTGATCCTCCATAAATCAGAAAAACATCTCTAGTCCTTCTCAAGTATTTGAGAATGCTTTTCACAATTTTCCAATGATCCTCCCCGGGATCTGCCTGAAATCTACTTACCATACCCAAGGCATAAGCTACATCAGGCCTGGTACATAACATAGCATACATGATCGACCCTACTGCCGAAGCATAGGGAATAGAACTCATTCTATTCCTCTCTTCAGATGTCTTAGGAGACATCTTCCTAGAGAGTTGTATGCCATGTCCTATGGGTAAGAAACCTTTCTTACTTCCATCCATGTTAAACCTCTTCAGCACATTATCAATGTACCTAGACTGAGACAAACCTAGCATCCTTTTAGATCTATCTCTATAGATCCTTATACCAAGTATATAGGATGCTTCACCCAAGTCTTTCATGGAAAATTTCTTTGATAGCCAAGTCTTGACCGATTGCATCATTGGAACATCATTTCCAATGACCAATATATCGTCCACATATAATATCAAGAAGACAATAGCACTCCCACTAGTCTTCTTGTACACACAAGGTTCATCTATATTTTTAATGAAGCCAAACTCTTTGACTATCATATCAAAATGGATGTTCCAACTCCTAGATGCCTGCTTTAATCCATAAATGGATTTCTTAAGCCTACATACTTGATTTGCTCTCCCTTTTGAGACAAATCCCTCTGGCTGTGTCATATAAACCTCTTCCTCAAGGTGACCATTAAGAAAGGCGGTTTTGACATCCATCTGCCATATCTCATAATCATAGTATGCAGCTATAGCAAGGATAATCCGAATAGATTTGAGCATAGCTACTGGCGAAAAAGTTTCATCATAATCAATGCCTTGTTTTTGCCTGAAACCTTTTGCCACTAGCCTGGCCTTGTAGGTTTCTACTTGGCCATCAGCTCCTATCTTCTTCTTGTATACCCATTTGCACCCTATTGGAATCACTCCCTCAGGTGCATCAACCAAAGTCCACACTTGGTTTGTATACATAGAATCTATCTCGGATTTCATGGCGTCTAGCCATCTGTCAGAGTCCCTACTCTTGACAGCTTCCGAATAGGTCAGAGGGTCATCGTTATCAATGATGTGGGCTTCATCATTCTCAATGATAAATCCATACCTCTTAGGTGCATTTCGCACTCTTTCTAACCTTCGGAGAGGAGTAGTGTGTAGTGGTTGTACCTCTTCCATGGGTACATCTGGTTGAGGATTATTATGTGTCTCACCTTGTAAGTCTTGAACTTCATCAAGTTCAATTCTTCTATCCTTGCCTTTTTCTAAGAAAAACTCTTTTTCCAAGAAAGTGGCATGCCTAGCAACAAATACCTTTTGTTCGGTAGGATCATAGAAGATATATCCTAAACTGTCTTTAGGATAACCTACAAATATACATTTGTCCGATCTAGCACTTAGCTTATGTCCAAAATTTCTTTTGACATAAGCATGACAACCCCATATCTTAAGATACTTAAGATTAGGTTTCTTTCCTTTCCATATCTCATATGGAGTGCTAGATACAGACTTAGATGGTACTCTATTTAATACTAATGCAGCAGTTTCTAGGGCATGTCCCCAAAAGAAAATTGGAAGATTTGTGAAGCACATCATGGACCGTACCATATCTAATAAGGTACGATTCCTTCTTTCAGCTACACCATTTAATTGTGGCGTATATGGAGGTGTCCATTCAGAGAGTATACCCTTTAATTTAAGATAGTCTAAAAATTCACTAGAAAGGTATTCTCCTCCTCGATCAGATCGAAGGATTTTAATACACTTTCCAGTTTGTTTTTCGACCATACTTTGATACTCTTTAAATTTATCAAAGGCTTCGGATTTATGTTTCATTAGATACACAAAACCGAACCTTGATAAGTCATCAGTAAATGTGATGAAGTAAGAGTATCCATCTCTAGCTTGAGTTGACATAGGACCGCACACATCAGTGTGTACGAGTTCTAACAACTCACTTGCCCTTTCTCCATGTCCCGAGAATGGAGACTTGGTCATTTTACCCATAAGACAAGATTCACAAGTTCCTAATGATTCAAAATCATAAGGGTCAAAGAATTTATCTTTATACAACTTATGTAACCTTGTCTCACTAATATGACCTAATCGGTAATGCCAGAGGAGGGTATTATTAATATTTTCTCTTTTTCTTTTATTATCTTTGCCAATATGAAACATAACATTATTAAGACATAATACTAAAAGACCATTTTCCATAGTGCCATGACAATAATACTCATTAGATAAAGAAATAGAGCAACCATTGCTCTTTCCATTTATTTCGAATCCTTTCTTAAGCAACAAAGGAATTGAAATTACATTTCTAATGATTTTTGGCATAAAATAACAGTCTTCTAGCTTCAAGAACTTTCCGGAGGGTAGCTCCAGTATGTAGGTGCCAACAGCTTCAGCCTGGATGGATTCTCCTCCAGCGCCATATAGCTCGAAGTCACCTTTCTTCAGACTTCTAATTTTCTGCAGTCCATACAAAGATTTGCATATGTGAAAACCACAACCGGTATCCAATACCCATGAATTAGAATCAGAAGAACTTAATGTCATATTGGCATGTAATAAAAACATACCTTTTGATGCAACACTTGCATCAGGCTTCACACTTGCAAGAAAGCTCTTGCAGTTCCTTTTCCAATGCCCCGTCTTGCCACAGTGGAAACAGGTACCGGGTCCAGAGATTTTCTTTCCCTTCTTCTTTTTGATGCGACTCTTAGGGTTTAGTTTTTTCTTTGAACCCTTGTTGCCCGACTTCTTCTTTGAGCTCTCACCAACAAGAAGGATCGGACCCTTGTCCTTCTTGATGTGAGACTCTGCTGTTTTCAGCATATTTAGAAGCTCAGGCAGGGAGGAATTCAGTTTGTTCATGTGATAATTCACGACAAACTGCGAGAATGAGTCGGGTAGTGATTGCAGGATCAAATCCTGACTGAGCTCACTGTCCATAGCAAAACCAAGTTGACTTAATCGAGTGATTAAGTCTATAACCTTTAAACAGTGGTCTTGCACAGATGATCCCTCGATCATTCTAGCACGGAACAACTGTTTAGATATCTCATATCTAGCAGTTCTGCTCTGCTCACCATATAACTCCTTTAAGTTAAGGAGTATGGAGTGAGTATCCATGCTATCATGCTGCCTCTGCAATTCATTATTCATAGAAGCAAGCATGATACATTTGACAGTCAAACTATCATTTTTCCACATACGATATGTGGCCAATTCCTCCTCAGTTGCATCTTCCCCTGCTGACCCTAGGTCAGGGGTTTCAAGAATGTAGGAAAGTTTTTCTTGTGTGAGAACAATCTTTAAATTTCTCAACCAATCCACATAGTTGGGACCAGTCAATTTGTTTGTATCTAAGATACCTCTAAGTGAGAGTGAAGATGCCATTTTTGCAGAATTAATCTATAATTACAAATAACACTAATATAAGCAGACCAATCATGATGACATGTATTCAATCAGACAAGGACTTTTATCTAATTGTTACTCCCACTATTTTTATCGAATATCATAACCCTCAAGTATGATGAACGAGAAAATACTAATTTTCTTAGTGGGGTTGAGATCCAAATTCCTTATAAAAGACCTTGTGGGAATCACAACAAGCCCTTATAAGTTCAAAGGTAGGAAACTCTTTCCAATTGTATCCCATGCAATTCCCAACTTTATTCTGTCCTCTAGCACACATATAGTCTTGTGGGAATCACAACAAACTATTGTGTCTAGTTAAGTCAAACCCTTCATTTTTATACAGTCATATTTGAATAATGCTGCCCTTGTGGGAATCACAACAAGGCAACATATTAAAATATGCCATATGCATCATATGCACCAAGATATTACAATATCAATCCCTAATACTAGCCTTGTGGGAATCACAACAAGCTAGCGTAGATATTGACATAATAATATCTAAGCATGAGGGAAGGACCTTTATAGTGTTATATCAGCAATTAGCTTTTCCATGGAGGTCAATCAAATAGTTGGCCAGGTAAGCAGATGGGAGGCTCTCCTTACTTAGTAAGGTCCTAATTAAATAACCACCTGTAGCCTCTTTCCTAGACACCAACTTAGTCAATTGATTCAGAATGGCTCAGCTTAAAGCAATTAACACTACGACTTAATTATGAATTTAGTGAGGGCTTTCAAATAATAGTATCTTACTAACATTAAGCTCAACCATAAAGGACAATCAAATAATTGGCCAGGAAAGCAGGTGGGAGGCACCCCTCACTCAGAGAGTGAGGTCCTAATTAAGTAACCACCTGTGGCTTCCTTCCTAGACACCAACTGAGTCGATTGTTCCAGAATGGGTCAGCCCAAAGTTTTCATACTACTATATTGGTCTCATTGCATATTCTATAATTTAGTACTAGCAATTATACTGTGCTACAACATGAATATAACACTATCTCATAGCATAAACTAATCATGCATACAAACAACCTAGCTATCTCATAGCATCAAGATAATAGCATGTATTATCATTTGGTTAAACTGATTAAGGGTGGCTCTGATACCACTGTTAGGGTTTCCCAGTGCCCTAGGGCGCAGCGGAAGATACGGGATTATAAAATTTTCTTATAAAACCCATTATATGAAACCCTAATAAGCCAAGATCACCTTAATAGTATAACCAAATAATGTAGAAAATATAATCTTGGTATAGAAGAATACCTATCACGCTATATCCAATATGTCTGAAGATGTCCTAAGGTGCCCAAATGTTCACCCTCCGATGTTGATCCACACAGGAATGGGTTCAAGACTCTAGCTCCACCAAAACTTGATTCTAATTGTTCAATCCTTCCAAAGGATTTAATTGGCTGATTTTCCTTCACTTCCTTGTTCCTTTCTACCTCTAAAACATTCACTAGCCTTTTTGTCCTAAAGAAGACCCTCTTGTCTTGGGTTAGGACAAAAGAGAGAGGCTTGTAAGAAAGAAGGGATAAGGGAGAGAGAAGGAGAGGCTTTTTCTTGGATGATCTTTAGAACCCCAAGGCACCTCCTATTTATAAGAGATGGAGGGATGCATCATAAAGGGATGCATCCCATCCACACACCTCATCATGATGAGGCATGTGCCAAGAGATGCATCCCATCATGATGGGGTGCTAAGGAGAAGGGTGTATCAACTTCTTTCTCACATCTCCCTCTTAAATCCTGATGATCCAAGGGCCCAAATGCAGTGAACCAAAGCCAATGGTCCAGATCTAGGCGCCATCTAATGGTCCAGATCAGGGCATCATCATCCAGGGTGCCATCCAGTGGTCCAGATTCAGGCGCTGAGCAACGGTCCAGATCTTTCATCCAGAGAGCCATCCAGTGGTCCAGATTCAGGCGCTGAGCAACGGTCCAGATCTTTCATCCAGAGAGCCATCCAGTGGTCCAGTTTCAGGCGCTAACCAGTGGACCAGATCCTTCATCCAGGAAGCCATCCAATGGTCCAGATGAAGGCGCCAACCAGTGGACCAGATCCTTCATCCAGGAAGCGATCCAATGGTCCAGAAGTGAAGGCCCTATCAAACCCAATCCAATTGGGTTTAACCAACTTAAAGAAAACATTAAACCTAATCAAATCAGGTCTAATTAAAGCCAAATGGGTTTCAACTCTTGGCTAACCCATATTAGGTCATGATCTAATCATATTAGATCAACCTAATCTAAGAATCATATTCGAATTTAATTCGAATCAGGAGCTAGGGTTTGCAACACGTGCTAGCATGTTCATCTTGCAAACATGATCTAATCCAATTAGACCCTTGATCAATTCCCTTGTGTGTGACCCATTGGGTTCCTTATCTTAGCCAGCAGTAGGTGCAGGTGCAAGTTGACCTAACCTGATTAGAATACCTCTAATCCAATTTAGGTTCAATTTAGTGCTAAACCTGACTTAGCAATCAGAACCTTTCTGATGCTTTGATCTAATCAAACTCTTTGATCCGATCAACCCACAAGACATGATTGACGTCTAGCAACGTATCATGTCTACCCGGAAGATGAGGAATGTATTGGACAAATCCAAACATACCCTTCAGTGGAAAGTTACTGTGCAATTCAATCCCTCAGTCATACTACATCCTGAATAAGTGCTCGAGTATGGATCAATATCAAACTCAATCACTTATTCATGTCTCTCTCAATCTTTTATATGATAATTCAAACAATGAAACATTAGAAACTCTTTCTAATATTCATTTTGCTTTGATCAAAGGCTTCTTGAATCATCATAAGATTAGAGTAAGTAGGATGTTACCTTCTCTTACTAGAAGTGACTGATTCCTTGTTGACCTACTCACAACCTTCGTACAAAATCCACCATATCCAGAATACCCCGTACACAACGCAATGTCGTGAATGAGGGTAAACCAAAACATAGCTTCAAGTGCATAAGGTACCATGGTGATCTCAGGTCTAAGGATCACTTGCACAACTCCCACTATGAGAACCATCTTTTGATAATTAAGTAAGAATCCATAAGATGTTCTCATGGCTGGTCATTTCAGTGAACTCATTCCTCTAATGAGCACCCACATCTTTGTATTAGTGTCTCACACAAGTGATTGTGAGATCAATCACCCTCTACATTGAGCATACATAAGATGTGCCAGTCTTTCCGGTAATATTGATCCCCGACTCAATATACCAATTTGACTGGGAATATTCTAAATTAGGATTTTAGGATTTTAGGTCTCACTGGTATGATCTCATCATAACCCTAAAACCAATGTCCTAATTTATGGGGTTCATCATCCAATAATAAAATAGATAAGCAGCAAATGATGAAACACAATGCCTTTATTGATATATATCGAGTGTCAAAGTACATGATTTGGAGGATTACAAAGAGAAACCCATCAAATGATTGGCTTATAGGGCATCTACTCTTTCATAGACCACTAGGATGCAAATGGATCTTTACAACAAAACAAAATCCTGATGGATCTATTGAAAAGTACAAAGCTAGATTAGTTGCTAAAGGTTTTAGTCAAAAGGAAGGAATGAACTATTTTGACACTTATTCTCCAGTCATCAGAATAACTATAGTTCGAGTGCTTATAGCGCTGGCAGCATCATATAAACATGAAATCCATTAGATGGATGTGAAAACCACCTTTCTTAATGGTGAGTTAGATTAAGAAATTTATATGAAGTAGCCAGAAGGTTTTGTAGTTTCTGGTCAAGAGAATAAAGTGTGCAAGCTAGTTAAATCTTTATATGGATTAAAACAAGCTCCTAAACAGTGGCATGAAAAGTTTGACCAAGTCATTTTATCATATGGCTTTAACATTTGTGACTTTGATAAATGTGTATATTGGAAAATATTTGATAGGTCTGTTATTATCCTATGTTTATATGTAGATGATATTTTAATTTTTGGTAATGAACATGTCACAATTTCAGAAGCGAAGAAATATTTAGGTGACAATTTTGAGATGAAAGATCTAGGGTTAGCTAAAGTAATCTTAGGAATCAGAATTATAATGACACAAAATGAGATTGTTCTGAGTCAATTTTACTATGTTGAAAAGGTGTTAAAAAAATTTGGGTACGAAAATTACAAGCCACTTAGCACCCCATATGATCCTAGTATAAAATTTAAAAAAAATGGTGGGGACAATGTTTTCCAATTAAAGTATTCTCAATTAATTGGAAATCTTATGTATTTGTCTAACTGTACAAAACCAAATTTCTCCTACGCTGTAGGAAAACTAAGTAGATACACCAGTAATCCCGATAAGACACATTGGGATGCAATAGAAAGACTTCTTAAATATTTGAAGGGTACTATTAACTATGGGATATATTATTCTGGTTTTTCCACTATACTAGAAGGGTATAGTGATGCTAACTGGATCTCTGATTCCGTAGACACCAAGGCCACTAGTGGATTTGTTTTTACACTAGGTAGTGGTGCAGTCGCTTGAAAATCTTCTAAACAGATCTTGATTACTAGATCCACCATGGAGGCTGAGATGGTAGCCTTAGAGTTAGCTGGTGGAGAAGCAGATTGGCTAAGGGGTCTGTTATCAGATATTCCCATGATGGATAAGTCTATTCCTGCTATTCTAATTAATTGTGATAATCAGGCGACTATAACAAAAGTGAAAAGTAAAAATCACAACTCGAAGTCGTCTAGGCACATTGAGCTTCGATATAAAATTTTAAGGAAGCTCATCTTTACTATAACTTTAAGTTATATTAAATTAGTGGAGAACTTGGCAAATCATCTGACCAAGGGCTTGTTGAGAGGACAAGTTCAATATGCTTCGAGGGAGATGGGTTTAAAGTCTATTTTTGAGTCACCGTCAGCGGCAATCCAACCTATCTAACTGGAGATCCCAAGATGTAGGTTCAATGGGACAAACAAGCTGACTGAGTGGCTGGTAGGAGCACCAAATTTAAAGTGAACTCGGTTCACTATCCATCTCTATGGAGCAAGTGCTCAACTGCACTAGATAAGAGGATGGCATAATGTCTTAATGATATCAAGGCTATTATAGGAAGATATAAAGTTGCAGTATACCCTTGAAGATATCACCGATATGAGTGTGACTGTGGGGCCGCAGTTAAATGGAGAATTAAGGCTTGTTCTCTAAGAGACACTCACAAAATAAGATACCTGCGCACGGTCGTAATGCGCTACCCCGATGGAACTCACATGCAGGGTTAACTCTTAGTTGTTCCATAGTCTCAAAATCTATACATAAAGTCCAAGTTTAAGACTTTGTTCACTTCGGACTGGTGTGGATAGCGAAATACTAACTAGATGAAGGTTCAAGTCCGGAAGACACCTTTCATCGAAAGCTAAGTGTACTGATTGCTCGTACTTTGAATTTTCAAAATTTCTGTCATTTTCAAAATTATCTCAAATTTTTTTGAAATGTCAAAAATGGTGGGGAATGTAAGAAGTTTTTTTGAAATTTGAGAACAACCGTTACAAACCTTTATTGCCTGTCATTTAAACTGGTCCTTAAAGTCTTTCCCGTTGAAGAACTCAACGGCTATCAACTTGATTGCTCTGCCCATTGAAGAAATCAACGGATGGCAGTTTCAAAACCGTCTTGAATAGAGAGACGTTGGGCTCCAATCTCTTTTTATGTGAAGCCCAAAAAGTAACCGAGAGGGAGAGAGACAGGCTCTCTGATTCTGATCTTCCTAGCAGTGATATTTTCTTGGTTTTCTTCATGATTTCAAAAAAGAAAAAAAATATACGGCCTTTCAAGCCCTGTTTTCTTTCTTTCTCTATCATTTATTCATCTCCTACCAAACTATCGTGTACAAGCAGACAGAAAATACCCTGCCGAGTTCAAGAGAATTTGTACTACTGTACACGTCTACAAATTCAACGATCCGTTGTATTTTGGAGAGGGATCGCTAGAATTCAATGTACGTAAGGAGGCGAATCTCTTTCAAAGACAGTGACTACACGCCTCGGACCGACTACATGTGCTATTTATTGTATTATGGATCGAAAGGAAACGACATCGAAGAGGTACGCATCGGAACTGGTTGTTTCAGCGAAATAAAATTACTTGTGGTTTATTTGAGTTCTTTTGAGGTGATATTCCAACACTAAATTCATTGCTTCGCTGCAGGCTCAAGAAGCCTTCATTCAAGTGGGTTAAACATAAAATCTTGGAAGAGCTTCATGAATTCTTCATCGGAATTGTGAAAGCCATCCATCCTTACGTAAAGAAGACAGGCACCCCGAGCATTACTCAGGAGTGCACGGCTACAGAACTCCGGCACTCCTGCTCTTGATCGATAGAGCTCCCACTCCAGTTCCTGACAGGCCAACTCAATCACATTGGTGAGACCTACCATGGCTTCCTCCTGGGTGCAGCCTGGGTGGTCCCTCATGTAGCAGCCAACCCCCGTGGCCTGCTTTCCCTCCTCGAGCTCCCTCGAAAAGGAGGCAAGATCATTGGAAAGTCGGCATACGACGGAAACGAGGTGCATGAAGCGTGAGTCAGGACCAATGTGGCGGAGCATCTCATCTGTGATCTTCTCTCCCAGAAAGAATGCAGATGTCCCTGTTACCATTTTCGTTCCAATAGTGTCCTTGGCGCATTGCATGTATTCTTCGTAGGTCGGAATGCGTTCGCTGTGCAACCATTCTGCTTCCTTTAGAAAGGAAGCTACAAACTCTGCCCACTGAAATGAACGCATGCATACGATATATAAGCCTATTGTTGTGCTTGTGAGAGAGCCTATATGGTTCAGGACTTAATTAGTTCAAAGATATGACATGAGAAATATTCCAATTAAATATTTTTTTAAAAAATCTCTCATGTTTGAAATATGGAAATCTAAATATAAGACAGTTGCAACTGCTGAACTATAACTCATTCCAATGCTTTTAAGTTGATCAGTTGGCCAGACTTGGGTGCTGACCCATTTAAATTGTTAGGACACTAGAAAGTCCAGCAATTTATCGACAGGGATTTTATTTAAAAAGAGACTTAAGGAGAGTTTCGTTCTTCCGTTAAAGAGAAGGACAGAGGAAAAGGAATTATGTAACCAATCCAAACTAATACGAGACCTCGTTAGCTATATTTCATTTCTTCTTTTAAATTGGCCGAATGACTTCTTAAAAAGGTCGGAAAGAGGTGCGGCCAAAGCCTTTGATGGACCTGGGCTAATGTCATTAGGACTGAATGTCTAATCTTTGGGTTATTGTCCTCCTGCTAGAACTTAGCTTTCAGCATCTAAATTGATTAATTGAGAAAATTCATACTTACCATATGCCTGAATATGGGAAGGATGTCGCGACCCTGAACTCGGTTGGCTTCTGCTGCCAGCTCTAGATAGGTACCGTCTATGCCTTCGAATGCTAGCTTGTGTTGGGGAAGATCATTGATAAGAGATGAGTCCCACCTGGCATGGAAGAGATATTAAGAATGATAGAAAAGGCCTTTAATCCAAACATTCTAAATCGGTTTATAGCCTCATGATTGCACCCTTCCTTCAATTAGAGGAGGTTCCATGTTCAAACTTGTTGGTAGGTGTCTCTCTGGGTGCTAGAAATGGATAATTGACATCAATCCATGGCATTGATCATGCTTTCCTCAAAAATAAAATTAAAAAAAAAAGAAGATGAGATTAGATGTTATGCTAAGCTAGTCTCTACGCTGATTGGAACCCAGACATGGGTCAGGGCTAGAACTAGATTGTGGTTGTTCTGTTAATAGGCTCGGAGAAGTTAAGCACTAGAAAAAATTCGACAAGGAGGATCGTTTGATAATTTAGTATGGATTTAAAAAATGTTGTGGGAATAATTACACCGGAGGTGGAAATAAAGTGGTGCTTGTTAATTCACTATTTAAAAGAAAAATACGTATAAATCTATGGAACTCAGAATCACCAATAAAAATGCAAGAATGGAATATTATTAGTAGTTATCAAAAGTTTGAATGGAGACAGCGACTTCTGAAGTTAGTCATCCTCCCAAACTCTTTGCTTTATAATAGTGGCAAAGTAGGCGATTTGCATGAGATCCTTATTGACATGAAAATTTCCCCATGTGTTGAACAACTTCTCTGAGAAAAACAAAACAATTTGCTAGTGACATTCTCCTAGCAATTGGATACATGCTGAGAAGACCATCCAAAGACCAACTTTGCTAAGCATGAAACATGCTGAGAAATTGGGCTGCCTCCTCCAAATCGAGAACATTATAGGTTATTGAGTTGGTGTTTCCTATCATTTCATTGAAATGGTCGGTTTGGGGGGGGGGGGGGGGGGGGAGATGCGGGGCCGTTAAACATAATCAAATATACTTACCTCCTGAAAGCCTCGTTGAAGCGCCGAAGTTCTTGAAGGTCATAGCTTTTGTCATCAAAGAGATCATCAAGAATGGTGATCAAAGCTATACACTTGGTATAGGCTAGCCGAAAAAATGAAAATTGAGGTTCATAGATAGTTGGTACCACTATAAAGTAACTTTGTATAAGCCTCTTACGTCCACGTTTTATTTCATCAAACCCAAATTGCTGCCACCATCTGCAAAAGTTAAAGCAGAATATCGAAATATCCATGGCAAAGAGCTACAAGATGAAGATAAAAATATGTGATGATATCTAGATAAAATCACTAGATCATAATTTTCATTGCTATCTTCCATTTACTTGAGTCAAACACTTGGTGACCGCTCCAAGTTATGAAAGGAGAACCTTCCTTCCAAATACAGGATAGGGCTCAAAATAATATTGTCAAATTAAAAGAATATGTTGTATATGTACTTGATCTTAACTTTTCTCCAAGATCTTGGTTATATGTTGCTAGAAAATCACATACACATATACAACTCTTTTTATATATAATTAGATAAGATGCAGATAAATATGGTCATATTTGACAAATGAATCTTAAATGGTTGTTGTGTGCAGCACTTCATCTACAAGAAAAAGGAAACTAATGATACTTGTCAGGCTAAATGGTAAGATGGATTGGAGTCAAAAATTTTGACGATCTCAACATTGCCTTGCTCTCTATCTAAATGGGCATGGAGATACATGAATAACGCCAGCAGCTATTGGAGAAAAGATTGTGCATGGGGTCTACTATTCGAGGAGGAGGATGGGCCTTAGAGTCAGGCATTATCTCATTGGAGTTTCCAGCCCAATACCAAGTTCCACCCCAGTAAAATTTTCTATATTGGAGAAAAATTTTTGCTTCTAATTTGGAGCTGTCTTAAATTCAAGCCCGGTAATCATAGGTCAATGCCAAGTTCTACAATTGCCTTTTAAGAAGGAACCCGTCAATTGCCATATACCAAATTAAATATCTTGGTGCTCTGCTGCGATGCGAAATATCATACTTCCCGAGCCTTCTGATATTATGCCACAACCATGCCGTGCCTTCGCCTACCATTGCTCCCCTCGATGCCCTAACGAGGCATCCACTCAAACTCTACCTTAAAGATTCTAAAGTATGAAGGAGCATTGAAAATTTTAGTCTAAACTAAGATAATAAAAAGATAATAACGCTGCAAGATAATAAAAAGATGGGCGAACTGTCCCGTTTCCCTGCATCCTCTCATCCTTCAGGAAAAAAAACAATATTATATAGATATTTTTAGTAACAAAGCATTTAGAAAGCAGGTGCACAATCAAGATTTGGAGAAAAATTTTGAATCGGATAGATTATTCTAGATATAAGATTCCGGCTAGTAAGATTCATTCTCAAATTTCTAAAATTAGTGGCAGCCACATCATATGCCATGCTCTATTAGAAGATTGGTTCGGATGATTAGAAAAATTGCATAATTAATATTTAAATAAATAAATAAAAATAATAAATAAAAGGTGGAGAATATAGAATGTCTAGGATTTATCTTTTTTTCCTCTTAAATTGCTTCTCTCACTTAATTACTTTTTTGGATGTCCTATTCTACAAAACTAATTTTTAAGTTTATTTCGCTTTTATTTATTAATATTTATAATTGATAAGTAATGTGCTGATTGAGGATGATAGGTGAATATGGGTTTGTATGAAAATAAATAGCTTTAGATTTATTCTTTTGAAATTAATATGAATGGGTTGGGTATGGGTTGAGGGGTTTTTTTTTGACTCAACCCCAAGTTGATCTCATCAAGACCTAAGCTAGCTCATTGCCATCCCTAATTGTGAGGATAGAGATATCAGTTGATAGATGCGAATATGGTTAGCAAGAAATTATTATTTTCATCCTATGTCCAAGATCTTAATTAGTTAGCATCCCTTAAAATATATGACTTATCATACTGACCTCTCCAATTCCTCCAGCTCTTGTTGATATAGCTTTTGCAACTTTTGCAAGTCCAACTTTGCAAGTTTTAAATATTTTCTTGTACTCTCATTTTCTGGCCATAATTGTTTTATAATGCTTCTTGACTCTAATCTTGGCATGAGGTGTCGGCGAGGTAATTCCAATGCAAAATTTACCTAGACAAATCAAATTAAAGCAGATTAGATAAAGCTAAAAAACGTCAAATCCCGGCATTTGATATTAGAATATGACTTGAATTTAAGTGTCATGGCCACCTTCTAGTATTTAGCATGTGCATGGACAGGTTCATCATATAGTTGCAATTTCACTTTTCCATAAACATTGCAAAAGTTTGCTTACTAGGGACAAATATGGAAAGAAGGATGGAAGGCAATATTCTATATATATATATATACACCAATCTTCCTCCCTTGCTTTGAGAACAATATTCCAGCGACAGCTTGCGGGGGTCTTACCTCTATCCCAAGGTTGTTGGGCTGCAACAGAGTTGGGTTCCCCTCTGACAAGACGTTAAGGAGTTGGGACCTTGCAAATTCCTGTGCTTCTCCCATGATTTTTGATTCAGATGGGAAGCCTGTCTGAGAGCATCTATACAGGTTCAACATAGCTGATATATTGGTTGGTGAATCGACGGAGAAACATTCATAAAAGCTCTTTTTTCCCTCCTCTAAAGCCATAAGAACACCTGCTAATAGATATCGAAGTGGTCAATCTCATTAGTTGAGTTATATGGGCTTATGGGCGTGGAAAAAGAACCAGCATACATCACAGCTAGGCCTGCAAGCAAGCATGCAGTTCGCCGGGACCGGGGTGTGCCCCTCAAGTTCCCATCCAGATATTATTTGAGCAGAGAAAAAAGGCCGCGCGTCAATACCTGCAGAGACTGGGTAGCCATGAAGCCTTAGCAAGCGAAAGGCTAATACTGTGGCTTTTGCATCATTCAACCCATACTTATCATCCCATTGCCTGCAGTTGAAAAACATAATTACGTGCAGAGCTGTTTAGGTAAATACGAGATGACCGCATCTTATATATGGGAGTCTCCACCTTCAAAAGAATTTTTGAAGATGTGGTCATGATCTCATGACACAATTGTTTTATTAGATGCCGGATTTTGGTTGATTTAGAGTCTGGTTCATATTTTTCTTCTCTACAGTTGGCTGGGTGGCACTTTATACACTCAGGGCACGAGGTGCTTTTATATATACCAACAAGATGCACTTACATGTAGCTTGTGCGTAAAATACGTCTGATTTGGTGTTCGAAGTATCTTTGGATTCCAAGCCGTTCCATCAAATCCACCAACATTAGAGCCTCAAAAAGAGCAGCAGTATCCATTAGACAAGTCTCAATGGATGCAAGTTCTACCTCTATTACACCAATCAGATCCTCCTCAGTTTCCTCTTCCTGCATGAAGCCCTCCTGCAAGAGGCTAGGTTGGTAAGATCATGTCCGACAAAAAGCTATATCTCATCTTTCTCCTCTATAAGTGTGAGGATCCGTGCAGGCGTGTGTTTAGTCCCACATCGGTTATTTGCTGGATAAATATTGAGTACTTATACGGGATCAAGAAATCCAAATAATACTTTTGGAGTAACATTTTCGGTGAGGTTCTGAGTTATTACAAATGGTATCAAAGCGAACTTGGCCCATAGCCTACGTGGACTAGGGAACACTACATTAGGGCTTGAATGGGGGGAGTCTGTAAAGACCCGTGCAGGCGTGTGTTTAATCCCACATCGGTTATTCGCCGAGAAGATCTTGCATACTTATACAGGATCAAGGAATCCAAATAATACCTTCTGGCTAGCCATTTTGGGTGAGATTTTGGGTTGTTACAGTAAGTCATGTTTGGTAACTCTTCTACAAACATTGGGAGGTTCATTATTTTGTAGGGCATCCTACTTAGCTGGGTGGGGAGGTGAATCAAGTCTAAGCAACGAGAATGCAAGCATCTAGTTTCCTCAGATCCATATTAGTTATAAGATAAATCATACATGGGAGTTGACATATCATATTTTTTTAATTAATTAGTATAAACTGGCATGCATCTCGAGGTTTAATAAATCTTGCTCTACTGCTAGAGAGAAAGACAGAGACCTCCGGCTTTAGAAGGGCAAAGGAGGAATGGCGCGTGCTTCTTCTCGTGCGAAGAAGCTGAGGTGAAAGGGAGAGTGACTGCCGGAGGTGGCGGCCCGGAGATTCTGGCAGCGATACCAAGGCAGATGGGCGATGGGTGAGAGAGCGCGGAAGTGATGGAGCGGGAGGCTGAGCAAGGGAGCAGGGGAGAGCCATACTACTCAAAATTCTTTCCTTACTCTGGCCTCTGATCTACTCCTGGTATGACTCCAGGTAATGCCTCGCTGCCTGCTATATAATGACGAGCGCGGGGTTTAAAGTCTAAACACTCGTCCCTTACGTCGAAGAGTGTCATTTTTTCTTTTTCTTGTGGGCAACCTCAAAGTGAAATTAGTGTCCATATGTAGCCAAGAAGACAAAAGAAAATGGTGTACATATACGATTTTTTTTTTTTTTCGTTGATCAGACTATCATTGACCGGTCTGGAATTTACACGCCCACTAAATCGACAATCAAAATAAGGCGACGTACAGAAGAAGTATACTCCTAGCGAACCGGTCCTTAATGTTCAGCAACACGTGAGCTTCATTAATCTCTCTATGAACAGGTTCTGCTTGAAAAGTAGCCAGGGATGATATGTTCCGTCCAGCCTGGGCCAGGACGATCGGTTTTTCAACGAAGATGGTGACAAATGATTGTTTATAACAATGTATGACCAGCGTGATGCCATCTGGTGTCAAATAACAATTTCAAGCACCGATAGTTTCGAATGGCTTAATACTGATGCAGAAGACTTCTGCAATTGAGCAGGAAATTGTGGAGGGAGATCCAGTCAGCGATGCTTAATATTTGACATGGTCAGTTATAAATTTAGTGTCTGAATTACTTGATCTGTTGGTCATAGATCCTATGTTCTGAGTCTAAGATATAATATTTCTTCTTTGACACTTCATCATTCTAATTTATGCATGTACATTTTGAAATCGCAACACCTCCCACACTAAGGAAGAAGAGCTAATCCTGAATGTTATTTGCCGATGCTAGGAAGAAGTATCGGTAAGTTATCTACCGTGCCAAAATTTATCAACGCAGCTTATTAGTGTTAACTCCACTCGTTTTCCCTCCAGACCACTCACGGAAGCACTAGCACATGAAGGCGGTTCTCTCTCAACAAACCGCAACAAACTTTCAGTCCAGAAAGTTCTCAGGAGGATTATAAAACCTCCGTCTCGTCCTTCCCTGTAGGTTATGGATTAGATGAAATGAATCAAGGCTATATTCTTCATCACTTCTTCTTCTTCCTTCCTCTCAAATACGATTCAGACTCCCAAGCTTTCGTGCAGGTTACTGTTCATAGTTAGTGCCGGGGTATAATAGTCTCAGTGACTAATTCTTTCATGGTATCAGAGCAGGGGAATCCTCCCTGTGTGTCCGTGTGCTCCAACCGGTCTTCATCATTTACAGTTCATGTCATACGACTCGATCAATCTTGAAGTGGTCTTACCTCCTCTTCACGAAGAAGCCATGGCATCACTGGGGTCAGCAAACAAACCCAATGAAGCCTATGGAAGCTTTTCCAACTTCGCTATCTCCCCAAACTTGAAATTTCTCATAACTCGGATTCAATCTCTGGTTCCGACTCAGCTCACGGCTGAAAACTATCTTACCTGGCGATCACAAATCACTCGTATCTTCAAGGCGAGTGGTTTTCTTAGCTTCCTTGAAGATAAAATTCCCTCAGCAACCATCACTGATCCAGAAGAATTCGAAACTTGGTCACTCACAGACCAATTTCTATCCACTGCACTATACTCCACCATCTCGCCATCTCTTCTTCCTTTTGTGGTCAATTTAGAACATTGTCACCAAATCTGGAGGACTCTAGATACCCGGCTGAATTCCGCTACTCGGACTCACATCATTCAACTGAAGAATGAGCTCCATAATATTCGGAAGAACAATCTGTCTATGCAACAGTATCTCAATGAGGTTCGGTCAAAGATTGATGCACTGGCAGCCGCCGGTTCCAGTCCAGACACAGAGGATATAATTCTCTATATCCTCAATGGCTTACCAACCAGCTATGATTCCTTTGCCACAGCCATTCGCATTCGTTCTTCCACCATAACTCTTGATGAATTGTATGCTCTTCTCTGTAGTGAAGAAATTATTATGAACTCCAAAGATAGGCAACAATCTTCCTTCGATAGCTCCTTCGCTCTCATGGCAGCCAGGGGATGCGGCCGTGGTCGTTTCTTCTCTTCAACTCGAGGACGGGGTCGCACAAGACCAGGAGGCTGGTTCCCATCCTCTGAAAGCAGGGAGTCCAAATCTCTCATTGAATGTCAGATTTGTCATAAACAAGGTCATTCCGCAGCCCGTTGCTGGTTTAGAATGGATCCTAACTATCAAGGCAATGCTCCCTCATTTTTCCGTCCCCAAGCTCACATAGCTCACCCATCTACTGGCTCCTCCTCCGGAGACTGGATCATCGACAGCGGTGCATCCTTACATATGACACCGGATCCATCTTTAGTTCATCAACCAAGCTCCTACTCTGGCTCCGATAAGGTTCTACTTGGTGATGGCTCCTCCACTGAGATCAGTCATACTGGTTCAGGTATCCTTCCCACTCCCTCACACACATTTCAACTCTCTACATTACTACATACTCCACATATCTCTCACAATCTTCTTTCAGTCCATAAACTGGCTTCAGACAACAATTGTATCATTATTTTTGACTCTTCCGATTGTGTCATCAAGGACAAGATATCGAACAAAATTCTTTTTCAGGGAAGATGCTCTGATGGTCTCTACAAAATCCCATTCATCTTTCATCAGTCGTCTTCCTCCTCTGCATTCCCCAAAGCATACACATCGTCTACAACTTCCTCCCTCTGGCATCTTCGCTTAGGTCATCCAGCCAACAGAGTGCTACGACTCCTCTCCAACACTCTCCGATTCTGTCAGCCACCTTCCTCCTTGACTCTCTGCAAGTCATGTTGCCTCGCCAAAAGCAGTCGCCTTCCTTTCCGTTTACACTCAAGGACAACACGATCACCTCTTGAACTCATCCACTCCGACGTCTGGGGCCCCTCTCCACCAAGCTCCGACAATGTTGCTCGGTTCTATGTACTGTTCGTCGATGATTTCACTCGTTACTCCTGGGTCTATCCCATAGCCCGTAAATCAGATGTATTTGATACATTTCTACAATTCAAATCCTTTGTTGAACGGCAATTCAATTTCTCTATTAAATGTTTTCGCTCCGACGGCGGGGGAGAATTTGCTAATCATCGTTTTTACTCCCTCTTCTCCTCCCTTGGCATTGTCCATCAGTTCGCAGCGCCATACACCCCCGAGCAAAACGGGGTAGCAGAACGGAAACATCGTCACTTGCTCGAAATCACTCGTAGCATTCTAATTCATTCTTCCCTTCCCACAAAATTCTGGATCGATGCTCTGCTCACAGCTACCTATCTCATTAATCGGCTGCCAACACCCATTCTCAATTTTAAATCTCCCTTCGAAATGCTGTATAGCCACCCACCAGACTACACATTTCTCAGAGCCTTTGGTTGTCGTTGCTACCCTTGGCTACGTCCTCAGTCAAATAGCAAACTTTCTCCTCGTTCCACACCTTGCATTTTCATTGGTTACTCTCCAAATCACAGGGCTTACAAGTGCTACAACCCAGCTACTGGAACAGTGGTAATCTCCAGACATGTTCGCTTCGACGAAACAAACTTTCCTCACTCCTCCTCTTGCTCCACAACCTCAACTCAACTACCCCTCCTACCAATTCCCTGTCTTGTTCCGCCATCTCTACTACCCAGCACCTCACCCATAACTCCCTCTCCCCCTCCTCATGCATCACCTCCACCCTCCACAGCCCATCCTTCTCCCGTCTCCTCACAACCGGCGCCAATAGACTCCTCTTCCACCTCAACCACCACACCTCCAC
Source organism: Phoenix dactylifera (assembly GCF_051530095.1). Lineage (NCBI taxonomy): Eukaryota > Viridiplantae > Streptophyta > Magnoliopsida > Arecales > Arecaceae > Phoenix > Phoenix dactylifera. The sequence continues at coordinate 13,663,929 of NC_143206.1, read as the reverse complement.
CTCCCACTCGTCATCACATGATTACTAGACAACAAACAGGTTCCCTTAAACCCAGACATATCTTTTCCCTTCTCAGTACCTCACCCGAAAACTCTGAACCTACATGCTACACAAAGGCTGTCACTGATCCACAGTGGAGGAAAGCCATGTCAACCGAATTTGATGCTCTGCTCAAACAACAAACCTGGGAGCTGGTACCTCGGCCTCCTTCTCAACAAGTTCTTGGATGTCGGTGGACATACAGAATCAAGAGGAATGCCGACGGCTCTATAGCTCGGTACAAAGCAAGACTAGTAGCCCAGGGATTCAAACAATAACTTGGAATCGACTACTATGAAACCTTCAGTCCAGTCGCCAAATTTCAAACAATCCGACTTCTCCTTACTCTATCCATCACCAACCAGTGGCAAGTTCGACAACTGGACGTCTCTAACGCATTCCTCCACGGGAAATTAGAGGAGCTGGTCTACATGGAGCAGCCACAAGGCTTCCGCAACCCGCAGCATCCAGACCATGTCTGCCTTCTTCGGAAAGCCATCTATGGCCTCAAACAAAGTCCCAGGCAGTGGTTTGCAACCTTCTCAACTTTTCTCCTTCGACATGGCTTCAAATCCAGTGAGGCTGATCCGTCTCTCTTCTTCTCACATCAAGGAACGGTCTCCATATATATACTAATCTACGTGGATGACATTTTGCTCACTGGAAACTGTTCTGACTCCTTATCCAACTTATTTCTTCTACTCCAAAGCGAGTTTCAGATGAAGGACCTGGGCCAACTATCTCACTTCCTCGGCATCCATGCTTCATTTTCTAACCAAGGAGTCACTCTCAATCAAACATCATATGCTCTGAAACTTCTTCAAAAAGCAGGCATGCAGGATTGCAAACCGGTGGCATCACCTCTTCCACTGAAACAGCCTGTCTTCCCCAACGGGTCTCATCCATACTCTGATCCAACACAATACAGATGCCTCACCGGATCCCTTCAATACCTGACAATAACCAGACCAGACCTCTCCTTTGCAGTCAATTATCTTTGCCAATTTATGCATAATCCACTACAAATGCATTTCTACCTTCTTAAGCGAGTTTTTCGCTACATCAAAGGCACTGCTAGTCTCAGTCTCTCTTTCAAACCTGGATCTCTCCAGCTCTCTGCTTTCTCCGACTCAGACTGGGCAGGGGATTCCAATGATCGGCGATCTACTACAGGTTACTGCATCTACCTTGGTCCCAACCTCATTTCCTGGTATGCAAAGAAGCAGCCGACGGTCGCCCGCTCCTCCACCGAAGCCGAATATCGAGCTCTAGCAGTCACTGCATCAGAGATCATCTGGCTTCGTCGTTTGTTATCAGAACTCCAAATACCACCTACCACACCCACTCCATTACACTGTGATAACATCTCAGCCTTGGCTTTGGCCTCTAATCCGGTATTCCATGCTCGGACCAAGCACATCGAAGTAGATTATCACTTCGTCCGGGAGAAAATACATTCCGGTGAAATCCAAACAGCTCACATAGCCTCTGATGACCAGCCAGCTGATATTTTCACAAAGGCTTTGTCCTCTCAACGACATCGCACTCTCTGCAACAAGTTGATGCTGCTCAACTCATCATCACCTTGCCGGGGGATGTTAACTCCACTCGTTTTCCCTCCAGACCACTCACGGAAGCACTAGCACATGAAGGCGGTTCTCTCTCAACAAACCGCAACAAACTTTCAGTCCAGAAAGTTCTCAGGAGGATTATAAAACCTCCGTCTCGTCCTTCCCTGTAGGTTATGGATTAGATGAAATGAATCAAGGCTATATTCTTCATCACTTCTTCTTCTTCCTTCCTCTCAAATACGATTCAGACTCCCAAGCTTTCGTGCAGGTTACTGTTCATAGTTAGTGCCGGGGTATAATAGTCTCAGTGACTAATTCTTTCAATTAGCATTTGGAGATTACAATGCTTAAAAGCATCGGCAAGGAAAGAAGGGATTTTATTGACGCTTTCTGGTAAGCATTGTTATATTTTCCAATACTGATGAGATGCTGGAGATCCATAACTTGGACTAGAAGGTCACGAGCACCATAGCAAAGAGTGGGCTACGACCTATTTTTCATTGCAGAAAACGTCCCCCAAAGGTCATGCTCGGATTCGCCGCTCACCGAAATCGTGCCCGCCAGTTAAACTGATCAATAGGAGCGTAGCAAGTGCCATGTGGAGTCAATAGCCAAACAAATCTTCAAATGATTAACAAAGGTAGTTACAGCTTAGCATGATCTTGGCACGCTGGATAAGGAAAGTCGTAATTGCCTAGGGCAAGAGATAGGGAAAAAGCATAAAAGCTCATCTGAAAATTGTGCGATTGGAATCACAACAGATCAACACCCTCCTCTGTATAAACTTGGCTAGGGGACCCTAGGTAAGAGACTTTCCACCTTGCTTTCACCTGTCATTCTACTCAGATCTCTACTATTCCTTTCCAAAACTGTAATAACCCAAAAAAACAAAAAGAAAAATTGGGGCCAAGGGCCGGCCCAAAGGGGCCAGGCCCAGCCCGACCTTTGACCAGCCCAGTCCCGTGGTCTTGTGGGCCGGCCCGGAGGGGGCCAGGCCCAACCCGACCGTGCACAGTGGCACGGTCCAAGCGGAGAAGAAGACTCCATTCCTCCCCGATTCTGGCAGAAGAGGTAGCTACCCGAGGCCAGTTCAAGTTCAAATCAAACTCAGAGATCTTGCCTATATAACTCCCCTTCTCCTCCTTAGTTTTCCACCACGTGAATTGCCGGGAATTGCCACCGATTCCGAGTTGCTTCTCCGAGTTCTTCCCTCGAATCCTCGCCGGAAACGTCACCGAATCCTCGTCAAGCTGAGGTAAGACCCAAGCCACTCCTCTCTTCTTCTTTGGATCATCTAGCCATGTTTTCACCTTGAATAGAGCCAGCAAGTTGCCAAATATCCATCCAAAATAGGGGTTCCCTATTTCGGCTTCTTCCAAGCCCTGCCGGCGGCGGCTGTCGGGTTCAGCCGAGCTTCACCGCCTCCTGAGAGTTCTAAGTTCATGTGGCATCGATCAGGGAGATCGGCCATGTTCAGGCCGATTTTGATTGGTTCTTTGATGGTCTTCTTCCTCTTTTCTCCCCTTCTTCTCGTCGGCCGACTACCGTTGCCGGTGGTGCCATGGTTGAGGGTCGCCGTCGTCGTAGCTCGACCACTTTGGGCCGCCACCCCCCTGATCCGTGGAAGAGAGGGAGAAAACAACTCTCCTCTATTTTGGAAGAAAAAGAGAGCCCTCTCTCTTCTTTCTCTCTCCTTGCTCTCTTGGATTTCTCTCTCTTGTTTCTAGTTTCTCTCTCTATGGGACTTTCGAAACTTTTCTCTCTCTTCCTGTTGGTACTTTCTCCTTCTAAGCTTGATACGGGGTGATCATTGGTTGTGACGACTGTTGGATAGTCCTAGGTTGCTACGTGATGGTAGACCTTGTAGTGGACTAGTAGAGGGTTCTGAGTTGTCGGATATCTCGAATAATTTTTTATATTGATTTGATTTTTTAGGGAAACAATCTTTTGGAAAAGAGGACGTTGAGCAGAATTATGTGCACTCCGGTTCGTAGATCACGGTGTGGGCAGGTGATTGATTTGTTTGGTTGTTAGTAAAGAGGTAAGAATCTTTGTACATTGACTTGCATGATATAAATATTTTTCTACCTATATATATATATATATATGATATGCTATGATCCAGATAAGTAAGAAGCCAGAATAGTTTTATGATAGTTTTGGTATTAAATTGTATTTTGATCATGTTCGTTTGTGATGGATGGTTTGATGGGTACATATATGAGCATTACTTACATGTGCATAATCGAACTAATAGATGTGGTGCTCTGAACTAACAATGTTATTATTGGTTAACTCATCACAGGCTGAAAACGTAACTGTGGTTAGTCTAAAGCTAAAAATAAATAAAAAGAAATTGATATGTGTATGTGAATTAGATTAAATAAATAAGGACTTTAGGGCTTATCTCGTTATTATGGCAGGCCCGCCACAGGTTGAAAATGTGATAGTTTGTCAGGCTCCATCACGGGCTGGAAATGTAGAACTATAATTGGCAGGCCTCGCCACAGGCTGGAAATGTGATATTTTGGCAAGCCCCATCACAGGCTAGAAAATGTGACCGAGATTTGGCCCAAAGTCGATAAGATAATTGATCCGAATCAAAGTAAAAGAAACGGAAAGAAAAGCATTGAAAACATCAACGAAGATTTATGAAATATCTTATGCTATATCACTCTTGAGTGGATGGATTTCTATTAATATTTGATGTTCATATTTATACTGATTATTCGAGTATTATTGATATCCAGTTTGTGATTTCATGATGTGTGCAACGATATTTTGTGGTTTTCAAACTTATATTATTATTATATTGGTGTAGATGTGTGGGGATTCTTACTGGGGTGTAAAGCTCACCACCCTTTCTTCTTTCTTTTTTTTCAGAGTCGTAGGATGCATAGTTTCGGATAGGTTTGAGCGCTGAGTTTGAGTGTCAAAGTCATCAGTTAGTTAGTTAGTTTATTTTGATACCGATGAACATTGAAAGCTACTCTTGTAATTGAACCAATTTAATTATTTGGATTTGTTGGATTTATCTATTTGAATTAATTAAAAAATTGTGGAGTTGTCGGATTTTTGTTCATCTGACAAAAAATCTACTTGACATAAACATTGAAGGGTTTCCCACCAATATGTTTCGACAACCTTGATCGCTTCGCTTTCATCGCAGGTTGGAGCTTGTACCTTGTTGGCCATCTTTATCCTAGCCAAGCAGACCTCATCCACCAAATTGCCGACTCCGTCAGATCGGATTTTCGGTGGCAACACCTCCCGACTTATCCCAACTGATGGGCCACCAGGATCTTAATTGGTGGGCCACCAGTTGAGGCCAGCCCTCTTATGGTCGATTTCCCACAAACAGAAGATGGGGTGTCTGGAAGGAGACCTGGATCTGCGGGATGAATTGATCAGCCTCTCCATCGCCAACATATTGGCAGTGAGGTGGTGGCTTTCAAGGTGGAAAGAAGAGGCCACATTGGATGATGTTAACCTACTAGGCCAAGTGCTGGCCACCTTCCTCTCACTATGCATGTCAACATGGTGTCGAAGCCCCTCACCATGGCCATGGAGTTCGACAAGGGCTCGGCTCCTTAGATGGGACATTGTTGCTAGCAACCGAGCCGGACGGCAAATGTACCGATTATTCGAGCTGCTGATCAATGCCGGCCTCTTTCATATGGTTTTGATGGGCAAAATCTATTATTATTATTATTATTATTATTATTGGTGCAACGGCGGCTCACACACTACGGATGTGAATGCGGGATAAGATCTATTATTCAATGGATGAGGGGCAAATATAAGAAAAAATAAAGGCTTCTGTCTTCTTGCCCAGAAGCCTGCATGCTTAGACACCATAATATTAAATTGCATGGGGCAAAAGGAAGAAGAGCTGCATGTGCTCTCCGCCACCCACAAGAGGCACTCTAATCCTAACTCTGAGCAATCGTGATGGAAAGAACCTAAGGAATGAGTTAGGGACCAAGTCCGCAAGATATCGCTTTATAATGTGCCTCACTCATTAGAGATAATTGCAAAGATTAAGATGGATATAATCTCCAATACGGTTGCATAGAAACTTGTTTCTTATTGTAACGGCCACAAACCATATATTCTATCACTATATCAGAGGCTTTTATTTTAAATTTAGAATCTTTATTAAAATAAATAAATAAAACAAAACTCGGTGCCCTGCTAGTGTGGGCTGCATCTGGATGAGCTTAAATTGAATCAATCCCCAGAAGGTTATCATCAACACATGGGCTAGGATCCAAGATATTGGGAGGACTTGGAGATCGAGCTTTAGGAGATGGAGGTTCCATATTGGCAGCAAGGTGCACTACAAAGGTTATAACATTGAGTACGCTCCTTTCACGATGGGCAAAAGAATATGCCCTAAGGGCACCTTTATGATGGTCCAAGACTCCAAATGGTGATGGCCCTAGCCAACCTTCTCTTCTACTTTGATTGGCAGCTCCCCAGTGGGATGAAACCCTAGGATCTGAACGTGAACTGCTAGTCTCTTGTCGCACTAACATGTCAAACCAACGTGCATGTTTCTTTTTTCTTGTAAAGCAGTCGCTTTGATAGCCAATATGCACGTCGACTGTAGTAGAACCATATCAGAACCTTGATTTGTTGTATCAAAGCAGCAGAACAGTCAAAAACTATCATGATTCTAGCCATGGAACTCCCCTTCTGCAATTATTAGATCTTCGTTGTTATCTACATATATTGCAGTGTAAATAAAATTATTTAGATTTTGGAAACTTGTAAATATATATATATATATATATATATATATATATATATATATATATATATATATATATATATATATATATATATATATAATATGGAAAATATTGAAATTATTGATACTTTTTAATATTTTAAATAAAATAGTTTGAAAAATATCATAAAGAATGAAATGAAGTTATTAAATTTTTATTTTTAACAGAGGAAAAAGAATTGATTTTTTTTTACGAAAAGAAATAATTATTAAAATATGAAATATCAACATACTTCGATTAAGTATATTTTATAATGTAAATAAGCTTTTAATAACTATAACAAATCTTAACTTTAATAAAGTAGATTGCTGACATGGAGGCTGGGTGGTTCTTAGCCTCCAGAATTTTTAAACAATATAAGAGATATTATAGGTGGCATATTTCAATTTTCTCATCTTTTTTAATTGCTAGAGATTCTTTTATTTCTTATAATTACAGTTTCTAACACTTTACCGTGTTCAAGTTGTCCTATTAAAAAAGTTCCACAAAGAATAAGAGCATCAAGCTATGTACACAGACAGTAGACTCATACAGAACCGGTCCTTACACTACCAAAAAAAAGGGAAATGCCGGCGCTTATACACCGACACTTCTTAAAAGCGTCGGTAATTTTGGTCCAGCGCCAAAATTTGCCGACACTTTTTAGATGCGTCGGCGGTCACAACGCTAGAACGGAGCTTGGGTGATTAGACGATGCTTAAAAACATCGTCGGAGTCCCACGACGCTTTCTCTAAAGCGTGCCCATTTCACCCACCCCCACCCACATATATAAGGCCCCCTCCTGGTCCCTAGCCCCTCCAGCCGCCCGCCGCCTGCCGCCCTCCTTATCCCTAACCCCTGATTCAGAGCCATGGCCATGGTCCAGCTCCAAATAGGGGGAGGAGATGCTCTAGCCCCAAAGGAAAGTGACGGTCCTTTTCTTCTCTCATCCTCCTCCTCTCTCTCTCTCTCTCACTCCCCTCCCTCTATTTATATTTCTACTTCGTTTTAGGGTTTCTATCCGGTGGAGAGGGGATGGCGATGGAGGAGAACAGGGGATGGCGACGGAGAGAGGGTGTAAGAGCACCGGCGGAGAGCCGCACGTCCTCGCCGTCGACGATAGCTCCATTGACCGGAGGGGTTTTCAGATTTCTCTATGGTGCCTCTCTTCATCTTTCCTTTCCATTTTTTTTCCTCCCCTTATTATTTATCTTCATTTCTTTTCTTTTTTTATTCTTTTTGTTCCTTTTTTTTCTTTTTCATCTTCTTTTCTCTTTCCTTTCTTCATTCTTTCTTTTTGTTAGATAAATAATATATTTTCAAAGACCGAACTTTGATTGAATTTTTTTGTATCTCTCTTTTGCAGTGACGGCTGTGGCTAGCAGGAAGAGAGCTCTGGAGCTCCTGGGTTAGGTATGGCCATTTATTTAAATCTTTTTAAGCTATATGTATCGAATATATTTTTCCTTAGGATTAATATGTGAATATAAGATTTGGGTTTACTAGATGCCGGAGATGACCGGGTACTAGAAATGGAGCCCCCTCCCTTGCCTCTTCCTCTTCTTCTTCATCGCTTCCGAACGATCAGGGCTTATAAACCGTCCTCAAGGCCCCCAGAGATTTGTAAATAATTTGTTTTTAAAAAAAAATTATTTACAACGATGCTTATAAGCGTCGGAATAGACTATATTTTTTTTGTAGGAATAGAGATTTGCCGACGCTTATAAAGCGTCGGCAAATTCCTGTTTTTGCCAACGCTTTCATGTTGAGTCGGAAAAAACTTTTGCCACTCCGGTATCGCCGACGCTTTTGCGACGCTTTAATAACGTCGCTGGAACTTTAGCCGATGCTTATAAGCGTCGGTAAAGATCATGAAAAGCGTTGGAAAAGATTAGTTTTCCTGTAGTGTTAATGCTCATCAACAGGCGAGCATCATTAATCTCTTTATGAACAAGTTTTGCTTGAACAGTAGCAAGGGATGATATGAGCCTCCAACTACCTCCAAAATATATACCTTATATATCAGTCCAGCCTTGCTCGTGCATCATGTTGTCTGTGGGCAGCGACCGGCGATTCAAATCGGTATATGGCCGGCACGATCGTCTTTCAATGACGATGTGACAAATGATTATTTATAACAATATATGACCAGCGTGATGCCATCTGGTAACTATTAACAATTTCAAGCACCAATAGTTTCGTATGGCTTAATACTGATGCAAAAGACTTCAGCAATTGAGCAGGTAATTGTGGAGGGAGAGTTAGCGATGCTTAATATATGACATAGTCAGTTATAAATTTAGTGTCTGAATTACTTGATTTGTTGGCCAGGGACCTAAGTTTTGAGTCTAAGATATAACATTTCTTCTTTAACACTTAATCATCCTTGTTTAAGTGCACAAAAAACCTTCAACAATAATTTTTTTATCAATATCAACATCAGTATGATACTGCTAAAGCTAATAATTTTTAAATATTGACTATAGAGTTTAGCAAACTCACCTCTTAATAGGATACATCCATCGGCAGTGAACTAGTCTACCAAATTTAGCTTCTGAAGCTAAGTGAATGAGTAGATGAACCATAATGGTAAAAAGCTTAGGAGAAAATATCTTTTCCATGTGGCAAAATGTAAGTGTAACATTAGACTCCAACTGATCAAGCTCTCGAGGAACAAGAAGTTTGGAACATAATGCTTTAAAAAATGATGACAAGTAAGAAACAATTTAAAGAACTTGTTTTGGCGTTGACGATCTTAAAGCTAATGAAAAGATATCTTGCATCAAAATGTTACCATCATGACTTTTAAAGATTTGAAAGTTTTCACTCTTTAAGATTTATGTGTCGTAAAATATTCGATGCATACCCATTAGTAACCTTCATATTTGTTAGAACTGCTAAGAAAAGATCTTTCTCTTAAGTACATATTTTGTAACATGTAGGAAGTATAGAAAATTTATCATTGGCAAGCGCTTTCGGATGAAGCTCTTGTCTTATGCCCATATCTTTCAAATCAAGATATGCTTTCAAGTTATCTTTAGTCTTCCCATCAAGATTTAACAATGTTCTAATCAAGTTATCACAAACATTCTTCTCTACATGCATCACATCAAGATTATGCCAAAGAAGATTATACTCCCAATAAGGTAAATTAAAAAATGCTCCTTTTTTTAACTATTTTTGTTTAGATGATACCATTGTGTCATCGGCATTTTTCTGTCTATATACATTGTCATCATCCTCAAAAACCTTTGCATCAATATTGTTAGTAGTGATGTCCACTATTAAACTTTCATTCATTGAGTTGCCAACATCCTTCCTTCCCCTTTCATCCTTCCTTCCCCTTTTCTTTGAACATTTGGAGACCTTAGGATAACTATAATTGATGCCTTACATTTGTCTAAGAACTTCAGTTCTAGTTGGTAGAATATGGGTAGATGGCAACTCTATAGTACCATCAAATAGATCATGCTGAAATGGAAATGGATGGTTTACTTCTAACCATCAACGATGGCCATCGGTGGCAACGGTGTCTACTTCAATAGTTTCTTGCAGACCACACTAAATACTTAAGACACTATCCAATATGGCAGTGGCAACCACACAGGGGAAGTTCTATCCTCAATCTCACTAGAAAATTTTCAAACATGAATAATTGAAAGAACTATCTGTTTGCTCGTGTCTGAATTTATTTACTTGGTGCACAACTATCACGCCTCGAACTCGAAGTGCAATAGACGCCGCATTGCTGCACGGCAGACGGTACAGGTATGCAAGGCTACAGATCATATCAAAGCAATAACAAATTTCTGATTTTTTTAATCAATAATTTATTCAAAGCAATCATACAAAGTTTCAAAATAACATATATCAACATAAATCATATTAAATATTCTAACTAATCTAACAAAAATGCCAATAATTGGAAAACAATATTCGAAATCTAGCGCACTCTCCAGTCTCGTGTGATCATGCTTCACGATTTGAAAAATAGAGAAAATACGATAATGGGCTACACTAGCCAAATAAGCAACATAATATCCTAAAGTAGGGTCAAAGCATGCCAAATATTTAATTAAAGCATAAATTAATGACCGAAAAGTAAATCACAAATAAACATATTTTTTAAAAAAATTTATTTAGCGTTTTTAAAAAACTCTGATACCAAAATTGCGACATAAATAGGCTATGGCCATGTAACTCAGTGGCATGGGTTGCACAAAGTATCAAATCCACTATTATTAACCACCGGTGGCAACGGTGTCCAAATACCACTATTTTAATCATCGGTGGTACGGTGTCGAAGCTAGTTTTTCACATATACAAGTCGATAAGACCAACGAATAATCTCCATTGGCAGGATCAGAATAGATGATATCCATGCTGAGAAAAACATACATATAAAAATAGATTTCATAATTATCCAGTTATATTTCCAAATTTCATAACATAACGTAATATAATTTAAAATAATTACTATCATAACAATAACATATCTGACCTGTTTAACTAAATATAAAATATATATCAAAATCAACTAATAATTATTTTATCAAATAATTTGAAAAATACACTTTAAAGTATTAAGTTAATTACCTTTTAAAATTATCATTATTTTGGGGGAGTCTCCTCAGCTTGCCATTGCTGAAATTCTTTTTTCCATACAGGCAGAATTTTCTTGGGAAGCACTACCAAGGGCCTGGCAAATGGATACTCGGCCAAAAAGCTCTGGACAAAACTAATGAGCATAAAAGTTTTACCAGATCCCGGGGCATGAGCCAGAATGCAACCCTCCGGTTTATCATTTACTAAATTTCTAACCAAAAAATGAAAGCCTTCTAACCGATGTGGCTTCATTTGCTTCAAATGCCTAGGATGGATAAAAATGTCAGCTGCTATAAAATCTTCCAAAAATTTAGGTACGGAATATTGTAATGTTTCGTCTACATCCTTGGTGTTTCTTGATCTGGACATGAGCGTCCTTGCTGCCCGTGGGGCCTTTTGCCCATTGGTATTCAAATATTGTGTCGATACTTCTTTGAATAACTTCGCAGATACGACAAACAATGCCTAGATCATCCTGATGTACGGGGAGGTGCTTGCATTCTTCTTCTTCTTCTTGCACAGCAGCTGGCTCAACATATTTAGGATTCTTTGAGCCCTCCATATCTAATGACATTTCTTTCCAAAGATCATCCAGCCGATGCTCATCATTTTCTAAGTTTTCTGCTTCATCTTGTTGGCAGATTCCCGTGATCGATGAATGCTCCTGCACAGCCGCAGATGAAACAAGCGTGGAGTTTACATCAGTTTTTTTTTTCCTCCATAGTCATTTCAAAAGCAAGAGCTTTTCCACCTTGTCTTTCGCCTCTCTTCTCTGCTTAGTCTTGGTTCACAAGATCCTGAAATCGCTGCTTCTCAGGAACTTTCTGTAGGACAACTTTTTGATATTGAACAGATGGTTGCCTGTTTGCTCTAAATGCAACACTACCATCTAACTTATTACTTCCATAGCCATAGGGAATTATCTGGTTTGAATGACTTTCTTGCGTTATAATGGCTTGTCTTTGGAAGCTCTCAATTCGAGTTCCAGTGTTTGTCATGAATCAGAGGATTTCCTTCCAGAATGGGAAGCATGTTGACTTCCTGTTTGATGGATTGCATCTTCATCATCTGAATCAAGAATTATGACAGATGTGCTGTCTTTCCCTTCTTTGTATTTTTGGGCAAGAATCCGTAGGGCTATTTGCAACATCTGGAATTTTCCTATGCATCATTAAATCAGAATCACCACAATATAAAATATTCTGATCACTGGACTCATATTTTTTTTTTTTTTTTTTTTTTGCCTGCAGACATTCTCACGGATGTATTGGCAGCAGCATCAATGAAGTCAGCCTCCAAATCAATTATATCTGAAGATATTGAACTATCAACACGTCGATCTGAATTCTGATTCCCTTTGGTTGATAGGTCCAACCAAGTATTTATCCCACGATGAGAGCTAGAAAATAGACTTGGATAGGAATTTGCAAGTGATGGCCGTAATGTGGACAAGAATTTGATGACCTGCATCCTCTGAGCATGGAGAGTTTCATACTCTTTGGTTACCCTTCCATATAATCCATCATCCAAGCTCCAGAAGATTCGACAAAGCAAGTGGATCTGAATAATCTCTAACTTTGGAGACTTTTCTTTGGCTTCCTCAAAACCAGAACATAAAACTGTCACCTCAGATTTGTTACGATGGTTATTATCCTCATCGTCTAACTTTGATCTTTTATGTCTCTGAAGATACATATACAGGTTCAAGATTTCCGACGAGCTGTTCTCCTTGGGGAGATCAAAAGATTCTTTCTCCCATCCCCTTCTCTTCCCTTGCCCCGGCGCCCATGGAACGAAAAAAAAGAGAAGTTGGAGCCGGAGAAAGAGTGGCACGGCGGAGTTCGATTGGCCCAAAACGGCCTATCTGGGCCAAAGAAACCAACCAAAAATGGCCTATCTGGGCTGGATCTCACAACAACTGTGAGGACCCGTGCGGGCCTGTGTTTAGTCCCACATCGGTTCAGATTACGTGAGGGGAGAAACAGTATTAATAGCCCATGAATCCAAACGCCGGCAGACCCAGAGGGAAACGTACATAGATGTCCTGCGTGCAAACAGTTCGAGTTTCCCTGCCGGCACAAGAAGGCTTTCATACAAGTGGGTTGAATGCAAAATCTTGGAAGAGCTTCATGATTTCTTCGTCGATACTGCTAAGGCCATCCATCCTTTTATAAAGAAAGCGCGAATTCCGAGCACCATTCACGACCGCACGGCTGCAGAATTCCGGCGCTACCGCCCTCGATCAAAGAGCGCCCACTCCAGCTCCTCCTCGGCCGACTCGATCAAATTGACGACACCCGCCGTTGCTTCCTCCTGGGTGCAACCTGGGTGGTCCCTCATGTAGCAGCCAACCGCCGTGGCCAACTTTCCCTCCCGGACCTCCTTTTGGAAGGTGGCGACGTCGTTGGCAAGCCGGGCTACGACGGAAATGAGGTACATGAAGCGTGAGTCTGGACCCAGGTGGCTGAGCATCTCATCCGTGAACTTTTCTCCCAGCAAGAATGCAGATGTCCATGTTACTACTCTAGCTCCGATAAAGACGACGGTGCATCGCATGTATTCTTCGTAGCTCGGTATGTGTTCGCTATGCATCCATTCTGCTTCCTCCAGAAACACAGCTACAAACTCCTGTAGCCTTTAAAAAGGCGAGGCCTCTAGCGATAGGAGGAAAGAAGAGTGGGTATGCGGACTTCTTTCGCTTGACAAAGAGGCTTTACGCCCACTGAAATCAACGCATGCATATGATATGAGATAGCCTAACGGTCAAGACACTAATTATTTCAAAGATATGATGTGAGAAATATTTTAACCAAATATTTGAAACGAAAAAAAAAACTCTCATGATTGAAACATGGAAATTCCAAATATAAGAGGAGCAATTCCTGAGCGATAACCCATTCCAATGCTTTTAAATTGATCGGTTGGACGCACTTGTGTGCTGACAATTCAAATCGTTGGACCACCAGAAAGTTCAACAATTTATAAGTAGGTATGATTTTATTCAAAAAAAAAATTTACATAGTTTTTTTTTTCTTTTTTTTTTGAAGGAAAGAGCAGAATGGAGGAGAAGGATTTTCGTAGACAATCCAAGTAGTTTGGATAACAACTTAATTAAGTTGAGTACGTGTATATATGTTCATATCTATATGCTTGCTTCTATTTTTCAAATAATTAGGTTTGGTTGCCCAATTAATACGATATCTCTTTAGTTTTTTTTTCCTCCATTGTTCGAATGACTTCCCTAAAAAGAGAAGTAAAAATAGGTGCGGTCAAAGGCTTTGATGGGCCTGGGCTAAATGTCATTAGCTCTAAACGTTTTGGGATCTTGGTCTCCAATTAGAAATTTGCTTTTAAGTGTCTCAATTGGTTAATTGAGAAAATTCGTACTTACCAAATGCTTGAATATGGGAAGGCAGTCACGACCCTGAATTCTGTTGGATTCTGCTGCCAACTCTACACATGTAGCATCAATGGCTTCGAGTACTAGCTTGTGTTGAGGAAGATCATCGATAAAAGATGAGTCCCACCTAGCATGGAAAAGAAAGAATGATAGAAAAGGTTATTAATCCAGAACAAACATTATAAACCTGTATGGCCTAATGATTGCATCCTTCTTTCAATTAGAGGAGGTTCCATGTTCGAACTTGGCGGGAGGGGTGTTTCTCTGGATGCTAGAAATGAGTAATTAACATCAATCCATGGTCTTGATCACATTTTTTCAAAAAAAAAAGAAAGAGAAAAAGATAAGAAATTATGCTAAGCAATTCTCTATGCAAGTTGGAGCCCAAACAAAATGGGCTAGCGCTAGAATCAGACATGGTTGTTATGTTAACAAATGAAGCACTAGAAGAAATTCGAACTTAGAATGGGTTCAATAATGCTGTAAGAATAGTCAAATCTGTAGAAATCTGTGGACCATAAAGAAAAAATATGTAGAAATCTGTGGAGCTTGTAATCACCAATAAAAAATGCAACAATGGAAGGCTATTACTAGTTATCGGGAGTCTAACTGGAGACGGAGACACTACAGGAAAAGTTGGTTTTACCGACGCTTTTTTGCCGACGCTTTTTACAAGCGTCGGTAAATTTCCGTCTAGCGTCAAAAGTTGCCGACGCTTGTAAAAAGCGTCGGCAACAGACGACGCTAATAAGCGTCGGTGTAGTTCTCCGGGCTAAGACGACGCTAAAAAGCGTCGTCGGAAGCCAACAGAAAAGATTCAGGCTAAATACCAACGAGCTCTCTCCTAACCACACCTCACCTGTCTCTCTCTCTCTCTGCCTGGCCACCGCCCCTCTCTCTCTCATCCCTCCTCCCTCATCTCTCTCGCCCATTCCTCGTCTTCTCCAGAAACATCTATTTAACCAGTAGTATTACCCACATCTCTCTCGCCCATTCCTCGTCTTCTCTCTCTCTCTCCAGAAACATCGGTCACCATTAAAGGCAGAGAGGAAGGTAGGCGAT
Source organism: Phoenix dactylifera (assembly GCF_051530095.1). NCBI lineage: Eukaryota > Viridiplantae > Streptophyta > Magnoliopsida > Arecales > Arecaceae > Phoenix > Phoenix dactylifera. The sequence continues at coordinate 13,648,479 of NC_143206.1, read as the reverse complement.
GGCCAAGACCAAACCCGGCAAGAAGGACCTCGATTCCTACACCATTAAAGGCACCAACAAGGTCTTCTTCCCCGACCCCGATGCTCCCCCTCCGCCGATGCCTCCTCCCACGCCTCTGCCGCCCATCATCGGGTTCGAGATGTCCTCCTGCTCCTCCCTGCTGTACCCTACGCCGCCAGAAGTCGACGGAAGTGCCAGCGGCGCCGGCCGGTGCTGCTGCTGATGCGCGGCCGCCGCCACGGCCGCCATGTGGTGGTGGTGGTGCAGGTACCCCTCCGGCGTCCGGTAGTAGGGGAAGAACTGCTGGTGGTACTCCACCCCGATCACGCCGGCTCCGGGGGCGACGCCGCCCTCCGTCTCCTTTCGGTGGAAGTTCCGGTGGCAGCTGCAGGCGGCGCAGCGCAGCCCGTCCAGAGTACCCTCCTCCCGGCCGCCATGAACTCCCCGCACCCATCCACCGCATGCCCCCCGATATTCACTGCGTGGTTCTTGAGGCACTCTCTGTACCTCCCTCCCCCTACCCTGCTCACCTTCCGGTTACCCGACGCCCCCGCCCCCACGACCGCCACCATCCCCACTTCCCCTCCTCCGCTACCACCGCCTTCGCTCACCTTGCCGCCTCCGGCAGCGCCTCTGCCGGAATTCCCTAGAGGAGCCTCGTAGCCGGAGCCCACCGGCAACCCGATCTCCTCCTCCGGCTCGTCGTGGTCGTTGAAGTCCATCTCCGGATCCGTCGACCGGAGATCCCCGGTCAGATCTCGAGATCAGGACCCGGATTTCCTCCCCCCTCCCTTTCTCTAACTCCCTCTTTCTTTTCTCTAACTCTCGGGCTTAGCCTAGCTTTAGCTTAGGGGAGGAGATAAGAGAGAGTGTGGACACCATCAATTCACACACCGCCCGCACCCCGGCCATCCTCCGCCTTCCGGAGCTCTCCGCCGCCTGCGTCAAGAAGGCCCTCGATCTTGGCCCCTAGGGCCTCTTGTTCCCCAGATCGAGTCCCCTGGTGTCGCCAAGCTTTGCGAGCATGGGGTATCTGCAGGATGCGATGGAGGAGGCAGAGAGGAAGGTGTTGGGGAGGACATTGGGGAGGAATCGAGAAAATTATTTTTAAAATTATTTTTTTTAGAAAAAAATAATTATAACGACACTTTAAAGCGTCGCTAACTGGATTTTTAGCGACGTTTAAAAGCATCGCTAAAATACGTCGCTAAAAACCATCTTAGCGATGCTTTCTAGAAGCGTCGGCAATTCTTTTTTCCACTCCGACATAGCCGACCCTTTGGCGACGCTTTTAAAAGCGTCAAAAGGAAACAGACCGACGCTTATAAGCGTCGGTAAAGGCCTTAAAAAGCATCGCCAAATCTTGTTTTTCTTGTAGCTAGACTTCTGAAGTCAATCATCCAACCAAAGTCTTTACTTTATAATAGTGGCAAAGCCGGTCATTTGCATGGGGTACTAGTTAACATGAAAATTTCTCAATGCATTGAACACCCCCAATTAAGATATAGAGGGTGGGGTGGGTGGGTGGTTGGCATAGTGTAGGTTACTTAAACATAATTAAATATTGCTACCTCTTGAAAGCCTCACTGAAGCGCCGAAGTTCTTGAAGATTAAATCTTTTATCGTCAAAGAGATCATCAAGAACCGTGGCCAGGACAACACCCTTGGCGTAGGCCAGACGACAAGATGAAAATTGAGGTTCATGCATAGTTGGTGCCACTACAAGGTAAGATTGTCCAAGCCTTTTGCGGACACATTTCAGTCCATCTGTCACGACCCCCGCCCCGTTCCCGGCGGGCCGCCGCGACGGTCCTAGGGTGCGGGTAGGCATAAGGCCACCAGCCACCACGTAGAACCCTATTACCTATCAATCATTAATAAATTCTGAAAATTTTGGCATGATGCATGCACAAAATGATCACCTTTCCTATGGTGACCTGTCAGGATTATCTCATTACATACAACAACGCTACCTGTCAGAGCAGCAATCACATAATCTGTCACATAATAAACCTGGACAATATATAGCAATACATTATCACAGGCACACCACTGATCTGCACACACATATATATATACCTGCTTCCTAATCCATCCATGGTCAACCCATATCCACAACAGGATCTATGACTGTAACTATGCACTATATACAATAGAAGGTTTATAATACACCAAAAGGTATAAACCACTATCTACATTATACTATACTATGGAGCGGCACAGCTAGCAGGCAACCACTAATCCTGTTCCTCTCTATACAATACCTTTCCTGCAATCAAAAACATCAAACTGGGGAGTGAGTATATAAATACTCAGTGAGTGGAGTAGAGAGTACTATGCACATGAGACAGAATATAATCATGGCTCGAGATGAAATCTCAAGATCAATAACAAGATGAACATGAACTCAACATAAAGAATATGGAGTAAATCATCAATATCACCACAATCAATATCAACTCATCTGAAGCATATATGGAATAATCAAGTCAACATATATGCTACTCATGAATATGTTCAACAGGTCATAGTACTGAATCATATAAATCAGGTGTCAATAGGCTGAATCATCAACAAGACAGCTATCGGGAGGTGGGTTTTACGCCCCAGGCGAACCAGCAACAACTCCCTACTGCCATATGCATACATCGAATATGACACCACACCAATATGTAAATCATCACTAGACAGCTGTCGGAAGGTGGGTTTTACGCCCCAGGCGAACCAGCAACAACTCCCTACTGTCACATGCATATGCAGGATAAGACACCATACTGATAACATAAATGCTAGACAGCTATCGGGAGGTGGATTTTACGCCCCAGGCGAACCAGCAACAACTCCCTACTGTCACATGCATATGCAGGATAAGACACCACACTGATCATATAAATGCTGGCCAGTATCCAGAACAGAAATCCATCTCACATCTACATACTAAACGGCACCTCGCGGGAATTCTACATCCGCGGAAAGCCATACTGCACCTCGCGGGGTCTTACTATGCCCAGCGGCAAGCAGAATATAAGTCGTAGGACCGGCCGATCCTACGCCTAGGGCCGTGTCCCCCCCTAGGAAGGGACTGGGCTCCGCCCACCCAGAAGGCTACTATGTGCACAAAGGCCGATGTTCAACCCCCATCGACTATAGGTGTCCTGCAGATACTGTCAAGCCATGCATGAATGCCATAATGCACCCTCCCAATACTCTACTAAAAGGAGCATAATTAAGACTACCACTCACTCGACTCCGACCCAATCATAAACTAACATCAGGTTTGGGAGTGAGGGGTCAAGGGTGTGCAATGCAACTTAATATACCACTGAAATGGGCTCTACAAATCTTTGAAATAAAGGAAATGAAATCAATTTACAAAAGAAGTCATTTCACAATTCAGATCCAATTTAATTACTCATAAAATAGTATAATCAAGGCTACCACTTACAAGTCTTTGAAATAGAGGAAATGAAATCAATTTACAAAAGAAATCATTTCACAATTCGGAATCAATTTGATTACTCATCAACCCCTCGTAATTCCTCTCAATGTTCCCTCAAATGCGTGCACAAGATAATCAAGTATGGAGAAACAAAATTATAGAGGAATCTACTACAATATCAATCAATATGCACAAGTGGAATCAATTCACACTTGGCGGTATTCATGAAAATGAATTAAGGATGCTCATGGTGCAAAGTACATGACTCCCACTCACCTGTCAATCTGGCACGGCCTCGATACGCCTCTAGAATTCTACAGCAGGCAGTGGGGAACTTCTTCCTCTCGTTCCCTAGCTTCTTGCCCAACTGTGACATGCATTTACCATACATTTAGTCTTGTATCAAGGTCATAATCTACGTGCCAATTATAATATAGGGAACTTTAATTGATTCAACTCCCCCGTTCCCTAAATCTTTTCTTTTCTTTCTCTTTTTCTTTTTCATTAATTAACTCACCATTTATGTGTATTAGGGACTCCTTTGCATGAGTACAAGGTCCCTTTTAGCTTGATCTAGGCTTAATACTCTATTATAGCATGAAATCCTTTATTTTCCACTCGGATGAACAGTAACCCGGACTGACAGTGAGTTACTTTATCCTGGTTTTGATCCACTTTCCAAACTCCAAATTTGATGAAATTTTTACCTAACATTCTACACTCATAGGAAATTCCAAAGAGATAACATGCATCATCATCGGAGGCCGTTTGACCCCTTAAATAATTCGCCGAAGTTGGGACTTCGACACAGTTTTTCCGTAGTGCCGGAAAAATTTGTCAAAATCCGATTCTTCTTCTTTTAACCGCCTCTACAACCCTTATCCGACCCCTCTAGACTATATCCACCCTTTGTATAGCCTAATGTCATCAAAAGACTAGATAGAGACGGATATTTACCTTTTTCTTTTTGGAAATCGAGGTTCTTGCGTAGAGGGGAAGGAGATCTACGTTTTTCCCTTCAGCTGGAAGTGCAACCGGGATCTCTTTCCTCCTTGAATCCCCTTCCTCTTCTTCTTTCTTCTTCTTCTTCTTCTCTTTTTCTTTCTTTCTTTCCTCTGTTTCACGCCTGAGAACCCCCTCCCTCTTTCTCTCGGTTTCACCAGCTCAAACCCTCCAATTAAATCACATCAAAACACTATTCACCCTTTGTTTAATATTATTAAATTTCCATTTTGCCCCTAACACTTCAACATATCTACCGTTATGCCATTAACTTTTGATTCCTTCCAATTTTACCCTTACCACTTCAATGCATCTACAACTATGCCATTATCTTTTGATTCCTTCCAATTTTACCCCTTATATCAATTTTAAAGGACTATTCTATCCCTTTTTATATATAAAAAAAAAAATTTGGGGTTATTACATCCTCCCCCCCTTATATAAAATTCGTCCTCGAATTTAAAAGAGTAAATTACCTGTCATAGCTGCATTCGATGTCTGTGCCTCCTGTGGATTTACCGTGAACACCCTTCCTTGCCCTCTGCCTACTGGAGCTGACAGTTGAGATGGTCCAGCACTCTGCTGTGATGTTTGTGCTTGACCTCTACCTCTGCCTACAGGCTCCCTACTACTAGGCCTGTCCATCTGCACAGAAGGATAGGATGCCAAAGGCACAAACTGCTGGGTGGCACCCTGCGGGCATTCTCTGACAAAATGACCCGGCTGTCCACATCTGTAGCACACTCCCTGACCCATTCTACATCTGCCAGGGTGCTGCTTCCCACATATGCCACATACTGGCCATGATTGGAACCTAGATTCAGTTCTGGCCATAGTGACTGGAGGACGAGGTACTGATGGTAGAAAAGTATCTTGTGATTGACCTCTTTTCCTCCATTTCCTCTTACGTGGGACAGGTGGAGCTAAGCGTACAGACTGCTCCATCGGGCCCTCCGAGAGATCTACTCCCTCAGATCTATCTCTACTGCTTTGCCCTTTCCCCATACTCATTTTCCTCTGTTCTCTTTCAGCTCTTTCCTCTTTGTTTCTGGTCTCCCACTGTTTTGCTTTATCAATCAGCCTAGATAAGGTGGGGACCTCTACTGCCAGTACTGCATTATAAAGCGGGGAAATCAGACCCCGCCTGAATCTTTCTATCCTGGCAGCTTCAGTGGGGATGATGTAAGGAGCATACTTCCCCAATCTAGTGAACTCACGAGCGTACTCAGATACGCTCATTCCGGGCATCTGCTTCAGCCTCTCAAACTGAAGAGCCCGATTCTGCCTCTCAACCGGAGACAAAAACTCATCCATCACTGCTTGCCTGAACTCTTCCCAGGTTGGAGGATTCCTACTGTACAATTTGTCCTCCACTTGTCTCTGGTACCAGCCCCAGGCATCTTCTTTCATTGTGAGCCCTACAAGTTCTATTGCCCTTGCATCAGAACAGGGCAGTCTCCGTATCATCTTTTCAGTCTCCTCCAGGAATCTCTGAGGATCTTCACCTTCTTCCCCCTTAAACTCTGGGGTTCTGAGCCTCAGAAATTTCTGTACAGTAATTCCCTCATCATCTAGAGCTCGCCTGGCCAAACTTCTTGGCACAGGTACAGGAGGTGGAATGGATACTACTGATGGGGCAGGAGATTTCCCCCGAGCAATCTGCTCCCTCAGAGCCTGATTCTCCGCCAGTAACTGTTCCATCAATGCATCTCTACTTCCTACATCTCCTTGATCATCAACCCTCCGTCTATCAGCAGGAGGAGGTTTTTCTCTTTGGGGCTCGACATGTGCGGAACCCGCATCCAATGCTATATCTGGCTCCATCCTCTTTCCAGGACGAGCAGGTCCTCTCCTTGGAGGTATTCTTTATATCTCTCTAAAAAAGTCAAAAAGAGAGGATGGTCGTTACACACTGAGTCATGATATATTTTACTGAGTTGTAAATGACTCATAAAATAACATACAGAAAAATCCTATGCTCCATAGTATAATCCTATACTTAATCCTGACTCATCCTATTGCTCTGACAGGACTCTTGTTTAACCTTTGCTCTGATACCACCTCTGTCACGACCCCCGCCCCGTTCCCGGCGGGCCGCCGCGACGGTCCTAGGGTGCGGGTAGGCATAAGGCCACCAGCCACCACGTAGAACCCTATTACCTATCAATCATTAATAAATTCTGAAAATTTTGGCATGATGCATGCACAAAATGATCACCTTTCCTATGGTGACCTGTCAGGATTATCTCATTACATACAACAACGCTACCTGTCAGAGCAGCAATCACATAATCTGTCACATAATAAACCTGGACAATATATAGCAATACATTATCACAGGCACACCACTGATCTGCACACACATATATATATACCTGCTTCCTAATCCATCCATGGTCAACCCATATCCACAACAGGATCTATGACTGTAACTATGCACTATATACAATAGAAGGTTTATAATACACCAAAAGGTATAAACCACTATCTACATTATACTATACTATGGAGCGGCACAGCTAGCAGGCAACCACTAATCCTGTTCCTCTCTATACAATACCTTTCCTGCAATCAAAAACATCAAACTGGGGAGTGAGTATATAAATACTCAGTGAGTGGAGTAGAGAGTACTATGCACATGAGACAGAATATAATCATGGCTCGAGATGAAATCTCAAGATCAATAACAAGATGAACATGAACTCAACATAAAGAATATGGAGTAAATCATCAATATCACCACAATCAATATCAACTCATCTGAAGCATATATGGAATAATCAAGTCAACATATATGCTACTCATGAATATGTTCAACAGGTCATAGTACTGAATCATATAAATCAGGTGTCAATAGGCTGAATCATCAACAAGACAGCTATCGGGAGGTGGGTTTTACGCCCCAGGCGAACCAGCAACAACTCCCTACTGCCATATGCATACATCGAATATGACACCACACCAATATGTAAATCATCACTAGACAGCTGTCGGAAGGTGGGTTTTACGCCCCAGGCGAACCAGCAACAACTCCCTACTGTCACATGCATATGCAGGATAAGACACCATACTGATAACATAAATGCTAGACAGCTATCGGGAGGTGGGTTTTACGCCCCAGGCGAACCAGCAACAACTCCCTACTGTCACATGCATATGCAGGATAAGACACCACACTGATCATATAAATGCTGGCCAGTATCCAGAACAGAAATCCATCTCACATCTACATACTAAACGGCACCTCGCGGGAATTCTACATCCGCGGAAAGCCATACTGCACCTCGCGGGGTCTTACTATGCCCGGCGGCAAGCAGAATATAAGTCGTAGGACCGGCCGATCCTACGCCTAGGGCCGTGTCCCCCCCTAGGAAGGGACTGGGCTCCGCCCACCCAGAAGGCTACTATGTGCACAAAGGCCGATGTTCAACCCCCATCGACTATAGGTGTCCTGCAGATACTGTCAAGCCATGCATGAATGCCATAATGCACCCTCCCAATACTCTACTAAAAGGAGCATAATTAAGACTACCACTCACTCGACTCCGACCCAATCATAAACTAACATCAGGTTTGGGAGTGAGGGGTCAAGGGTGTGCAATGCAACTCAATATACCACTGAAATGGGCTCTACAAATCTTTGAAATAAAGGAAATGAAATCAATTTACAAAAGAAGTCATTTCACAATTCAGATCCAATTTAATTACTCATAAAATAGTATAATCAAGGCTACCACTTACAAGTCTTTGAAATAGAGGAAATGAAATCAATTTACAAAAGAAATCATTTCACAATTCGGAATCAATTTGATTACTCATCAACCCCTCGTAATTCCTCTCAATGTTCCCTCAAATGCGTGCACAAGATAATCAAGTATGGAGAAACAAAATTATAGAGGAATCTACTACAATATCAATCAATATGCACAAGTGGAATCAATTCACACTTGGCGGTATTCATGAAAATGAATTAAGGATGCTCATGGTGCAAAGTACATGACTCCCACTCACCTGTCAATCTGGCACGGCCTCGATACGCCTCTAGAATTCTACAGCAGGCAGTGGGAAACTTCTTCCTCTCGTTCCCTAGCTTCTTGCCCAACTGTGACATGCATTTACCATACATTTAGTCTTGTATCAAGGTCATAATCTACGTGCCAATTATAATATAGGGAACTTTAATTGATTCAACTCCCCCGTTCCCTAAATCTTTTCTTTTCTTTCTCTTTTTCTTTTTCATTAATTAACTCACCATTTATGTGTATTAGGGACTCCTTTGCATGAGTACAAGGTCCCTTTTAGCTTGATCTAGGCTTAATACTCTATTATAGCATGAAATCCTTTATTTTCCACTCGGATGAACAGTAACCCGGACTGACAGTGAGTTACTTTATCCTGGTTTTGATCCACTTTCCAAACTCCAAATTTGATGAAATTTTTACCTAACATTCTACACTCATAGGGAATTCCAAAGAGATAACATGCATCATCATCGGAGGCCGTTTGACCCCTTAAATAATTCGCCGAAGTTGGGACTTCGACACAGTTTTTCCGTAGTGCCGGAAAAATTTGTCAAAATCCGATTCTTCTTCTTTTAACCGCCTCTACAACCCTTATCCGACCCCTCTAGACTATATCCACCCTTTGTATAGCCTAATGTCATCAAAAGACTAGATAGAGACGGATATTTACCTTTTTCTTTTTGGAAATCGAGGTCCTTGCGTAGAGGGGAAGGAGATCTACGTTTTTCCCTTCAGCTGGAAGTGCAACCGGGATCTCTTTCCTCCTTGAATCCCCTTCCTCTTCTTCTTTCTTCTTCTTCTTCTTCTCTTTTTCTTTCTTTCTTTCCTCTGTTTCACGCCTGAGAACCCCCTCCCTCTTTCTCTCGGTTTCACCAGCTCAAACCCTCCAATTAAATCACATCAAAACACTATTCACCCTTTGTTTAATATTATTAAATTCCCATTTTGCCCCTAACACTTCAACATATCTACCGTTATGCCATTAACTTTTGATTCCTTCCAATTTTACCCTTACCACTTCAATGCATCTACAACTATGCCATTATCTTTTGATTCCTTCCAATTTTACCCCTTATATCAATTTTAAAGGACTATTCTATCCCTTTTTATATATAAAAAAAAAAATTTGGGGTTATTACACCATCAAACCCACATCTCTGCCACCATCTGCAAAACCCAAAGAGGAGTGTTGAAATATCCAAGGCAAAGAGCTACAAGATGAAGATAAAAATAAGTGACAGATTATACGGCTAGATAAAATGACTGGATAATGATTTCCATCACTATCTTCGATTTACGTGAGTCAAACCCTCCAAGATCTAAAATGAGAGCCTTCTTTCCTAATCGAGGATGGGTGCGCTCATGTGGGTACAAACCAATTTGCTTAGGTTGTGGGTTAGTTATAATGGCTTGGTTCGTATAACTTCTCAGATTATTTTTTAGATTTTCCTTTCTGATGAAAAGAATTAAGAGGTTGGTCGTCAAGCTTGACCTTTGTTATCTAACTTGTTTTTATGCTTTGTTTTATTTGATTTAAAATATCATTGTTGGAATTTGGGTCCACAATTTGCAATTTGTATCTTTTTTGATAAATTAGTTTCGCCGAGAGTGCGGTAAAATTAGTCTTATTGCATAAATTAATATAATTATGTATCAAAATTTATCATGATTCACAAAACAGTATGCCGTTACTCTCATCTCTCCTGTATCCATGCAACTAGGTCTATTTCATTCAACACTGATGATTGGGTCCATTCCCATCAACACTTTCTAATATCGCGGAACGCCGTTCAGGTTTCCAGGATCTGCTTACTCAAAAAGAAAAAGGTTTACAAGATCTAGTTTAATAAATCACAAGGACCTTGTGTTTGGCAAAAATAAAGAGTAACTTTAATCTTTGTTATATCTTAGATCCTATTTTGACCGTCCATGCAGCAAGACAAGCATCCATGCAACAATAATGTTGAGACATTAATAGAATATGTTGTACATATACTTGATTTGACAAGACAAGCATCCGTATCTGTAGCTAAATTAAATCGCTCACACGCACGCATCATAATGCTCATGCATGTTTGTTTCATTCTTAATATTTTTCTTCCACAGAGAGTTAAGAATAGTGCAGGAATACCATTTTACGTGTCAAGATCGAATCTAGATTCTCTCCCTGGCTAGGCCATGAGAAGAGTGGCAATTTTTTATCCGCACTCACTAATTAGGGGTACAAATGGGTCGGATCGGATCGGCTCCTGAGTGACTCCGATTCAATCCGATCTTTTAGTCGATTTTTAATTTTGGACCCAGATCCGACCTGGTTGAAGATCGGATCGGGTCGGGTTCGGGTCGGATCCGGATTCAAGTTGGGACGGGTTCAGATCCGAATCAGATCCATAAGAATTTGGGCAAATCTAATTTGGTCAAATCATAATTATGAGGTGCTGGGTGCCCCCATTGACCTCCAGTCAGAACAGATGACCCATATCACACTATTTTTGATCTATATGACTGATTGGACGGAACTTGGTGTCTCCCAGACCTTCCAAAATCCAATTCCTGGCACATGACCCATATTCAATTCAGTGTTCCCTCACTTCCTCCCTGCAAAAGTTAAAAAAAACAAAAACCCAAAAACAGAAGGAAAAAAAAAAAAAGCCAGCTACCGAGACACCAGATGTATCAACAGTGTAATAGATCGAGAGCTGACGGATCAATAGTGCCACGACCCACACATATATAATAATAATAATAAAAAAATTCTCTTTTGTATTTTTCTCTCTCTCTCTTCAGGTCCATTCGGGTCAGATCGGATCCGTTCGGTAAATCCAGATTCGACCCAGAAAATGATTCGAGTCCAATTTTAGGACCCGACCCGAACCTACGGATCCTAAAATTCGGATCGGATTGGATCTACGCAGGTCGGGTCTCGGATTGACCTGACCCATTTGCAGCCTTACCACTAACCATCAAAACTCATCCAAAATAATGGATTTGGGTGTTATTTTTTTAAATCAATCAGTATGAATTAGTTGAGATCAATTTTATTAGAAATGGATTGGGTGTAGTTTTAGCCTATCAACCTGATGGGTCAATGCAAGTATAATATAAATCTTTAAAATCTATCTTTTAATTGCCAAGATCGAGAGTGGGTACAAGTACTGGTGCAAAGAAATGTATGTTTTAGAGATATTTTTAGTGATAAAGCATTTAGAAAACAAGTGCAGAATGAAGCTTTGAGAAAAAAATTGAATTGGATGGATAAATCTGGATAAAACATTCCGGTAGTCAAATTCATCATTAAATCTCTAAAAACAGTGATAGCTACATCATATACTCTATAAAGAATTGTTCATTTGATTAGAAAAGTTGCATAACTAATAGTTAAGAAAATAAATAAAATATAATAAAAAGAAAGAGGAGAGTGTAACATGTTTAGGATTTATCACTTTTTCCACCTAAATTTTGTCTCACACTTTCTTACTTTGTTTGGATCGGCCATTCTAAATACCTTATTTTTAGTTTGTTTTGCTTTTATTTATTTTTTAATAAATAATAGATAAGTAACATGCTATTTGAGGTTGATAGGTAGGTATGGGCTTTTATGAAATTAATAGGTCGGGTATGGATTTGTTCTTTTGAAATTAATTATAATTGGTCTGATTATGGGTTGAGGTTCATAACTCAACCCCAAATTGATTTGATCCAAACCTGGCCTAAGCTGGCTCATTGCTAGCCATAATTATAGGGATAGAGGTGTCAATTAATGTATCCAAATATGGTCAACAAACAATTATTCTTTTTATCCAATGGCTTAGATCTTAATTATTTGACAACCTTTAAAATATATGACTTATCATACTAACCTCTCAAATTCCTCCAGCTCTTGTTGATATAGCTTCTGCAACTTTTGAAAGTCTAACTTTGCAAGTTGTAAATATTTTCTTGTACTCTCATTTCCTGACCACAATTGTCTTACGGTGCTTATTGTCTCTAATCTAGGCAGGAGGCATTGACAGGGCAATTCCAATGCAAAATTTACCTATACAAATCAGATTAAAGCAGATTACATAAAGCTAAAAACTTAAAATGCCTGCATTTTATGTTAGAAATGGTAACAAATAGACTATGCTTGCTAGTATTTGTCATGTGTATTGAACATGATATTTTGATGTGGGGTATAAATGGTTACAAATAGTGCTGCTAGAAGTACCTAAATAGGGATAGGTTCATTATATAGCTGCAATTTCACTTTTCCATAAGTACTGGGGAAAAAAATAATAGGGTTATGGAAAGTTGATACTCTTAGTTAAAAACTAAATATTTTTATACGAGATTCCATGGAATTTATTCCCCGAAAGGATAACAGGACCATCAATTTCAACCATAGTTAACTTAAATTGACTGATGAGGAATGTATGTGCAAACATTGTATGTCTGAGGGTTTATATGCAAATTTAAAAGCATTGAAGGGTTAATATGCAAACTATTGAAGATTTAGTTAATCTGAAAACGATAAATAATCTAAGATTGTATATTCTGGATATTTGGAACATTTCTCACTTAATCTCATCAAGCCAACTTCGTGATCCAATTGCAGTTAATTAGTCTGCATGGACCTATATTCAACGAATATATACTTAGGAACTTCATTCAAATTTTAAGAATCGGGGCATTATTACATGAATTTACAAAAATAATTAGAGAGTAAATGCAAAAAATCTTTTCCAATATAAGTCTCACCGGGTCAAGTTTATGGGAACAGAGACTGGATGACAGAGTGACTCGTCCATGGTCATGGCACAAGGATGCAATTCGGATTGTAGATCCTAATTTTCATACTACAATACAAGTTTCATGTGTTTTTTTCCTTTCTTTTCTAAGTAATAGTGCTATTGCTATCCGGTAAGAATATAGCTCAAACACTTCAGAGACAAGCAGTACTTATACAGAATCAAGAAATCCAAATAATACCTTTCGGATAGCCTTTTTGGGTGAGATCCTGTATTATTACAAATGGTATCAGAGCGAACTCGGTTAATAGTCTATGTGGACTAGGAGACACTACAGTCGGGTTCATTAAGGCTGACCACAGGGGCGAGCACATCAACACTTAAATGGGGGAGTCTGTGATGACCCGTGCAGACGTATGTTTATTCCTACATCGGTTATTTGCCGAGAAGATCTTAGTTACTTATATAAAACTAAAAAATTCAAATAATACCTTTCGGCTAGTTATTTTGGATGAGATGCTGAATTGTTATAATAAGTCATGTTTGGTAACTCTCGTCATGCTAAATTTTCTAAGTTCCGGCTTCTCGTCATGCTAATTTTTTTTTTTTTAAAGTAAATCTGGCATTTCATATGGCTCTTAAACGAACACAACAGCCCGTCAAGTCATAAAAAAAGAAAACAATACAAATAGTGCTGCTAGCAGTACCTAAATAGGGATAGGTTCATAATCATTGTACCTAAATAGGGACGGAGCAGCTGGCTGAGCAAGGGAGCAGGGGAGAGCCATACTGCTCAAAATTTTTTCCTTCCTCTGGCCTCTGATCTACTCGTGGTGACTCCAGGTATAATGCCTCGCTGCCTGCTATATAAGGATGAGCGCGGGGTTTAAAGCCTAAACACTCGTCCCTTAAGCTAATGCAGAGTTATCAGTTCGTTCAAACATGTTAACGTCATTTAAAACATTACCACAATATAAATTCAAAAAAACAAAAAGTTTTACAAGATTTAATAAATCACAAAGACTGTGTTTGGCAAAAATAAAGAGTAACTTTAATCTTTGTTATATATATCTTAGATCCTATTTTGACAGTCCATGCAACAAGACAAGCATCCGTGCAATAATATTGAGAATTAAAAGAATATGGTGTACATATACATGATTTGACAAGACAAGCATCCGGTGCATGTATGTAGCTAAATTAAATCGCTCGCGCTCACATATCCGAATGCTTATGCATGTTTGTTTTTCTCTTTTTTTTTTTTTTTTTTTTTTTCCGGAGAGATGAGGATAGTGGCAAGAATACCCCTTCACCTGTCAAGATCGAACCTAAATTCTCTCCCTGTCTAGGCCATGAGAAGAGTCGCAATTTTTATCTGCATTCACTAACCCATCAAAACTCATCCAAAATAATTGATTTTGGTTTGATTTTTTTTAAAATAGATAATATAAGTTAGTCAAGATCAATTAGAATATAAATCAAATGCTATGAATTAGTTAAGACCAATTCTATTAGAAATGGATCGGGTGTAGATTTAGCCTGTCTCCCTGAAGGGTCAATGCAAGTATAATATAAATCTTCAAAATCTATCTTTTAATTGCTAAGATCAAGAGTGGGTACAAAATACTAGAAATGCATATTTAGAGATATTTTTAGTGATCAAGCATTTAGAAAGCAAGTGTAGAATGAAGATTTGAGAAAAAATTTTAATTGGATGGGTTATTCTAGATAAAACATTTCGGTTAAGTCAGATTCATTATTAATTTTTTTAAAAAAAGTGATAGCTACATCATATACCATGCTCTATAAAGATTGTTGATTTGACTAGAAAAGTTGCATAACTAACAGTTAAGCAAATAAATAAGATATAATAAAAAGAAAGAGGAGAGTGTAGCATGTTTTGGAATTTTTACTTTTTCCACTTAAATTTTGTCCCACACTTTCTTACTTTGTTTGGATCGGCCATTCTAAATACCTTATTTTAAGATTATTTTGCTTTTATTTATTTTTATAAATATAGATAAGTAACATGCTATTTGAGGTTGATAGGTAGATATGGGCTTTTATGAAATAAATAGGTTGCGTATGGATTTGTTCTTTTGGAATTAATTATGATTGGTTGGTTATGGGTTGAGGTTCTTAACTCAACCCCGAATTGATTTGATCCAAACCTGACCTAAGCTAGCTCATGGCCAGCCATAATTATAGGGATAGTGTTGTCAATTAATGTATCCAAATAGTGCTGCTAGCAGTACCTAAATAGGAATGTACCTAAATAGGAACGGAGCAGCTGGCTGAGCAAGGGAGCAGGGGAGAGCCATACTGCTCAAAATTTTTTCCTTCCTCTGGCCTCTGATCTACTCGTGGTGACTCCAGGTATAATGCCTCGCTGCCTGCTATATAAGGATGAGCGCGGGGTTTAAAGCCTAAACACTCGTCCCTTAAGCTAATGCAGAGTTATCAGTTCGTTCAAACATGTTAACGTCATTTAAAACATTACCACAATATAAATTCAAAAAAACAAAAAGTTTTACAAGATTTAATAAATCACAAAGACCATGTGTTTGGCAAAAATAAAGAGTAACTTTAATCTTTGTTATATATATCTTAGATCCTATTTTGACAGTCCATGCAACAAGACAAGCATCCGTGCAATAATATTGAGAATTAAAAGAATATGGTGTACATATACATGATTTGACAAGACAAGCATCCGGTGCATGTATGTAGCTAAATTAAATCGCTCGCGCTCACATATCCGAATGCTTATGCATGTTTGTTTTTCTCTTATTTTTTTTTTTTTCCGGAGAGATGAGGATAGTGGCAAGAATACCCCTTCACCTGTCAAGATCGAACCTAAATTCTCTCCCTGTCTAGGCCATGAGAAGAGTCGCAATTTTTATCTGCATTCACTAACCCATCAAAACTCATCCAAAATAATGGATTTTGGTTTGATTTTTTTTAAAATAGATAATATAAGTTAGTCAAGATCAATTAGAATATAAATCAAATGCTATGAATTAGTTAAGACCAATTCTATTAGAAATGGATCGGGTGTAGATTTAGCCTGTCTCCCTGAAGGGTCAATGCAAGTATAATATAAATCTTTAAAATCTATCTTTTAATTGCTAAGATCAAGAGTGGGTACAAAATACTAGAAATGCATATTTAGAGATATTTTTAGTGATCAAGCATTTAGAAAGCAAGTGTAGAATGAAGATTTGAGAAAAAATTTTAATTGGATGGGTTATTCTAGATAAAACATTTCGGTTAAGTCAGATTCATTATTAATGTTGGAAAAACGGATTTGGTCCACCCATGATAGTTCAACCAAACCGGTAACCAAAAGACATGATCTCATGTCCAAAAGAGATGTCTTTCTAAAGACATCTCTCCAACCCTGAAACTGTCTATTGACAGTTATGCATAAGGCTTCATTTAAAAAAGGGGGTGGTTATGAGATTCTCTGTAAGTGACTTGGGCATCTAGGTTGTGGAAAACAGTAGATTTTCATTGGTAAAATCCACTCCTTGATCAGTGAATCGAATCAAAGAGAAAAATCTGTAAGTGATCCGAAATCCTTATTTATGTTAATGTGTTTATCTTACATTGGTATCAGAGCATGTTTGTTCGATTTCTGAAATGTTTTGGAGTGGATATTACATGTTTTAATATCTTAAATCCATTGCTCTTGCACTCACTACCTTGAATGGCCATTAATGGCGGTTTTGTTTACACATAGAGTTAGGCCGTGATTTTTTGCATGAAGATACTATATGATATGTAGATGATATCTGGAAAGTTTGGTGATGATTGGTGCACTGGTTTGAGAGATATAAATTCATAAAGATCAAAAATCTGGAACTTTGAACCTTGATAACTTTCTCCACAGTTTGTTTTGGGAAACGAAATTTATATCAATGGAAAGCCCTTGAAACAAGCTTTCTATCCATATATAATACACTCAATTTCGTTCACTATGGAGGGAGAAACAAGGCCCGAAAATTTCAAGCTTGTTTCTGAAATTTTTTTTTCATGTGAAGAAGACCTCCCCTTTGCACAGTGGCGCGGCCTCTAAACGGCTCGCGGATGGCGTCTCCCACGCGGCCACCTCATGAAAAAAAGGAAGCCCAACTGCCCCAAACCATTTTTTTTTTCTCCCCTCCTCATCTTCTTCTTACTGTTTTTTTTTTCTTCATCCAAACATCCTGAAGAAGAGAAAGGAGGAGAGATGAGTTACGTTGGGAAGAATATAATATTTAAACAAATAAGGCAGTGGGAGCTTATAACCCAAATGGGGGCATTTGGTGGTTTGGACGTTGGGTTTCGTCCTCGAGCCTAGGTGCAATTGGTGCAAAGGGCTGGTTCGCCCAGTCCAAGTTGGGTAGTGGGATGCATGGCCTAAGCGAAAGCTTGGGTCGCGCTTCCCCTGAAGCGGAGGGGACCGTGTGAGGCTGGTTTAACAGAGCAACGTACACTTCCCGCTCTCAACGGTGGAAGTTTAACGGGCGGGCCACCAATTTTCTGGAGAGAAAATTTCCAAACATGGTTTGGAGAAATATATTGAGAAGTAGTTTGTACCGTTGGATTCAAAATAATAATAATTAATTTTCAAATTTTCTGTATTTTTTTTAAATATTTTTTCAAATATAAAATAATTTTTATTATTATTTATATTCGAAAATGAGTTAAAATTACAGGAAAATATATATATATATATATATTTTTTCTTTCCTGAAATTTTTCCAATCATACCGTGATTGTATGTGTGACATTTGGAAATTTTGAAATTGAATGTTCCCGCATCCTTTAATTGTGTGTTATTATATTTCAGTGTTATGCCTAAGCATTTTTTCCACATTTGTTGTAGGAAATAATGCCACGAGTACCACTCTTAGTGAGGGTTCCGAGGGCAGCAAGGACCCCGGAACAAAGGGCGAGGCTTAGAGATTTGTTGCACACATTACGAGTTATAAGGATGGATCCTAATGATGACATGATTTTACATGTACAAACTATTCATTATATGATGGGAAGAAATCATTCATCTAGGACATGCATTATGTCAACATCAACGGTACCAAGTGCTGTATGATTCTCTATTCGGATCATGGCAACAAGTTCTAAGAGATATTTGGAATTCCTTAGCAGTGAGAGATTATGCTCAATTGGTGAGAGCATTTATAAAAGAGTACTTAATGCATGAGATTAGTGGAATTTTAACAGTAGCAGGAGGTCATACCATTAGTAGAATAATGGTTCCTTGGATCGAACAAATAGTATCAACTATGATTCAAAAAGAAATTGAGGATACTATTCCAAGGAGGGTTCGGGTTCTTAGATGGCAAAATCACTAGTTGAAAACTAGTCGAAGCTAGAATGACTTATATTCTTTACTAGTGTATTAATTATTTAAATTTTTTTTATGATAATAAATGTCTCCATGTTTATATAATTTTTAATGTTTTAGTATACATGTTTTAAGTGGGAGTTCTAAGACTTACTATATAATTTGTCTTAAGAACTAAAACTTTGTCTGCTAAGAATCAAAATTAATGTTTATAGTGAACTTTCAATTCCATGTCATTATGTGAATTAGCATTAATTTTATTTGTGTTTAGTGGCAAAGAAAAATATGTGTTGTGCTTGGCATTAATTGTGTGCATGTTTGTCTTTATGTAGAAATTTAGTTTTCTGCAATGGCTTCAGCATCTAAGAATATAGTAGCTGAACTTAATAAGGGTGAGAAATTGAATGGTGAAAATTATGAAATATGGCAAATGAAAATCCAATATGTATTGGAGGAACAAGAGGCGCTGGAAGCCTTAAACCATACCATGAATGAGCCTGAGGATGGAATAACGGTTCAACACATAAAGGATAAGGAGGCTTATATTGCCTGGAAAAAGAAGAACTCAATTGCTCGGATTACATTGCTGAGTAGCATGGAAAATGATATCATGCGAGAGTTCAGGCCTTTTGAGATGGCAAAGGAAATATGGGAAGCATTAAAAGAAAAGTTTGGTGGAACTTCTGTCACCAAACTTAGGCAGCTGACCATCAAGTTCGACACATATAAGAAACGCACTAATAATAATATGAAGCAGCATTTAAGGGAAATGTCGAACATGATAAGTGAACTGCGAGATGCTGGACATGTGCTAACTGATGAACAACAAGTTCAAGCTATAATTCGATCTTTGCCTCACAGTTGGGAGCACATGAAAGTTCACTTAACCCATAATGAAAGCATTAGAACTTTCACTGATGCTGGTCGTCATCTGGAATTGGAGGAAGACCGTCTTGAGGCAAATAAAACCACTAATGAAGTGTATATGGCTAACACTAATTCGCAAGGAGCTTCGGGCTTCAAGCGAAAGCATTTTAGTGGTCATTTTAAGAAAGGCAATGGTAATGGCAAGACCTCTAAGAAGCTCAAGCATAGCCAGCCGGGTAAAAGAAAGCGTCCTTTTAAGAGGAACAAAGCAAAATTGAGATGCTACAACTGTGGCAAGAAGGGTCACTTTGCTCGTGAATGCTCCGAGGCAAAGAAGGTAAAAACCCTTAGCACAAATATAAGTATGTCTTATGTTTCAAGTTCTGTGTTCTTAGCTGAATCTCATCTTTTGTGGACTGTAGACTCAGGGACCACAGACCATGTAGCAAGAGATCGAGACGCTTTCGTGGAATATCGTCGAATTCCACAAGGAGCAAGATGGATATACGTGGGAAATAATTCAAGAGTTGCAGTAAAGGGGATTGGCACCTGCAAATTGAATATGCGAGGTGGTCAACCCTTAATTCTACATGATGTATTATATGCTCCAGATATTCGGCGAAACTTAATTTCTGTTGTTATGTTACTTAAGTTTGGCTATATCTTAAATTTTCATGGTAATGGTGTAGACATATTGCTAGGGACAACTTATTATGGATCTGGTTATGTACTAAATGGTTTTATTGTACTTGATACTGATTATAGTATGTGTAATGTAATAAGTACTGTTTTTTCCTTTATTACATCTACTAGTAATCCAAACATGGATGAAAATATTTGGCATGCTAGGTTAGGTCACATTGGGCAACAACGAATGAATAGATTAGCCAAAGAGGGATTATTAGGCCCTGTTGAAAAGGTTAATCTAGCTATATGTGAATATTGCTTAGCAGGAAAAACAGCAAGAAAACCATTTGGTAAAGGAACTAGAGCCGATTTTCCATTGCAATTAATTCATTCTGACATTTGTGGGCCGATGAATGTAAGGGCAAGACATGGGGTTTCTTATTTCATCACATTTATTGACGATTATACACGTTTCAGTTATGTCTATTTGATATCTCACAAATCTGATGCATTAGATTGCTCTATAAGATATTTAAACTTTGTTGAAAATCAATTAGACCGGAAAATCAAAGTATTAAGAACTGACCGTGGACGTGAGTATTTGTCTGATCAGTTCAAACAAATTTGTGATGAAAAGGGAATAGGTAGACAGTTAACTATTCCTAGTACTCCACAACAAAATGGTGTTGCGGAAAGAAGAAATAGAACCCTATTGGAAATGGTTAGGTCTATGATGGCACAAGCTAATTTGCCGATCACCTATTGGGGTGATGCATTATTAACAGCTGCATATGTACTTAATCTAGTACCCTCAAAATCAGTAACTTCCACCCCTTATGAATTATGGACCGGTCGCAAACCTGACCTAAGTAATTTAAGACCTTGGGGATGTGCTGCATATATTCATGATTCTTCTCATAAATATGGAAAATTGGGTCCAAGGGGCAAAAAGAGTATTTTTATTCGATATTCTGAAACCTCCAAAGGATATGTGTTCGTTGGTAACACTGACAATGGAAGTATTACTGAGTTTGAATCTCGTAATGCCACATTTTTGGAAAATAATTTTCCAAATGAGGGTGAAATAAATAAAGGTTTATCTTTATTTGAGATTGAGGACCATGATAATTTGTTTAATCAAACTCAATTGGTAAAAAATCTTGAAAATCCATCAACAACATCTGGTTCAAGTGGGAGAAATTCAAGAAATGATGAATTTATTTCACAACAATCTCAATTACGAAAAAGTAACCGTGGATTAGTTCCCCGTCGACGATTTGAGATTGAAGGAGAAGCATTTCTTGTTACACCTCAAGAGGAAGGTGAACCGAGAAATATTGATGAAGCTCTTAAATGTCCTGCAAAAGAGCAATGGATGAAAGCAATGGAAGAAGAAATGGAGTCAATGAGATCAAACCAAGTTTGGAAATTGGTTGATCTTCCGAAAGGTCGGAAAGCAATTGGGAACAAATGGGTTCTCAAAATAAAGCGCAAGGCAGATGGCACAATAGAAAGATATAAGGCACGCCTTGTAGCAAAAGGCTATACACAACAAGAGGGGATTGACTATGAAGAGACATTTTCTCCTGTTGTGAGATTCACCTCAATTCGCATAATTTTAGCCATAGTAGCTAGTTTGGATCTTGAATTACATCAAATGGATGTAAAAACAGCTTTTCTCAATGGAGAATTGGAAGAAGAAATTTATATGGAACAACCTATCGGTTTTATTAAAGAAGGCCAAGAGCACAAAATGTGTAGACTTTTGAAGTCGATTTATGGCCTTAAACAATCTTCTAGACAATGGAATATAAAATTTCATCAGGCTGTCATATCATATGATTTTGTCATGATTGATGAAGACCACTGTGTCTATATTAAAAGATCCAAAGACAAATTTGTGATTTTATCACTTTATGTGGATGATATACTAATGGCTGCTAATGATAAAGAATTCTTAGCATCAGTTAAGAATTGGTTGTTCACGAATTTTGAAATAAAGGACATGGGAGAAGCTAACTATATTCTTGGGGTTAAAATTGAAAGAGATCGTTCAAAAAGGTTATTATCTCTTTCACAGGAGCATTATATAAAGAAAATTCTTGAACAGTTTCATATGCAAGATTGTAAACCCATTGATACTCCCATTGCAAAAGCTGAAGCGTTAAGCCAAAGAATGTGCCCGAAGACTCCACAAGAAGAAGAGCAAATGAAAAGAGTTCCTTATTCTAGTGCAGTTGGAAGTGTTGCCCAGTAGATACAACCCAAGAGGGGGGGGTGAATTGGGTCTTTTAAAACTTTTAAGCTACTTCTAGCACTTTTTGATTAATTATGCTAAGTTGTATATATGCGCAGTGAAAGTTAAACTTAGCGACAGTTTGATGTATAGAATGTGACTTGATTGAGTATGCTTGCAACTAAAGAATTCGCGGATAATAGTTAAGCAAGCAATTTATCTAAGTGAGTAAGTGTGTGAGTTAGATAATGACAAAAAGCATTACAAACACAGCAAACATATAGTGGTTCGGTGCACCCCAGCACCTACATCCACTTTCCAAGACTTCTTGGAAATTTCACTATAATCCTACAGATTACAGTCGGTTGTTTTACAAGCTCACAACCCAACTTGTTGTTTTACGAGCACACAACGAACTCGGTCGGTTTTCCCAGGCTCACCGACTAGAACCAACCCCGATTGTTTTCCCGGGCTCACAATCAAACCCTTACACGTTGGTTTTACCCTCGGCTCACCAACAAACCTAAACCTCGTTGGTTTTCCCTTTGGCTCACCAACAAACCTTAATCCCGTTGGTTTTCCCTTTGGCTCACCAACAAACCTTACACCGTTGGTTTTCCCTTTGGCTCACCAACAAACCTTTAACCCCTTGATTCAATCCCTTGATTGAATCAAGTTACAAGATATTAAAACAAAGAATAAAAACAAATCAAAGCTTCTTAAACAAGCAGATATGACAATATAAACAAATAGAGTAAAGAGAAGCCCTCAAACGAGTTTTGAAGATGGAGGAGCTCGGCTTCTTCTTTACTTGATCCTCCTCTGATTTGGCATGAAGTAGAGGATCCCCGAGGCAGCACACGGATGGAGAGGAAGCTTTCGGATTCACTTGGATGCTCTTCTTCTCTCTATTTCGTTTTGGATGGCCCTTTTGTGCTTGTGGGAGATTTTCTTTGTAATCTCTTTGAGATCTCTTTCCTAGATGATCTCTCCCACTTCCATGAGTTCTCCCCTAGCTCTCTTCTTGTTTTTATAGCTTTAGATGGTGTGGAAACAAGAATATAGCCGTTAGAGACAAGAAAAAGAGCCGTTGGACACAGTCTGCATTTTCTGACAATGTTACCGTTGAGATCGGAGTCGACTCGCGCGATCAGGAGTCGGCTCGCCTGTTGCAGGAGTCGGCTCGTGTTTTACCGGAGACGACTCGGCCACTGTTCCAAATTTGAATTAATGTGCTTGCCTCGACTGGGAGTCGACTCGTCTTAACCTGGAGTCGACTCGCCAACTTCTGGAGCTAACTTGGCAATTTCGGAGTCGGCTCACCCACTGAAGTCCGTGGATCCAATTTTGAATTTTGTCCTCTCGAGTCGACTCGACTGTCCTGGGAGTCGACTCGAATCTCAGAGCCCGAACTCCCGATCCTCTGTTTTTTTGGCTCGTCCAGTCTTGGAGTCGACTCGAACTTCCTTGGAGTCGACTCGGCTCTCAGTTTGCGAAACACAGCCTTCTGCCATCTTGGTGTAGCGCTGCCTTGGAGTCGACTCGAGCTGTCTGGGAGTCGACTCGAATCTCAGAGGCAGTAACTTGGTTTTCTGTCTGTTGATGGTCGCGGAGTCTCGGAGTCGACTCGTGCAATGCGGGAGTCGACTCGAATCTCAGAGTCCCAAAAATGCTCTCTGACTTTTTCTTTGTGTTCCGCTGAGAGTCGACTCTTGCTTTCTTTGGAGTCGACCTACCAACCATCGGAGTCGACTCGCGTTCCACTGGAGTCGACTCGAATCTCAGACCCGAAAACTGCTCTCTGACTTTTCTGCCTGTGACTCCTAGGAGTCGACTCATACTTCTCCGGAGTCGACTCGAATTCCACTGGAGTCGACTCGAAGACTGTTCTTTTGAATTTTTCTTTTGATTTTACTCCTCCAATTTGAATCCTTTGAACTTTAAGCTTGGACCAATAAATTGTAGCTTTCTTCCAACTTGAGAGCTTTGGAGGCCTTCTTGTGTTCTCCCAACTTGCTATGTTCCTTGCAAAATAAATATCTTTCTCCTTGCAACATAAACATTAGTATCTATACTTCAAGGTTTTGTGATCATCAAAATCAATCTATGAATCAATCTTTGGGTCATCAGGAAGTCTTATGTATGCAATGAAGTGTACAAGGCCAGATATCTGCTTTGCAGTTGGTATAGTAAGTAGATATCAATCACACCCTAGCCATGACCATTGGAAAGCGGTCAAAAGAATATTGAGATATCTAAAAGGTACTGCGGATTATTCATTATGTTATCAAGGAAATGATTTGCGTCTTGAAGGCTATACAGATGCTGATTGGGGAGGTGATTTGGATGAAAGAAAATCAACCTCTGGTTATGTTTTCTTACTAAGTAATGGGGCAATTTCATGGAGTAGTAAGAAACAAACTTGTATAGCTTTGTCCACGATGGAAGCTGAATTTGTAGCTTCTTCAGCGGCGGTACAAGAAGCAGTTTGGTTAAAGAGATTTCTTAATCATTTGGGGGTTATGAAAAATGCTTCATATCCAGTACTAGTACATTGTGATAGCCAAGCATCGATAGCTTATACAAAAGATCCCAAATATCACTCAAAGACTAAGCATATTGATACAAAGTATAATTTTGTGAGAGACATGGTTGCACAAAAGAAAGTGAACATACAATACATATCTACGAATCAAATGATCGCAGATCCGTTTACTAAATCTATTCCTAGAGATGTATTTATGAGACATGTGAAATCTTTAGGTCTTCGTAGACTTTGATGTACATAATGGTTTGAATAATGAGATATTTTAATTTCTTATTTAGGATTCACATGTATGTATTTATATTAATGCTAAGTTCTTATTTTTTTTAAGCACACACATATGCATATATATATGCGTTAATGCTTAGTGCATATGATTAGTTCATTTAAAGAAATGTATGTTGGACAGAAATTAGATTGGCCTTCTCACACGGGCAATCGCCTCTATAACTTGTGGTTGATAGAGATGAAACAATTTTAAGCATAACGTATTTATGAGCTCAAGCTTAAAATTAATGTCGCCTTGATAGTAAATCAAGATGAGGTCACTATGTAATATTTTGTGACTGAAGGTGAGTAAACCCACAAATCACCTTGTCTGTTTTAAATGCCAAATGTGAGTTCTGTAGTAATGATGAGAAAGAAAGTAGAGTGGTGAACTCAAGTTGGACACTAAGTGTGTCTGAACTATCATTTGTATGGTATTTCATATAATGAGAATCAACATACGCTCCATGGAAAAGGAGAAAAATACCATAACATGCGCTTCATACCACATGTGCATAATTCGACCAATAAAGGTAACGAGAGAATTGATCTCTTCTCTCTCGTTGTGTGAGCCCTGAGGCTATAATTACCTCTGTTAGTACCCTTATTACTTTTACTGTTTCTTGAGATTTAGTTCAGTGTATGCTATCTTGGAATGTTACCTGCAATCATGCTTGATTCGATTTATTGGGGCATATCTGGAAAAGCAACTAAACTACAATTAAGAGATTCGAGATAGAAAGGAAGATCATTTTGTGTCTCATTTCTTTGTTGTATTCACTGGTCGACCAATCATCTTGACTACGTGTTAAAGCATGATTGTGAATACAAAACAGAAAACAAATACTGTGATAAGTTAAAGTGAGATCATGAGGTACTTGAAATATGACTTAAATGTTCTGGGGTACTGCATACTTACTCTACTGAACTACTATATATTCCTAGCAGATGTATGGTAGTGTGAGCTCGTTATCATTTTCTTATATTGGTATGCTGGTCGCACGATCTATTTGCCTGTATGAAAATCGCAGAGAAAAGACTTGTTCGTAATGGTTAAAACTCACACTGTTGAACCCATCATGTGTGAGTGGGAGATGTTGGAAAAACGGGTTTGGTCCACCCATGATAGTTCAACCAAACCGGTAACCAAAAGACATGATCTCATGTCCAAAAGAGATGTCTTTCCAAAGACATCTCTCCAACCTTGAAACTGTCTATTGACAGTTATGCATAAGGCTTCATTTAAAAAAGGGGGTGGTTATGAGATTCTCTGTAAGTGACTTGGGCATCTAGGTTGTGGAAAACAGTAGATTTTCATTGGTAAAATCCACTCCTTGATCAGTGAATCGAATCAAAGAGAAAAATCTGTAAGTGATCCGAAATCCTTATTTATGTTAATGTGTTTATCTTACAATTAATTTTTTTAAAAAAAGTGATAGCTACATCATATACCATGCTCTTGTTGATTTGACTAGAAAAGTTGCATAACTAGCTAACAGTTAAGCAAATAAATAAGATATAATAAAAAGAAAGAGGAGAGTGTAGCATGTTTTGGAATTTTCACTTTTTCCACTTAAATTTTGTCCCACACTTTCTTACTTTGTTTGGATCGGCCATTCTAAATACCTTATTTTAAGATTTTTTTGCTTTTATTTATTTTTATAAATATAGATAAGTAACATGCTATTTGAGGTTGATAGGTAGGTATGGGCTTTTATGAAATAAATAGGTTGCGTATGGATTTGTTCTTTTGGAATTAATTATGATTGGTTGGTTATGGGTTGAGGTTCTTAACTCAACCCCGAATTGATTTGATCCAAACCTGACCTAAGCTAGCTCATGGCCAGCCATAATTATAGGGATAGTGTTGTCAATTAATGTATCCAAATATGGTCAGCAAACAATTATTGTTTTTATCCAATGGCTTAGATCTTAATTAGTTGACAACCATTAAAACATATGACTTATCATCCTAACCTCTCAAATTCCTTCAGTTCTTGTTGATATAGCTTCTGCGACTTTTGAAAGTCTAACTTTGGGAGTTTTAAATATTTTCTTGTACTCTCATTTTCTGGCCACAATTGTCTTATGATGCTTGTTGTCTCTAATCTAGGCAGGACGCATTGACGGAAAAATTCCAATATAAAATTTACCTACACAAATCAGAATTAAAGCAATTTACGTAAAGCTAAAAGACTTGAAATGCCTACATTTCATGTTAGAATGTGACCTGAAAATAAGTGTCACGGACAGCTTGCTAGTATTTGTCATGTGTATGTGTATTGTGACTACTGGGACTGGGCCGCCAGATGGGCCGACCTGGACCAAGGTCGGCAGCCCATCTGGAGGCCACCACCTCCTATGGTCCTACTTCGGAGAGGTACAGCTGCCGGCGGAAGGGAGAGACAGCTGCCGACCGCTAAAGTGGTTATCACCGCCTAAGAAGCCCTATTTTCTAGCCCTCTTATCGTGCCCCTCCTTCTTCCTCAGAGAGGAATTCCTGAACCAGCAACCACTGAGGCGCCGGAGCAGGGATCGTTGCAGTTCACCCCCGAAATAGGTAAGCCTTCCGACCACCTTGTTTCCATTTTCTCTGCCCTTCCTCCTCCCGATCCACTCGGGAGGATAGGTAAATTAAAATAGAAAAAGAAAGAGAGGAAGCAAGAAAGAAAGAAAGAAGAAGAAGAAAAGGGGGAAGAAGGGGGCGGGGACTCACCTGTGTGTGGCCATGTATAACCCGAACCCGGCCTGAAAAATTCAAGTCCGGGTCGGGTCTAGGTCCAGGTCGGGTCCAATATGAGAGTGATTCAAAAAGAGGGGATTTTCTTTCTGCTACGTCTCCGATTTTGTTACCCTACACCCCCTCCCACCCACATTAAAAAAAGGAAGAATAACAAGTAGAGAAGATGTTATCGTCTCTCCGCCAATCATGCCGTCGGCACTCAAAACACCGCTGCTGGAACACTAGTCTCGAATTCCTAATCCCTCTCCTCCAACCCTTCGCCCCTTTCTCCTCCTTCCTCTTTATCCCCACCTAAAAAGCCAAGTTTGCTGCCCTCTTCCCGAATAATTCATTAGAAAAAGTCGCGATAATGGGACCCCCCAGCCCCCTGATTTGATCCTGGCTATACTTTTCGTGGACCTCTTGGTCCAGATCATGGACCGGCTGCTGAACTCCGGAGATCGGAAGTCTTTACACCTTGTCTCCCGTAGCTTCCTCCGTGTGGAGGTGCTCCACCGCCACGCCTTCCGCATCCTCCACTGGGAGTCCCTCCCTTCCCTCTTGCGCCGCTACTCCACTCTCGAATCCCTGGACCTCTCCACCTACTCTGCCCTCGATGGCGCCTCCCTCCACATCGCCGGTGGCCGTCGGGGGTTGAAAGGAATGTGCCTCGCCGGGGCCACGGGGATCGGGTGGTGGGGGCTGGAGGCGCTGGTGGCAACGTGCCTATAGTTGGAGGTGGTGGACCTCTCGCACCGCGTCGGCGTCGGGGATTGGGAGGTGGCGGTGCTTTCGGCCGCCGGTGGGCTGAGGAGCTGAGGTTGGACAAGTGACTTGGGATCACGGACAAAGAGAGAGATTGGGTATTCCGAGTTCGGTCGGGTCGGATCAGATCGTTGGGTAAACAATCCAAATCGATCCCAAAAAAAATTGAATCGGGTCGGGTCGGGTCCGGTTCAGGTTGAGATTGGGTTGTCCCAGACCCGACCCGAAAAATAGAAAAAGTCTAATTTTAGAACCAAGCCCAGACCCATAGGTCCTCTAAAATAGGTTGAGTCAGGTCTAATCGAATCGGGTTGAGTCGAGTCACAGGTCGAGCCAATCATTTATAGACTTAGACGTGGTAGATCAAGAGCTGTAATAGTAGTTTAGAAGCAGATTATAGCAGATTAAGAATTGACATAACAACTTAGAAACCGATATTGTAGGCTGATATATCAAGAGAAAATAAGAGAAAAAAATATTTACTATATTAAAATATTTACAAAAGAAGAGGAATACAAAAGAAAAAAAGAAAAAAAAAGTAATTTTATTTCTCTGTTCCATCATATTCAATACATCTCAGGAGTTATGTATACTTACTCCATATAAGAAAAATAATATAGGTCGATACATGATTATGCTAATAAAGAAAAATATTATTGGCGATGTAGATTGTTACATGATTTCTAAAATTATGTTAACATAAGGCACGAATTAATTTGCTTAGAAGTTCAAATTGTGTCATAGACGGTGCGAGAGGGAAACATATATAGATGACTTGGTGCGAACTGCTGAATTCATTGCTTCGCTGCAGGCTCAAGAAGCCTTCATTCAAGTGGGTTAAACATAAAATCTTGGAAGAGCTTCATGAATTCTTCATCGGAATTGGTAAGGCCATCCATCCTTCTGTAGAGAAGACGGGCACCTCGAGCATTACTCAGGACTGCACGGCTACAGAACTCCGGCACTACTGCTCTTGATCGATAGAGCTCCCACTCCAGTTCCTGACAGGCCAACTCAATCACATTGGCGAGACCTACCACGGCTTCCTCCTGGGTGCAGCCTGGGTGGTCCCTCATGTAGCAGCCAACCCCCGTGGTCAACTTTCCCTCCTCGAGCTCCCTCGAAGAGGAGGCAAGATCATTGGAAAGTCGGCAAACGACGGAAACGAGGTCCGTGAAGCGTGAGTCAGGACCAATGTGGCGGAGCATCTCATCTGTGATCTTCTCTCCCAGCAAGAATGCAGATGTCCATGTTATTATTTTCGCTCCAATAGAGACCTTGGTGCATTGCATGTATTCTTCGTAGGTCGGAATGCGTTCGCTGTGCATCCATTCTGCTTCCTTTAGAAAGCAAGCTGCACACTCTGCCCACTGAAATGAATGCATGCATACGATATATAAGCCTATTGTTGTGCTTGTGAGAGAGCCTATATGGTTCAGGACTTCAATTAGTTCAAAGATATGACATGAGAAATATTCCAATTAAATATTTCTTAGAAAAATCTCTCATGTTTGAAATATGGAAATCTAAATATAAGACAGCTGCAACTGCTGAACTATAACTCACTCCAATGCTTTTAAGTCGATCAGTTGGCCAGACTTGCGTGCTGACCCGTTTAATTGCTGGGACACTAGAAAGTCCAGCAATTTATCGACAGGGATGTTATTTAAAAAGAGACTTAAGGAGAGGTTCTTCTTTTTCTTTGGTTAAAGAGAAGGACAGAGGAAAAGGAATTATGTAACCAATCCAAATTAATACGAGACCTCGTTAGTTATTTCATTTCTTCTTTTAAATTGGTCGAATGACTTCTTAAAAATGTCGGAAAGAGGTGCGGCCAAAGCCTTTGATGGACCTGGGCTAATGTCATTAGGACAGAATGTCTAATCTTTGGGTTATTGTCCTCCTGCTAGAACTTAGCTTTCAGCATCTAAATTGATTAATTAAGAAAATTCATACTTACCATATGCTTGAATATGGGAAGGATGTCGCGACCCTGAACTCGGTTGGCTTCTGCTGCCAGCTCTAGATAGGTACCGTCTATGCCTTCGAATACTAGCTTGTGTTGAGGAAGATCATTGATAAGAGATGAGTCCCACCTGGCATGGAAGAGAAATTAAGAATGATAAAAAAAGCCTTTAATCCAAACACTCTAAATCGGTTTATAGCCTAATAATTGCACCCTTCCTTCAATTAGAGGAGGTACCATGTTCAAACTTGTTGATAGGTGTTTCCCTGGGTGCTAGAAATAGCTAGAAATAGATAATTGACATCAATCCATGGCATCGATCATACGTTCCTCAAAAAATAAAATTTAAAAAAAAAAGAGTTAAGCTAAGCTAGTCTCTACGCTGATTGGAACCCAGACATGGGTCAGGGCTAGAACTAGATTGTGGTTGTTCTGTTAATAGGCTAGGAGAAGTTAAGCACTAGAAAATATTCGACACAGAGGAACATTTGATAATTTAGTATGGATTTAAAAAAATGTTGTGGGAATAATTACACCAGAGGTGGAAATAAAGTGGTGCTTGTTAATTCATTATTTAAAAGAAAAATATGTATAAATCTATAGAAGAGTATTAGTAGTTATCAAAAGTTTGAATGGAGACAGGGACTTCTGAAGTTAGTCATCCTCCCAAACTCTTTGCTTTATAATTGTGGCAAAGTAGGTGATTTGCATGAGATCCTTATTGACATGAAAATTTCTCCATGTGTTGAACAACTTCTCTGAGAAAAACAATATGCTAGTGACATTCTCCTAGCAATCGGATAAGAAGACCATCCAAAGACCAACTTTGCTAAACATGAAACACTAGCATGCTGAGAAACTGGGCTGCCTCCTCCAAATCGATAACATTTTAGGTTCAAATCTTGAGTTGGTGTTTCCAATCATTTCATTGAAATGGTTGGTTTGGGGTCAAATATACTTACCTCGTGAAAGTCTCGTTGAGGCGCCGAAGTTCTTGAAGGTCATTGCTTTTGTCATCAAAGAGATCATCAAGAATGGTGATCAAGACTGCTCCCTTGGCATAGGCTAGCCGAAAAGATGAAAATTGAGGTTCATAGATAGTTGGTGCCACTACAAAGTAACTTTGTCCAAGCCTCTTACGTCCACATTTCACTTCATCAAACCCAAATCGCTGCCACCATCTGCAAAAGCTAAAGCAGAATATCGAAGTATCCAAGGCAAAGAGCTACAAGATGAAGATAAAAATAAGTGATGATGTCTAGATAAAATACTAGATCATGATTTTCAATGCTATCTTCCATTTACTTGAGTCAAACACTTGGTGACCGCTCCAAGTTATGAAAGGAGAACCTTCCTTCGAAATACAGGATAGGGCTCAAAAAAATATTGCCAAATTAAAAGAATATGTTGTATATGTACTTGATCTTAGGTTTTCTCCAAGATCTTGGTTATATGTTGCTAGAAAGTCACATACACATGTACAACTCTTTTTATATATAATTAGATCAGATATATAATTAGTTGGGATAAATTAGAAAATAAATGGATCGATCAGGTATGAATTAGTTGAGACCAATTCTATTACAAATGGGTCAGGCTTAGGTTTAGTTGCCAGAATAAGTACAAGTATGGGTGCAAAGAAGTTAATATTATATAGATATTTTTAGTAACAATGCATTTAGAAAGCAGGTGCACAATCAAGATTTTGAGAAAAGTTTTGAACCGGATGGATTATTCTAGATATGAGATTCCGGCTAGTAAGATTCATTCTCAAGTTTCTAAAATTAGTAGCAGCCACATCATATACCATGCTCTATTAGAAGATTGGTTCAGATGATTAGAAAAATTGCATAAATAATATTTAAGAAAATAAATAAAAGTGGAAAATATAGCATGTCTAGGATTTATCATTTTTTCCTCTTAAATTTCTTCTCTCACTTTCTTACATTTTTGGATGTCCTGTTCAACATAACTTATTTTTAAGTTTATTTTGCTTTTATTTATTAATATTTATAATTGATAAGTAATGTGCTGATTGAGGATGATAGTTGTATATGGGTTTGTATGAAAATAAATAGCTTTAGATTTATTCTTTTGAAATTAATTATGAATAGGTTGAAGTTTTTTTTTTGACTCAACCCCAAGTTTGACCTCATCAAGACCTAAGATGGCTCATTGCCAACCCTAATTGTGAGGATAGAGATGTCCTTTGAAAGATACGAATACAGTTGGCAAGCAATTATTATTTTCATCTATGGCCTAGATCTTCATTAGTTAGCATCCCTTAAAATATATGACTTATCATACTGACCTCTCCAATTCCTCCAGCTCTCGTTGATATAGCTTCTGCAACTTTTGCAAGTCCAACTTTGCAAGTTTTAAATATTTTCTTGTACTTTCATTTTCTGGCCACAATTGTTTTATAAGGCTTCTTGACTCTAATCTTGGCATGAGGCGTCGGTGAGGTAATTCCAATGCAAAATTTACCTAGAAAAATCAGATTAAAGCGGATTAGATAAAGCTAAAAAACGTCAAATCCCGGCATTTGATATTAGAATATGATTTGAAAATAAGTGTCATGGCCACCTTCTATGGAACATGATATTTAATTTGATGTCGGGTACAAATGGTTAAAATAGTGCTACTAGCAGTACCTAAATGTGGACAGGTTCATCATATGGTTGCAATTTCACTTTTCCATAAACATTGCAAAAGTTTGCTTACTAGGAAAAAATATGGAAAGAAGGATGGAAGGCAATATTCTATATATATATATATTATATATATATACACACCAATCTTCCTCCCTTGCTTTGAAAACAATATTCCGGCGACAGCTTGGGGGTGTCTTACCTCCATCCCAAGGTTGTTGGGCTGCAACAGAGTTGGGTTTCCCTCTGACAAGACGTTAAGGAGTTGGGACCTTGCAAATTCCTGTGCTTCTCCCATGATTTTTGATTCAGACGGGAAGCCTGTCTGAGAGCATCTATACAGGTTCAACATAGCTGATATATTGGTTGGTGAATCGACGGTGAAACATTCATAAAAGCTCCTTTTTCCCTCCTCTAAAGCCATAAGGACACCTGCACATAGATATCGAAGTGGTCAATCTCATTAGTTGAGTTATATTGGCTTATGGGCTTGGAACAAGAACAGCTAGACCTGCAAGCAAGCATGCAATTCGCAGGGACCGGGGTGTGCCCCTCAAGTTCCCATCCAGATATTATTTGAGCAGAGAAAAAAGGCCGCGCGTCAATACCTGCAGAGACTGGGTAGCCATGAAGCCTTAGCAAGCGAAAGGCTAATACTGTGGTTTTTGCATCATTCAACCCATACTTATCATCCCATTGCCTGCAGTTGAAAAATATAATTACGTGCAGAGCTGTTTAGGTAAATACGAGATGACCGCACCTTATATATAGGAGTCTCCACCTTCAAAAGAAATTTTGAAGATGTGGTCATGATCTCATGACACAATTGTTTTATTAGATGCCAGATTTTTGTTGATTTAAAGTCTGGTTCATATTTTCCTTCTCTACAGTTGGCTGGGTGGCACTTTATGCACTCATGGCACGAGGTGTGTTTATATATACTAACATGATTGATGCACTTACATGTAGCTTGTGCGTAAAATACGTCGGATTTGGTGTTCGAAGTATCTTTGGATTCCAAGCCGTTCCATCAAATCCACCAACATCAGAGCCTCAAAAAGAGCAGCAGCATCCATTAGACAAGTTTCAATGGATGCCAGTTCCACCTCTATTGCACCAATCAGATCCTCCTCTTTTTCATCTGCCTGCATGAAGCCCTCCTACAAGAGGCTAGGTTGGTAAGATCATGTTCGACAAAAAGCTATATCTCATCTTTCTCCTGTATAAGTCATGTTTGGTAACTCTTCTACAAACACTGGGAGGTTCATTATTTTGTGGGGCATCCTTCTCAGCTGGGTGGGGAGGTGAATCAAGTCTAACCAACAAGAATGCAAGCATCTAGTTTCCTCGGATTCACATTAATTAGTTATAAGATAAATCATACATGGGAGTTGACATGTCATATTTTTTAATTAGTATAAATTGGCACGCATCTCGAGGTTTAATAAATCTTGCTCTACTGCTAGAGAGAGAGAGAGAGACCTCCGGCTTTAGAAGGGCAAACGTCGACGAATGGCGCGTGCTTCTTCTCGTGCGGAGAAGCTGAGGTGAAAGGGAGAGTGACTGACGGAGGTGGCGGCCCGGGGATACTGGCAGCGATGCCAAGGCAGATGGGTGATGGGTGAGGAAGCGCGGAAGTGATGGAGCAGGAGGCTGAGCAAGGGAGCAGGGGAGAGCCATACTGCTCAAAATTCTTTCCTTCCTCTGGCCTCTGATCTACTCCTGGTATGACTCCAGGTAATGCCTCGCTGCTGCCTGCTATATAATGACGAGCGCGGGGTTTAAAGTCTAAACGCTTGTCCCTTACGTCGAAGAGTGTCATTTTCTCTTTTTCTTGCGGGCAACCTCAAAGAAAAATTAGTGCCCATATGTAGCTAAAAAAACAAAAGAAAATGGTGTTCATACGATTTTTTTTTCTTCTTCTTTGATCAGACTATCATCGACCAGTCTGGAAGTTACACGCCCACTAAAATCGATAATCAAAATATGGCGACGTACAAAAAAAGTATACTCCTAGAGAACCGGTCCTTAAAGCTCAGCAACACGTGAGCATCATAAATCTCTCTATGAACAAGTTTTACTTGAACAGTAGCGAGGGATGATCTGAGCCTCCAACAACCTCCAAAATATATACCTTATATATCAGTCCAGCCTTGGTCATGCATCATGTTGTCTGTGAGCGGCGATTCAAATCGGTATATGGCCGGCACGATCGTCTTTCAATGACGATGGTGACAAATGATTATTTATAACAATATATGACCAGCGTGATGCCATCCGGTAACAATTAACAATTTCAAGCACCAATAGTTTCGTATGGCTTAATACTGATGCAAAAGACTTCAGCAATTTTGGAAGGAGAGTTAGCGATGCTTAATATATGACATGGTCAGTTTTAAATTTAGTGTCTAAATTACTTGATCTGTTGGCCATGGACATAAGTTTTGAGTCTAAGATATGACATTTCTTCTTTGACACTTAATTATTCTTTTTTAAGCGCACAAGAAACCTTCAACAATAATTTTTTTTATCAATATCAACATCAGTATGATATTGCTGAAGCTCATAATTTTTAAATATTAACTATACACTACAAGAAAATTCATCTTTTCCGACGCTTTTTATAATCTTTACCGATGCTTATAAGCGTCAGCTGAAGTTCCCGCGATGCAAACAGAAGCGTCGCAAAAGCGTCGGCGATACCGGAGTGGCAAAGGTTTTTGCCGACGCTTTTACGCTAAGAGAAAGTGTCGGCAAAAACAGGGCTTTCCTGACGCTAATAAAAGCATCGGCAAAAACGACATTCGCCGACGCTTTAAAGCGTCAGGAAAGCCCAAAGCATGCCAGTTCTGGGTTTTTGCAACGCTTTAAAGCGTCGGCAAATGTATTTTTGCCTACGCTTTTCTTAGCGTCGGCGTAGGCTTTCAGTTTACCGACGCTTTAAAGTATCGGCGTAGGCGTGCCACAACTTTTATTTACCAACGCTTTAAAGCGTCGGGATTGCTATTTTAAAAAGAAAAAATAAAAATACGAATGTAAATTATAAAAACACATTATAACAATATGAACCTGTATTACATTTACATTGACATAAACATTCAAATCATTCGAAATATTTAAATTGTTATATCTTAGAATTACAATGTACTTTGCAAAATAAGAAACATATACATATCAAACTCCATAAAAACCAGTCTAGAAGGTATCAAGGACAGGATTCAGCTCCATCATCATCATCTCTATGAGCTTTTGAAGTCTCAGAAATCTACAAAAAAAAAAAAGGAAAAACCATATATGTAAATTAATTTATTTACTTGTTTCCCTTCTAGAGAACTCTCTGATGCAATGGCTGACGCCCTTTTATGAACTCCGGCACCTTGCTCCGAGCTACTTGAGTGTGAGTATTTTGGATTTGAATATGCTGAACCATGACTTTTAATTGGTGGAGGGAGAGCAGTCATTTCTGGTGTTCCTCTTCCTTTACTGGGAAACAAAAAGGAAATAACTTGAACAGCAGAAACATTAAATCAGAAACATCATCCTAATACCCCAAAAGTTGAAGGTCTATTATTGCTTTATATTGTGATGGGATTTCCATCAATACTGCAAGCGCGAACTCTGTCTCCTTTCTGCTGTTGGCAATATTTCTAGACATGATCTCTGTAAAGTTCACAAACTGCATAAAACCAAATCACAAAATGACCACTCTTCATATGCATATGTAGTATCATACTTATGTATGTTCAGTTTGTAACCTAGAAATTATCAAATGCGCGTGAAGGTATATTATCATCAAATTCTCGCATCATGTCCCATGGTCCATCACCAACTCCAACTAGAACTATTGACAGCGGGTAAGCACTACCAAGTACCAACATAAGAGATGCAAGTCAGAATAATTAACAGTAAATATATGATTAAAAAACAAATAAAAAGGCTTTACTATCTCAAATTACTGCTCTTTTATTGCATAAAATAAAAATCTACGAATAGGAAAAATAACAACGAAAAATTGAAAAGAGAAGCATCTTAAATAGCTGACCTGTCCATCTGCTATTATAAGAAGAACATGATACTGGCCACCACTATTATCTGCAATGCCGATGGCTGTTTCAATTATTGGTGCAAAGGATGTTGGTCCTGTCAAGAAGGTCCAGAGTCATGACCAAATAGGAACTTCACAATAATCTATATGAGGTTGACAAAAAAATAGCATGTAAGTAAGAGCATCGTACAGACCAGCTAATCGAAGATGTAGAACTAATTCTTTATATGTTTGTAGTGCTTCCTCAAAGCCATTACATGGTCGGTTCTCTGGATAAAAACTGAATACCTCCTGATCATGTGTGGATGCTGCAATATAGAAACAATAACAAGAATCCCCAGACAGTTTTAGAAAGGTAGCCTTGAAATTTGTAGCACAATTAAGTAGACTTTTTTCTACAAGCTAGAGCGACACTAACCATCTCCAAATCCAAAGCAAGGAATAAGATTATCCTCATCAAAAGCAGATAGAGTTCTTCCAATAATATCTTATCTATTCCCAAGGTTTTATCCTCTTAGCATAAGGGTTC
This sequence comes from Phoenix dactylifera, assembly GCF_051530095.1. Classification (NCBI taxonomy): domain Eukaryota; kingdom Viridiplantae; phylum Streptophyta; class Magnoliopsida; order Arecales; family Arecaceae; genus Phoenix; species Phoenix dactylifera. Next base: position 13,610,719 of record NC_143206.1, on the reverse strand, counting down.
ATTTCAAAAACTAAGTATCCGAACACTGTTTATGTAGTATGATCATGGCCACACTAATGCATCGGATTCTTGTTCCCACTAAGCACTAAGAAGTACACGCATTTCAGAGTAGATCCTCAAAGGGGAAAAGCTTCGAAGCTTGAGATCTGTTAGGGACAGATCTTGCAAACCATAAATCCTGAGTGCTGGTTCTCCTAAAACTGGTCTCACCAGTCTGAGCTTCAATGCGAAGAGCCATTTGATACGCCTCATCCACATTCAGCAGCCTTTGCCTCATCAACTCCTTACGGATATTGTGATAACTGCCCCACTCCTAAGAGAAACGGAGGGGGGGGGGCATTACACCGTCGTGCAGGCATTACGATGGTGGGCAGTTACAACCGCCCGCCTTTCCCAGCAATCGGAGGCTTCAAGAAGCCTCGATTGGTGGGGAATTTCATCATCCTCTTCCCTCTTCTCCACTGTCTCTCTCTCACAAACCTTCACGGTTGGCAGGATCCGGTGTTAGACCCACGCCGTCGGAGCAGAGGGCTGCATCGTCGGAGTAGGAGACGAACGATCCCCTTCAAAGCAGGTAAAGCCCTTCTTCATTTATTTTTTAAGATCCAGCTTAGAGATAAAAAAAAAAAAAAAAGACGGGCGTCGGTCGGGGTGGCCGAACAGCATCGGTCACAGGCCACGGCGGCCGCAGGCCATCGGCCGCGAGCACCAGTTGCGGCTGCAGGCGCGGCCGGTGTCGCTGACCGGCCGAGGAGCGCCACCGGCTGTGGCTCAGGCCCTCCCCGAGTCCGATCTCCACTCCACGGGAGAAAGAAGGGGAGGAAGAAAAAAAAAAAAGAATAAGAGAGATGAAGAGGGGGAGGCAGACCGCGGCTACCGAGGCTGCCATAGGCGCAGCTGGTGCCGTCGGCCCCAAGCCGACCCTCTCCCGAGCCTATTCCCCTTCACGGGAGAAGGAAGGGGGAGGAGAAGATAAAAAAAAAAAAAAAAGACTTACCAGTGGGTGATCCGCAGCCGCAACCGCGTACACCGGCCTCGGCCGTGGGCCGCGGGTCGTCGGCCGTGGGACGCGGGTCGCCGGCAGCGGGAGGCAGACGCGGCCGCGGGCCACCGATGCGCCCCCGAGCACGACCACGGGCACGGCCGCGGGTGTGGCCGTGGGCGCCGCGGGCCGGCCGCCGGGCGCCATCGGCCGCTGCCCGTTCCTCCCGAGCTCGCCCTCCTCCCTCCATGGGAGAAGAAATGGGAAGAAAAGGGGGAAGGAGAAATCGGGAGAAGAGAAGAGGAGGAGAAGAAAAAGAAAGAAAAAAAAAATGGGAGAAGAAGGTTCGGGAAGGAAGAAGGAAGAAGGAAGAAAAGAAAAAGAAGAAAAGAAGAAAAAGAAAAGAAAAAGAAAAGGAAAGGAAAGGAAAGAAAAAAAAAAAAAGAAGAAGTGAGAGACCCTTAACGGGTCCGACCTAACGGGTCTGATCCGGGTACGGATCCAAACCTGTTAGGCCCAAATAAAATAAAAAAAAAGGGTTTAGCCAAATTTGATTAAAACCGAGCCCAGTCAGATTAGGCTAAGTCCGGACGAACCCAAACTATAAATTGGGTTAAATCCAAACCAAATTAAACCCAATTGAGTTGGATATGAACCTAATTAAGCTGAGTTAGTCTCAGCAGACCCAAATTGAATATGAATCAAGCCCAATTCAAAACCAGTTTAACTAAATTGAGACCGAATTGACTTTGGGCTGACCCTGACTCAAGCCTAGATGAGCCACATTGACCCTGGACCAAAATTAAACTTAATTGGACTTGAAATTGAGCCCAATAACATAATCAGAAGACCAAATTGACCCGATAGGGCTAGACCCAATCAGGAACCGAGCCCAATTCTTTAATTAAAGACCCAATTGACCTACGTGAACCCAATCTGGTTCTAAATCGAGGCCAAGGGCTCTAAATTAAATAAATTGGACTTGAGATCCAAGCAAGTAAATTCATGTTATGATAAATTAGAAAATTATGAAATAAATAGAGAATAATGTGACCCCTATGTGATTTATTTAGGTGATCAAGGATTTGTCACCCGGACGTAAGAAATTGGAAAGCATATTGCTGTAAGTAACCTTGGCACTGATCTTAAAGTTTTTAAATTACTGTTTGTTCATCATTATGAAAATGTATTGCTTATGATATATTTTTCTCAAAACTAGGATCAAGTATATGATTGCATGTAATTCATGAATTTGATTAAAGAGAATCCTTCATGAATATTTGATGGTGTATGAGTTATGAAATTATGATTATGTTAGACTGTATGAAAAATGATATTTGAGGCATGTTTATGCATTTTAAATTATATAATGCCATTTATCATTTTCAAACCTATTTATGATGATTATGATTTATGAAAGAAAAAGAATATGATTTATGAACTCTCAGATAGCTATGACCACCTCTAGAAATAGAGGCCAGTCGACACCCTGGAGCTAGCATCCAAAGAATAACAGGCCCTCTGCCAACGGGTTAAAGTTGGTAACGAATAACAGAATTAGTCGACTAAGATTAACAGGCCCTGTCACGGGATTATAGTGACCATAGCAGCACATCCGTCTGAGAGTATGTTTTATAAAGTATGGATAAATGGCAATATTTTTATATGACTTGCATTATCATGATTATGAATTTTTATGGATAGAACATGCATTGCTTTATGACCTGATTTGTGTATATCATCTATAAAATATTTTATTTTACATTAACTATTGGCTTTTTAATCACTGCATTGGCATAATTGTACTTGATCCAATAAGATAGTACCTGGTTACTTACTGAGCTGTGTAGCTCATACCTTTTTATCTACTTTTTTTTCCTACAGATGATTAAGACCACTAGGAGCAGGGAGCTTGATGTTATTCAGGGTTGGGATAATTGAAAATGTTATGTAATAATCAGATTTTAGAAGCTCTGTACTGTTCCAACTTCTTCACTAATGTTATGACATTAGTAAATGAAACTATTTATTTTTATTATGAAATTTTATGTGGCTTCGTGTTATTGTGTGCATAAGATAGCAATAGCACGGCCGTGTCATGATCCAGATTTGGGGCGTGACATTTAGTGGTATCAGAGCAATAGGTTTAATAAAGGGTATAAAAAAAAGTTTTAGTAAGGGAAATGGGTAGTTAAGTCCCGTTAAATTAAATTCGGCATATTCAAAATAAAAAAAATTAGTTAATTGAATTATGCTAATATTTTTTTTATAGGTGAAAATGAGGAACAGAGAGAATGAAGTCTTGGCAAATATTGCAGCTCGGAGGAGAGGAGCAAGAGGGAGAGGAGTTGCCAGGCAGCCAGCCGAGCAAACTCCTAACCCAGCTGCCACCCAGGCCGATTTTGCAGGAGCAAGTCAGGTGATGACTCAGCTCCTTCAGATGCAACAGCAAATGCAGCAACAGATGCAGCAGCAGATGCAACAGCAGATGCAGATGCAGCAGCAGGTGCAGCAGCAGATGCAGATGCAGATGCAGATGCAGCAGCAGGTGCAGGCCACTGTCCGACCTGCACAGTCCATTGAGTCCTACTATGAGCGATTCCGTAGGCTCAACCCACCTATGTTTGACGGTGGAGCTGACCCTCTGGTTGCTGAGACCTGGATTTGGGAGGTAGAGAAGATGTTCAAAGCCTTGCAATATCCCGAAGAAGTAAAGGTCAGATTGGCTATCCCTATGCTGAAGGGGAATGCAGAGTTCTGGTGGACGGCTATTGAAGCTGCACTCGAGGGTGAGGACGAGCTACCGACATGGGAGGAATTCAAGAAGATGTTTTATGACCAGTATTTTCCTGAGTCAGTCAGAATATCTAAAGAAAATGAATTTTTATCTCTGAGGCAGACAGATGATATGACTGTGCTAGAATATGCCAACAAATTTACTAAGCTGGGTCGGTTCTGCCCTCAGATGATAGAGATTGAGAGAAGCAAGGCTAATAGATTTGAGCAAGGCTTGAGGGACGAAATTCGATCCCGGTTGTCAGTTCTGATTTTTACCAGCTACGGAGAGGCCCTGGAGAGAGCACTGAAGGTAGAAGCAGATATGAAGAAATCAGGGAAGGAAAGAGGTGAGCAAAAAAGGGCCGAGACGTCAAGGAATCTAATGAACCGACCAAGAAACTTTGAAGGCCCTCCTAACAAGAAGAAGAAATTTAAGGCTTGTTATTACTGTGACAAAATGCATTCTGGTCCTTGCTTGAAGAGGATGGGAGCCTGTTTTATTTGTGGGCAGCCAGGACACATAGCCAGAGATTGCCCGAACAAAAAGAAAGTTGAATCTGGACCTTCTAGACCAACTGATCAGATGCAGAGAGGAGCTGCACGGGTGTACGCACTGACACGATAGGATGCTAGTGCCAGTGACAGAGTTGTGGCAGGTATGATTCCCATCAACTCTGTTGATGCTTCAGTACTATTTGATTCTGGTGCTACACATTCCTTTATATCCTCCAAGTTCTCTGCATCCTTGCATCTTATGCCTGATAAGTTAGATGAGCCTTTACTTGTTGCTACCCCTCTCAAGAAGACAGTAGAGGTGGATTCTGTTCATAAAAACTGCATAATTCAGATAGAGGACAGAAAATTTTTGGCTGACTTAGTACTGTTAGACATGTATGATTTTGATGTCATCCTTGGTATGAATTGGCTGTCTGAATATCATGCTCACATTGATTGCTTTGGCAAGAGGGTAGTGTTTCAGATACCTGGTGAACAGGAAATCTTCTATCAGGGTGATGCACCCACTAAGAATCCCTCTTTGCACATTATCTCTGCAATGAATGCAAGGAAGGCCCTCAGAAAGGGGTGTCAGGCCTACCTAGCTTGTGTGGTAGACACTACAAAAGAAACAAGGCTAGAGGATATCCCTATTGTGAGAGAGTATCCAGAAGTATTCCCTGATGATCTACCTGGATTACCTCCTGATCGGGAGATTGATTTTCGGATCGATCTCTTACCGGGTGTTGGGCCTATCTCGAAGGCTCCTTATCGGATGGCCCCGGCAGAGCTGAGAGAGTTGAAGGTTCAGCTACAGGAACTTCTAGAGAAGAAATTCATCCGCCCGAGTGTTTCACCATGGGGAGCTCCTGTACTATTTGTCAAGAAGAAGGATGGAAGTATGCGGCTGTGTATTGATTACCGGGAGTTGAACAAGGTGACAGTGAAGAACAAATACCCTCTGCCCCGGATTGATGATTTATTTGATCAGCTACAAGGTGCCCAAGTCTTCTCTAAGATAGATCTGCGATCTGGGTATCATCAATTGAAAATCCTAGCAGATGATGTGCCGAAGACTGCATTTCGAACCAGGTATGGGCACTATGAATTTTTAGTTATGCCATTTGGACTAACCAATGCACCAGCTGCTTTTATGGATCTGATGAACAGGATCTTTAGGCAGTATTTGGATCAGTTTGTTATTGTTTTCATTGATGATATACTGATCTATTCTAAGAGCAAAGAAGAACATGAAGATCACTTGAGAGTGGTATTACAGATTCTTCAGGAGAATAGATTATATGCCAAACTGAGCAAATGTGATTTCTGGCTGGATAGTATTGCATTTCTTGGTCATGTAATCTCTAAAGAAGGGGTGTCAGTGGACCCAAAGAAAATAGAAGCAGTGGTGGATTGGCCTCGTCCTACAAATGTCACTGAAATCAGAAGTTTCTTGGGTTTGGCTGGTTATTATAGAAGATTTGTGGAAGGATTCTCTCGGATCGCTACTCCTTTGACTCGTCTGACCCAGAAACGAGCAAAGTTTGTATGGAGTGAAGATTGTGAGCAAAGTTTTCAAGAGCTAAAACAAAAGCTGGTATCTGCTCCTATTCTTACTTTGCCAACCAGTACTGGGGGTTTCATTATCTATAGTGATGCCTCCAAGAAAGGATTGGGCTGTGTACTAATGCAGAATGATAAAGTAGTAGCCTATGCCTCTAGACAGCTGAAGCCATATGAGCAGAACTATCCGACACATGATTTGGAGTTGGCAGCAGTGGTTTTTGCTCTGAAGATTTGGCGACATTATCTATATGGTGAGCCTTGTGAGGTTTTTACTGATCATAAAAGCCTAAAGTATATATTTACTCAGAACGAATTAAACATGAGGCAAAGAAGATGGCTTGAGCTACTAAAAGATTATGATCTAAGCATCAAATATCATCCGGGAAAGGCTAATGTTGTGGCAGATGCTCTCAGTAGGAAGTCAGCAGTGGGCTCCATATCTTTGCTTACCACTCAGAAGCAGATTTTGAAAGATTTTGATATGATGCAGATCGAGGTGATTACCAAGGGTGCTGGAAGTATGTTGGCTAGTTTGTTGGTGCAACCTACCTTGATAGAAAGAATAAAAGCTGCTCAACAGACAGATGCACATTTATGTCAGCTTAGAAATGATGTGGAGAGAGGGTTACGACCCGAACTCCGAATCCACCCGGATGGTACTCTGCGTTTTGGCAGTAGATTATGTGTGCCCATGGATGCTGATCTAAAAAGAGAGATTCTGGAGGAAGCTCATCAGTCTCGTTTCTCTATTCATCCCGGCAGCACTAAAATGTATAGAGATTTACGAGAACATTTCTGGTGGAACGGCATGAAGAGAGAGATAGCAGGATTTGTAGCTCGGTGTTTGGTATGTCAGCAAGTAAAAGCTGAGCATCAGAGGCCGGCTGGTTTGCTAGAACCATTAGAGATTCCAGAGTGGAAATGGGAGCACATTACTATGGATTTTGTTACTGGGCTTCCGAGGACAGTAAGGAGGAATGATGCAATATGGGTAATTGTTGATCGCCTCACGAAGTCAGCTCACTTTTTACCCTTTAGGGTTGGCACTTCACTTGACAGGCTGGCTCAGAGGTATATTGATGATATTGTGCGCTTACATGAGGTACCAGTAAGCATTATATCTGATCGGGACCCCCGCTTTGTATCTGGATTTTGGAGAAGCTTCCAGACTGCTATGGGCACTGATCTGAGACTCAGCACTGCTTATCACCCTCAGACTGATGGTCAGTCAGAGAGGACGATCCAGACCCTGGAGGATATGCTGCGAACTAGTACTGTTGATCTGAGAGGTTGCTGGGATGATCATATATCACTAGTGGAGTTTGCCTACAATAATAGTTATCATTCTAGCATCCAGATGGCACCTTATGAAGCCTTGTATGGAAGAAAATGTCGGTCTCCTCTACATTGGGATGATGTTGGAGAGAAGAAGTTGTTGGGCCCTGAATTAGTTCAGAGTGCTAGGGAGAAGATTCTACTGATCAGAAAAAGGCTCAAGGCAGCTCAAGATAGACAGAAAAGCTGGGCAGATAAGAAAAGAAGAGAAGTGAAATTTCAGGAGGGGGACTTTGTATTCTTAAAGGTTTCACCCTCGAAAGGTGTTACAAGATTTGGAAGACATAGTAAATTGAATCCTCGCTACATTGGACCCTTTGAGATTCTTTCCAGAGTAGGGGAGGTTGCTTACAAACTAGCTTTGCCACCAGAGTTATCCAATGTGCATAATGTCTTTCACGTTTCTCTTCTACGGAGATACATTCCTGATCCCAGCCATATAGTACAGCACGAGCCCCTGCAGATTGATAGAGACCTGATTTATAAAGAGTATCCTATACGCATCATTGATCATAAGGAGCAGGTCCTGAGGCGACGTATCATCCCCTATGTGAAAGTTCAGTGGAGCAACCATTCGGAGAGAGAGGCCACATGGGAACTTGAGGAGGATATGCGAGCGAGACATCCACAACTCTTTGACAATGCAGGTATGTAAATTTCGAGGATGAAATTTTAATAAGGAGGGGAGAATGTGATAACCGCCCCACTCCCAAGAGAAACGAAGGGGGGGGCATTACACCGTCGTGCAGGCGTTACGATGGTGGGCAGTTACAACCGCCCGCCTTTCCCAGCAATCGGAGGCTTCAAGAAGCCTCGATCGGTGGGGAATTTCATCATCCTCTTCCCTCTTCTCCACTGTCTCTCTCTCACAAACCTTCACGGTTGGCAGGATCCGGTGTTAGACCCACGCCGTCGGAGCAGAGGGCTGCATCGTCGGAGTAGGAGACGAACGATCCCCTTCAAAGCAGGTAAAGCCCTTCTTCATTTATTTTTTAAGATCCAGCTTAGAGATTAAAAAAAAAAAAAAAAGACGGGCGTCGGTCGGGGTGGCCGAACAGCATCGGTCACAGGCCACGGCGGCCGCAGGCCATCGGCCGCGAGCACCAGTTGCAGCTGCAGGCGCAGCCGGTGTTGCTGACCGGCCGGGGAGCGCCACCGGCTGTGGCTCAGGCCCTCCCCGAGTCCGATCTCCACTCCACGGGAGAAAGAAGGGGAGGAAGAAAAAAAAAAAAAAAAAGAATAAGAGAGATGAAGAGGGGGAGGCAGACCGCGGCTACCGAGGCTGCCATAGGCGCAGCTGGTGCCGTCGGCCCCAAGCCGACCCTCTCCCGAGCCTATTCCCCTTCACGGGAGAAGGAAGGGGGAGGAGAAGATAAAAAAAAAAAAAAAAGACTTACCAGTGGGTGATCCGCAGCCGCAACCGCGTACACCGGCCTCGGCCGTGGGCCGCGGGTCGTCGGCCGTGGGACGCGGGTCGCCGGCAGCGGGAGGCAGACGCGGCCGCGGGCCGCCGATGCGCCCCCGAGCACGACCACGGGCACGGCCGCGGGTGTGGCCGTGGGCGCCGCGGGCCGGCCGCCGGGCGCCATCGGCCGCTGCCCGTTCCTCCCGAGCTCGCCCTCCTCCCTCCATGGGAGAAGAAATGGGAAGAAAAGGGGGAAGGAGAAATCGGGAGAAGAGAAGAGGAGGAGAAGAAAAAGAAAGAAAAAAAAAATGGGAGAAGAAGGTTCGGGAAGGAAGAAGGAAGAAGGAAGAAAAGAAAAAGAAGAAAAGAAGAAAAAGAAAAGAAAAAGAAAAGGAAAGGAAAGGAAAGAAAAAAAAAAAAAAAAGAAGAAGTGAGGGACCCTTAACGGGTCCGACCTAACGGGTCTGATCCGGGTACGGATCCGAACCTGTTAGGCCCAAATAAAATAAAAAAAAAAGGGTTTAGCCAAATTTGATTAAAACCGAGCCCAGTCAGATTAGGCTAAGTCCGGACGAACCCAAACTATAAATTGGGTTAAATCCGAACCAAATTAAACCCAATTGAGTTGGATATGAACCTAATTAAGCTGAGTTAGTCTCAGCAGACCCAAATTGAATATGAATCAAGCCCAATTCAAAACCAGTTTAACTAAATTGAGACCGAATTGACTTTGGGCTGACCCTGACTCAAGCCTAGATGAGCCACATTGACCCTGGACCAAAATTAAACTTAATTGGACTTGAAATTGAGCCCAATAACATAATCAGAAGACCAAATTGACCCGATAGGGCTAGACCCAATCAGGAACCAAGCCCAATTCTTTAATTAAAGACCCAATTGACCTACGTGAACCCAATCTGGTTCTAAATCGAGGCCAAGGGCTCTAAATTAAATAAATTGGACTTGAGATCCAAGCAAGTAAATTCATATTATGATAAATTAGAAAATTATGAAATAAATAGAGAATAATGTGACCCCTATGTGATTTATTTAGGTGATCAAGGATTTGTCACCCGGACGTAAGAAATTGGAAAGCATATTGCTGTAAGTAACCTTGGCACTGATCTTAAAGTTTTTAAATTACTGTTTATTCATCATTATGAAAATGTATTGCTTATGATATATTTTTCTCAAAACTAGGATCAAGTATATGATTGCATGTAATTCATGAATTTGATTAAAGAGCATCCTTCATGAATATTTGATGGTGTATGAGTTATGAAATTATGATTATGTTAGACTGTATGAAAAATGATATTTGAGGCATGTTTATGCATTTTAAATTATATAATGCCATTTATCATTTTCAAACCTATTTATGATGATTATGATTTATGAAAGAAAAAGAATATGATTTATGAACTCTCAGATAGCTATGACCACCTCTAGAAATAGAGGCCAGTCGACACCCTGGAGCTAGCATCCAAAGAATAACAGGCCCTCTGCCAACGGGTTAAAGTTGGTAACGAATAACAGAATTAGTCGACTAAGATTAACAGGCCCTGTCACGGGATTATAGTGACCATAGCAGCACATCCGTCTGAGAGTATGTTTTATAAAGTATGGATAAATGGCAATATTTTTATATAACTTGCATTATCATGATTATGAATTTTTATGGATAGAACATGCATTGCTTTATGACCTGATTTGTGTATATCATCTATAAAATGTTTTATTTTACATTAACTATTGGCTTTTTAATCACTGCATTGGCATAATTGTACTTGATCCAATAAGATAGTACCTGGTTACTTACTGAGCTGTGTAGCTCATACCTTTTTATCTACTTTTTTTTCCTACAGATGATTAAGACCACTAGGAGCAGAGAGCTTGATGTTATTCAGGGTTGGGGTAATTGAAAATGTTATGTAATAATCAGATTTTAGAAGCTCTGTACTGTTCCAACTTCTTCACTAATGTTATGACATTAGTAAATGAAACTATTTATTTTTATTATGAAATTTTATGTGGCTTCGTGTTATTGTGTGCATAAGATAGCAATAGCACGGCCGTGTCATGATCCAGATTTGGGGCGTGACAGATATCAACTCTCAATCCAGTTCGATACCTCGCAATAGTCTGATAATCATTCTCCACCACTTGACTTCTCACCTTAAGTTCATGGAACTTATCAGTATATTGAGTTACTGTCATTGTTCCTTGTTTCAGCAAAAGCAATTCTTCATACATAACTTGCTCATAGTCAAAAGGCAAGTATTTCTCCTTTAGTTTAAGCTTCATCTCCTCCCACTCAGCAATTGCTGGTTGTCTTATTCTCTGCAAGTGCTCCTCCATACTTCCCCACCAAGCCCGAGCATGTCCCTTCAATTTCATCTTGACATACCTCACCTTTCTATCTTCTGACACTGAGAACCAATCGAAATAATCCTCCAATGCTGTCAGCCAGTCCCGGAAACAATGGGGTTCAAGCTTTCCATGAAAGTCTGCAACATCTACTTTCATCCTCTTGGTCAATTCATCGAGTGGTTCACGTGCATGTCCATTGGCACCATCATTTGTTCCTCCATTGGTCCCCTCACGGTTTTTTTGAACAAAATTTGGTTTGGGATGATGCCCACCACCTCTGGGTTGAAATCCTCCACGATTTTGTCTCCCCATGTGCACCTCGTGCTATGCTTCTCCCATCTCCTCCTCATGGTTGGGTGGTTCCACCCTTTCTTCCTCGGACAAGACCCTGTCTACAACTGGTCCATTCTTTGATCCATCCTCTGGGTAACAATTTGAAGCTGTTGAATAGCTTGTAGCAATAGTTCATTGATTTGGTTTGGATTGGGGTTGGTTGCATTTGTAGTGGCTGGAATGTTTTGGTCGATGTGTTGAGTGGTTTCTGGGCGGGAGTGTTTGTTTTGTGGTTGACTCATGTTGTATGAATTACCACTTCTGGTGGTAGTCATGAACAAAGTAGTAAGCCCTCAACACTACCATCTAACTTATTACTCCCATAGTCATAGGGAATTATCTGGTTTGAATGACTTTCTTGCGTTATCATGGCTTGTCTTTGGAAGCTCTCAATTCGAGTTCCAGTGTTTGTGAATCAGAGGATTTCCTTCCAGAATGGGAAGCATGTTGACTTCCTGTTTGATGGATTGCATCTTCATCATCTGAATCAAGAATTATGACAGATGTGCTGTCTTTCCCTTCTTTGTATTTTGGGCAAGAATCCGTAAGGCCATTTGCAACATCTGGAATTTTCCTATGCATCATTAAATCAGAATCACCACAATATAAAATATTCTGAACACTGGACTCATGTTTTTTTTTTTTTTTCCTGCAGACATTCTCATATGGAGGTATTGGCAGCAGCATCAATGAAGTCAGCCTCCAAATCAACTATATCTGAAGATATTGAACTGTCAACACGTCGATCTGAATTCTGATTCCCTTTGGTTGATAGGTCCGACCAAGTATTTATCCCACGATGAGAGCTAGAAAATAGCCTTGGACAGGAATTTTCAAGTGATGGCCGTAATGTGGACAAGAATTTGATGACCTGCATCCTCTGAGCATGGAGAGTTTCATACTCTTTGGTTACACTTCCATATATATTCCATCATCCAAGCTCCAGAAGATTCGACAAAGCAAGTGGATCGGAATAATCTCTAACTTTGGAGACTTTTCTCTGGCTTTCTCAAAACCAGAAAATAAAACTGTCACCTCAGATTTGTAACGATAGTTATTATCCTCATTGTCTAACTTTGTAGATCAAGAGCTATAATAGCAACTTATAAGCGGATGTAGCAGATAAGAAGTTGACATAACAACTCAAAAGTCGATATTGCAGACTGATATATCAAGAGAAAATAAGAGAAAAATATTTACCATGTTAAAATATTTAAAGAAGAAGAGGAAAACAAAAGAAAAAAAAAGAAAAGTAATTTTATTTCTTTATTCCATCATATTCAATACATCTATGGAGTTATATATACTAGTGTACATACTCCATATAAGAAAAATAAAATAAATTGATACATGATTATGTTAATAAAAAAAAATATTATAGGTGATGCAGATTGCAAAATGATTTCTAAAATTATGCTAACATAAGGCACGAATTAATTTGCTTACAAGTTCAAATTGTGTCATAGACGGTGCGAGAGGGAAACATATATAGATTGACTTGGTGCGAACTGCTGAATTCATTGCTTCGCTGCAGGCTCAAGAAGCCTTCATTCAAGTGGGTTAAACATAAAATCTTGGAAGAGCTTCATGAATTCTTCATCGGAATTGGTAAGGCCATCCATCCTTCTGTAAAGAAGACGGGCACTCCGAGCATTACTCAGGACCGCACGGCTACAGAACTCTGGCGCTACCGCTCTTGATCGATAGAGCTCCCACTCCAGTTCCTGACAAGCCAAGTCAATCACATTGGTGAGACCTACCGTGGCTTCCTCCTGGGTGCAGCCTGGGTGGTCCCTCATGTAGCAGCCCACCCCCGTGGCCAACTTTCCCTCCTCGAGCTCCCTCGGAAAGGAGATAAGATCATTGGAAAGTCGGCCTACGACTGCAGCGAGGTTCGTGAAGCGTGAGTCAGGACCAATGCGGCTGAGCATCTCATCTGTGATCTTCTCTCCCAGCAAGAATGCAGATGTCCATGTTATTATTTTCACTCCAACGGAGACCGTGGCGCATTGCATGTATTCTTCGTAGGTCGGAATGTGTTCGCTATGCATCCATTCTGCTTCCTTTAGAAAGGAAGCTGCATACTCTGCCCACTGAAATGAACGCATGCATACGATATATAAGCCCATTGTTATGCTTGTGAGAGAGCCTATGGCTCAGGACTTCAATTAGTTCAAAGATATGATATGAGAAATATTGCAATTAAATATTTTTAAAAAGAAATCTATCATGTTTGGAATATGGAAATCTAAGACGGTTGCAACTGCTGAGCAATAACTCATTCCAATATTAATGCTTTTAAGTTGATCGGTTGGCCAGACTTCTGTGCTGACCCATTTAAATTGTTGGGACACTAGAAAGTCCAGCAGTTTATGGACAGGGATGTTATCTAAAAAGAGAGTTAAGGAGAGTTTCTTCTGTTTTTTTTCGTTAAAGAGAGGGACAGAGGAAAAGGAATTATGTAACCAATCCAAATTAATACGAGACCTCGTTTAGCTATTTCATTTCTTCTTTCAACTTGGTCGAATGACTTCTTAAAAAGGTCGGAAAGAGGTGCGGCCAAAGCCTATGATGGACCTGGGCTAATGTCATCAGGACTGAATGCCTAATCTTTAGGTTATTGTCCTCCTGCTAGAACTTAGCTTTCAGCATCTAAATTGATTAATTGCGAAAATTCATACTTACCATATGCTTGAATATGGGAAGGATGTCGCGACCCTGAACTCGGTTGGCTTCTGCTGCCAGCTCTAGATAGGTACCGTCTATGCCTTCGAATACTAGCTTGTGTTGAGGAAGATCATTGATCAGAGATGAGTCCCACCTGGCATGGAAGGGAAATTAAGAATGATAGAAAAGGCCTTTAATCCAAAACATTCTAAACCGGTTTATAGCCTAATGATTGCACCCTTCCTTCAATTAGAGGAGGTTCCATGTTCAAACTTGTTGATAGGCGTTTCCCTGGGTGCTAGAAATAGCTAGAAATAGATAATTGACATCAATCCATGGCATTGATCATACGTTCCTCAAAAATAAAATTTTAAAAAAAAAAGATAAGATAAGATGTTATGCTAAGCTAGTCTCTACGCTGATTGGAACCCAGACATGGGTCGGCTAGAACTAGATTGTGGTTGTTCTGTTAATAGGCTTGGAGAAGTTAAGCACAAGAAAAAATTCGACACGGAGGAATGTTTGATAATTTAGTATGGATTTAAAAAATGTTGTGGGAATAATTACACCGGAGGTGGAAATAAAGTGGTGCTTGTTAATTCATTATTTAAAAGAAAAGTATGTAAAAATCTATAGAAGATTATTAGTAGTTATCAAAAGTTTGAATGGAGACAGAGACTTCTGAAGTTAGTCATCCTCCCAAACTCTTTGCCTTATAATTGTGGCAAAGTAGGCGATTTGCATGAGATCCTTATTGACATGAAAATTTCTCCATGTGTTGAACAACTTCTCTGAGAAAAACAATTTGCTAGTGACATTCTCCTAGCAGTTGGTTAAGAAGACCATCCAAAGACCAACTTTGCTAAGCATGAAACACTAGCATGCTGAGAAACTGGGCTGCCTCCTCCAAATCGAGAACATTTTAGGTTAAATCTTGAGTTGGGAGGGAGGGTGTTGGGTCCTGTTAAACATAATCAAATATACGTACCTCCTGAAAGTCTCGTTGAAGCGCCGAAGTTCTTGAAGGTCATAGCTTTTGTCATCAAAGAGATCATCAAGAATGGTGGTCAAGACTCCACCCTTGGCATAGGCCAGCCGAAAGGATGAAAATTGAGGTTCATAGATAGTTGGTGCCACTACAAAGTAAGTTTGTGCAAGCCTCTTACGCGCACATTTCACTTCATCAAACCCAAATCGTTGCCACCATCTGCAAAAATTAAAGAAGAATATCGAAATATCCAAGGCAAAGAGCTACAAGAAAGCACTTTTGGAAGAGAAGCTCCAAAATAGAAGTTTTTCCAAGTAGATCTTTTCTTCTTTTTGGCAAAGCCAAATCAGCTTTTCATTTTTTTACAAAACGCCACTATCCTATCCAAAAATACTTTTGAAGGATCAAAAAGTATTTTTTGACCCTTCAAAAGTTTTGCCAAACGGGCCTTAAGTCTATTCCAATCAACATTGATGATTGTGGGTCTATTACTATCAACAATTTCCTAATATTGCTAAATGCCATCTAGGATTACAAGATTCATTTTATTAGATTACAAAGACCTTGTATTTGGTAAAAATAAAAAGTAATTCTTGTGAGGATTGGGCTCAAAATAATATTGTGAAATTAAAAGAATAGGTTGTATATGTACTTGATCTTTCTCCAAGATCTTGGTTATATGTTGCTAGAAAGTCACATACACATATATAACTCTTTTAATATATAAATTGATCAGATATATAATTTAGTTGGGATAAATTAGAAAATAATTAAATAGATCGGATATCAATTAGTTGAGACTAATTCTATTACAAATGGGTCGGGCATAGGTTTAGCCTCTTGGCCTGGTGGGTCAATGCGAGAAAATAAATCTTCAAATTCTAGAATTTAGTTGCCAGAATAAGTACAAGTATGGGTGCAAAGAAATTAATATTATATAGATATTTTTAGTAACAAAGCATTTAGAATGCAGGTGCATAATCAAGATTTTGAGGAAAATTTTGAATCGGATGGATTATTCTAGATATAAGATTCCGGCTAGTAAGATTTATTCTCAAATATCTAAAATTAGTAGCAGCTACATCATATGCCATGCTCTATTAAAAGATTTGTTCGGATGACTAGAAAAAACGCATATGTAATATTTAAGAAAATAAATAAAAAGCGGAGAATATGGCATGTCTAGGATTTATCATTTTTCCTCTTAAATTTCTTCTCTCACTTTCTTACTTTTTTTGGATGTCCCGTTCTACATAACTTATTTTTAAGTTTATTTTGATTTTATTTATTAATATTTATAATTGATAAGTAATGTGCTTATTGAGGATGATAGGTGAATACGGGTTTGTATGAAAATAAATAGCTTTAGATTTATTCTTTTGAAATTAATTATGAATGGGTTGGGTATGCGTTGAGGGTTTTTGTTGATTGAACAGGACCTAAGCAAGCTCATTGCCAACCCTAATTGTGAGGATAGAGATGCCAGTTGAAGGATGCGAATATGGTTAGCAAGCAATTATTATTTTCATCCTATGGCCTAGATCTTAATTAGTCAGCATTCCTTAAAATATATGACTTATCATACTGACCTCTCCAATTCCTCCAACTCTTGTTGATATAGCTTCTGCAACTTTTGCAAGTCCAATTTTGCAAGTTTCAAATATTTTCTTGTACTCTCATTTCCTGGCCACAATTGTTTTATAATGCTTCTTGCCTCTAATCTTGGCATGAGGCGTCGACGAGGTAATTCCAATGCAAAATTTACCTAGACAAATCAGATTAAAGCAGATTAGATAAAGCTGAAAAACGTCGAATCCCGGCATTTGATATTAGAATATGATTTGAAAATAAGTGTCATGGCCACCTTCTAGTATTTGGCATGTGCATGGAACATGATATTTAATTTGATGTCGTGTACAAATTGTTAAAATAGTGCTGCTAGCAGTATCTAAATGTGGACAGGTTCATCATATTGTTGCAATTTCACTTTTCCATGAACATTGCAAAAGTTTGCTTACTAGGAAAAAATATGGAAAGAAGGATGGAAGGCAATATATACACACACACACACACACCCCAATCTTCCTCCCTTGCTTTGAGAACAATATTCCAGCGACAGCTTGGGGGGGTCTTACCTCTATCCCAAGGTTGTTGGGCTGCAACAGAGTTGGGTTCCCCTCTGACAAGACGTTAAGGAGTTGGGACCTTGCAAATTCCTGTGCTTCTCCCATGATTTTTGATTCAGACGGGAAGCCTGTCTGAGAGCATCTATACAGGTTCAACATAGCTGATATATTGGTCGGTGAATCGACGGAGAAACATTCATAAAAGCTCTTTTTCCCATCCTCTAAAGCCATAAGAACACCTGCAAATGGATAACGAAGTGGTCAATCTCATTTAGTTGAGTTATATGGGCTTATGGGCTTGGAACAAGATCCATAACAAGCATAAATCACAGCTAGGCCTGCAAGCAAGCATGCAATTCGCAGGGACCGGGGTGTGCCCCTCAAGTTCCCATCCAGATATTATTTGAGCAGAGAAAAAAGGCCGCGCGTCAATACCTGCAGAGACTGGGTAGCCATGAAGCCTTAGCAAGCGAAAGGCTAATACTGTGGTTTTTGCATCATTCAACCCATACTTATCATCCCATTGCCTGCAGTTGAAAAACATAATTACGTGCAGAGCTGTTTAGGTAAATACGAGATGACCGCACCTTATATATATAGGAGTCTCCACCTTCAAAAGAAATTTTGAAGATGTGGTCATGATCTCATGACACACTTGTTTTATTAGATGCCAAATTTTTGTTGATTTAGAGTCTGGTTCATATTTTCCTTTTCTACAGTTGGCTGGGTGGCACTTGATACACTCATGGCACTGAGGTGCGTTTATATATACTAACACGATCAATGCACTTACATGTAGCTTGTGCGTAAAATACGTCGGATTTGGTGTTCGAAGTATCTTTGGATTCCAAGCCGTTCCATCAAATCCACCAACATTAGAGCCTCAAAAAGAGTAGCAGTATCCTTTAAACAAGTCTCAATGCATGCAAGTTCCACCTCTATTGCACCAATCAGATCCTCCTCCTTTTCATCTGCCTGCATGAAGCCCTCCTGCAAGAGGCTAGGTTGGTAAGATCATGTCCGATGAAAAGCTATATCTCATCTTTCTCCTGTATATATAAGTCATGTTTGGTAACCCTTCTACAAACAAAGGGAGGTTCATTATTTTGTGGGTCATCCTGTTCGGCTGGGTGGGGAGGTGAATCAAATCTAACTAACAAGAATGCAAGCATCCAGTTTCCTCAGATCCATATTAATCATAAGATAAATCATACATGGGAGTTGACATGTTATATTTTTTAGTTAGCATAAACTGGCATGCATCTCGAGGTTAAATAAATCTTGCTCTACTGCTAGAGAGAGAGAGAGACAGAGACCTCCGGCTTTAGAAGGGCAAAGGAGGAATGGCGCGTGCTTCTTCTCGTGCGGAGAAGCTGAGGTGAAAGGGAGAGTGACTGACGGAGGTGGCCGCCCGGAGATACAGGCAGAGATGCCAAGGCAGATGGGCGATGGGTGAGGGAGCGCGGAAGTGATGGAGACGGAGCAGCTGGCTGAGCAAATGAAAGAGCCATACTGCTCAAAATTTTTTCCTTCCTCTGGCCTCTGATCTACTCGTGGTGACTCCAGGTATAATGCCTCGCTGCCTGCTATATAAGGATGAGCGCGGGGTTTAAAGCCTAAACATTCGTCCCTTAAGTCGAAGAGGCCGTCATTGTTGACTTTTCTAATGGGAACGTGTTTTCCGTTCTTGCTGGGGCAACCTCAAAGTTTCCACATGCAGCAAAAAAATAAACCTTAAAGTTTCCACATGCCGCAAAAAAAAAAAAACTTAACAAATAACCGATATAAAATTAAATATACGTGGGTCGTTCCATACTCATCTGTTTAACTCTTGACTTCTTAAGTACTAAGAATCTAAATCAATTCAAATTTAATTACAAACATCACAATCGACCCGTGGTCAGCTTCAATGAGCACATGTTATTGTGTCTTCTAATTCACATAAGGTTATAGACCGGATTCACTCTAATATCATTTGTCGCAATCCAGGACCTCATCTAAAATGGCTAGTTGGAATGTATTTTGTGGGTTCCTTAGTCCTATATAAGTACCAAAAGAAACTTCGGCGAATAGCCGATGTGGGACTAAACACATGCTCATATGGGTCCTTATAGAAATAAGCCTACAAATACCTCCAAAATATATGTATAACTCATCTGTCCAGGCTGGGTCATGCATCATGTGGTCTATGGGCCGCAATTCAAATCGGTATATGGCCAGCAAAATGGTTTTTCCAATGACAATGGTGACAATTATTATTTATAAATAACATACGACCAGCGTGATGCCATTTGGTGTCAATTAACAATTTCAAGCACCCATAGTTTCGTATGGCTTAATAATGATGCAAAAGACTTGGGCAATTGAGCAGGTAATTGTGGAGGGAGAGTTAGCGATGCTTAAAATATGACATGGTCAGTTATAAATTTAGCGTCTGAATTACTTGATCTGTTGGTCATGGATCCTAAGTTTTGAGTCTATGATATTTCTTCTTTGACTCTTAATCGTTCAAATCGCAACGCCTCCCAGCAGCTTCCCATTAGATACTCCATCGCTTGGTCGTCGGACCAGCGATCGCCATTCCACGTGTTCCGCGGGTGTGCATTCCGGTCAGCATTTTCTTCCCTGACTAAGTGCGGGCGGCCCAAAAAAAAAAAAAGGGAAGGAATCTCTTTCCAAATTCCAAAAAGGGAACCAGTGGCACGTCCTTTGACCGACGGGCGCGTTCGCCAAAGTAGAACCATAATCAGAACGGACGTGGGTTGTGATGCAATTTCACTTTTCCATAGACATTTCAAAAGTTTGGTTACTACAAAAAAAAAAAAAAAAAAAAAAAAAGGAAAGAAGGCTAGGGTCTTGGAAGGTAATATTCTTAGTGAAAAATTAAATATTTTTCCATGAGATTCCACGAAACTTGTTCCCCAAAAGAATGAAAGGATCAATAATTCCAATAATGGTTAACTTAAAGAAAAAATTAGAGGCCAAGTTTGAGCCATTTACTCTTAGACTACAAAAGTTTAAAAAATGTCAATTAGCCACCAAAATTTTAAATTCGTTGCAATATGTCTCAGCCGTCTATCTCCATTACAAAATGTAACTCACATAAGGATATTATGATAACTATTTTTTTATAAGAATCTGGAGCTGCCCGTCCCACTAACTCAGCAAGAGACTCTTGTTTCGTCGAGAATTAAAGAAAAGGGGAGGGAGAGTAATGCTTTGAGATCTGTGTCAGCAAATGAATGATAAAGGATGGAGTCTTTTGAGATTTATGCAAATGGATGGATAACAAAGGATGAAACACTTTAAGATCCATTCAAATGGATTAATGATAGGTGATGGTGTGTTTTGAGATTTATGCAAGCAGATAAAAGACAAAGGATGAAGTGCTTTGAGGCCTGTGCAAGCAAATAAATGCTAAAGGATGGAGTGCTTTGAGATTTGTGTAGGTAGATGAATGCTAGAGGATAGAGTGCTTTGAGATCTATGCAGATGGATGGATGAAAAAGAATGGAGTGTTTTCAGCTCTGTGCAAGTGGATGGATGATGAAGGATAGACCACTTTGAGATTTATGCAAGCAAATGGATGATAAATGATGGTGCACTTCAAAATACGTGTAGGTGAATGAGTGATAGAGGATAGAGAGCTTTGAGATTTGTGTGGACGAATGGATCACAAATGGAGTGCTTTGAGATTTGTATAGGTGGATAGATGATAAAGAATGGAACTTTTTGAGATCTATGCATGCAAATGGATGATTAAGGACGAAGCACTTTAAGATCTGTGCTAGAAAATTTTAAACGAAGGGTGGAGTTTTTTAGATTTGCGCTAGGGAATGATTGATATCTAATGGAGCACTTTGAGATAGAGGCTCTCTGAATCTATGAAGGATGGAGCATTTTAAAATCTATGAAGGTGGATGCATGGATTACAAAGGATGTAGCACATTGAGATCCATGAGGTAGATAAATGACAAAGGACAAGCTCTCTAAATCTATTGGAAGTTAGCTTTCAGTGTCTCAATTGGTTAATTAAGAAAATTCATACTTACGAAATGCTTGAATATGGGAAGGACATCGCGACCCTGAATTATGTTGGATTCTGCTGCCAACTCTACACAAGTAGCATCTATGCGTTCGAGTAGTAGCTTGTGTTCGGGAAGATCATCAATAAGAGATGAGTCCCACCTGGCATGGAAAAAAAATGAATGATAGAAAACGTTATTAATCGAGAACAAACATTCTAAACCAGTATAGCCTAATGATTGCATCCTTCTTTCAATTAGAAGAGGTTCCATGTTCAAACTTGTTGGGAGGTGTTTTTCTGGGTGCTAGAAATGAGTAATTAACATCAATCCATGGTCTTGATCACATTTTTTCAAAAACAAGAAGAAAAAAGATAAGAAATTATGCTAAGCATGCAATTCTCGATGCAGGTTGGAGCCCAAACAAAATGCGCAAGCGCTAGAATTAGACAAGGCTGCTCTGTTAACAAGTTAGGCACCAGAAGAAATTCGAACTTAGAATAATGCTATAAGAATAGTCAAATCGAAATAAAGTGGTGCATGTTAGTTACTATTTAAAAGAAAAAAAAAATGTAGACACCAATAAAAAAAGGCAACAATGGAAGACTATTAGTAGTTATCAAGAGTTTAACTCGAGACAGAGACTTTGAAGTCAATCATCCAACCAATGTCTTTGCTATATAATAGTGGCAAAGCAGGTGATTTGCATGAGCTACTAGTTAACATGAAAATTTCTCAATGCATTGAACACCTTCTCTGAGAACGACAATCTTTGACATTGAAATGGTTAGTTGCGCCCCCAATTGAGATATAGAGGGTGGGGGTGGGTAACTGGCACAGTGTAGGTAACTTAAACTTAATTAAATATTGTTACCTCTTGAAAGCATCACTGAAGCACCGAAGTTCTTGAAGGTCAAATCTTTTGTCATCAAAGGGATCATCAAGAAGGGCGGGCAGGGCTACACTTTTGGCGTAGGCCAGACGAAAAGATGAAAATTGAGGTTCATACATATTTGGTGCCCTTATAAAGTAAGACTGTACAAGACTTTTACGGGCATGTTTCAGTTCATCAAACCCACATCTCTTGCACCATCTGCAAAACCCAAAGAGGAATATTGAAATATCCAAGGCAAAGAGCTACAAGATGCAGATAAAAATAAGTGACAGATTATATTGCTAGATAAAATGATTTCCATCACTATCTTCGATTTACTTGAGTCAAACACTTCGTGACCAATCCAAGATCTAAAATGAGAGCCCTTTTTCCTAACCGAAGAGGAGTGCATTCATGTGGGTACAAACCAATTTGCTTAGTTTGTGTGATCTAGGAGAATTATCGAACTCGATGTTGACCAATTTGGCAACTACGAATACTCAGAAGGATCATCAAACTTGATATGGATCACTTGGCCACTATGAGTATCCAAGGGGATTACCAAACTCGATATAAAATACTTTGATTACTACAAATATTCAAAAGGATCAGTAGATTTGATGTGGAACATTTTGGCCACTACAAGTATTCAGAGGGATTACCAAATTCAATGTGGATTACTTTGGCCACTACAAGTATTCAAGGAGATTACCAAATTGATGTGAAACACTTTGACTATTACAAGTATTTAGGAGGATGACCAAACTCGATGTGGATCACTTTGGCCACTACGAGTATTCAAGAGGATCGGCAAACTCGATGTGGAATACTTTGTCTACTATGGATATTCAAGGGGATCACCAACTCGATGTGAAACACTTTGGTCACGACGAGTATTTAGGAGGATCACCAAACTCGGTGTAGATCACTTTAGCCACTACGAGTATCCAAAGGGATCACTAGATTCGATGTGGAATACTTTGGCCTTTACGGTTATTCAGGAGAATCACTAGACTCAATATGGAACACTTTGGCCTCTATGAATATCCAGGAGAATGGTTAGACTCGATGTGAAACACTTTGGGCTCTACGAGCAGGGCTAAAAAGGGTTCAGAAGTGAGATCAAGAGGTGGTACAAGTACTAGGGCAAAGAAATGCATGTTTTAGATATATTTTTAGTGATCAATCATTTAGAAAGCAAGTGCAAAATGGAGATTTTAGAAAAAATTTAAATTGGATGGATAATTCTGGATAAAACTTTCCGGTCAGTCAGATTCATTATTACATCTCTAGAAGTAGTTGATAGCTACATCATATACCGTGCTCTATAAAGATTGGTTCATTTGAGTAGAAAAGTTACATAACTAATGGAGGTGGCGGCTTGGAGATCCTGACAGTGATACCAAGGCAGATGGGCGATGGGTGAGAGAGGGCAGATGTGATGGAGCAGGAGGCTCATTGAGCAGGAGAGAGCCATACTACTCAATGGATGCAAGTTCCACCTCTATTGCACCAATCAGTTCCAGCTAATTTTTTCTTGGTCTAATTGCTGTTATTAGTCTGCATGGACCTATATGCAATATTTATATAGTTAAGCGATTTTATACTAATTTAATAAGAATTGAGTCATTATTATATGAATCAAAAAATTTAGAGGCTAAATGCAAAAGATGCTTAATTGTCCAATCTAAGCCCCACTGGGGCTGTTTAGGGTACAACGACCGGATGACAAAGAGCCTCGTGTCCATGGGCATGGCACAAGGACGCAATTTGGATTGTAGATCCCTCTTTTCTAGATAGGAGGGAAACATTCTGTGCTTGGTGGGGGTCTTACCTCTATCCCAAGGTTGTTGGGCTGCAAAAGAGTTGGGTTCCCCTCGGACAAGACGTTAAGGAGCTGGGACCTTGCAAATTCCTGTGCTTCTCCCATTATTTTTGATTCAGACGGGAAGCCTGTCTGAGAGCACCGATGCAGGTTTTGTTGGGGTGGTCCTCCTGGCGTGGGATCCATCTCATTTAAAATTTAAAAACAAAGGGGACAGTTTAAGACTGCTTTGGTTGGGGGTGAGGTTATCGTGGAATTGAAATAGGGAGTCCAATGCTCTGCAAAAAAATGGTAAAGAAAAAAAAAATAAAAATAAGAGAGAAAAAAAAAATGCTATTTTGTTAGATGGTCGATAGTTGATTTTATTTAGATTTGGCTGAAATTTTATGAATATGTTGTTTTTGGTATTGAGAGCTACACATTTAATGGTTTGGATTTTTTAAAAGTCTTCTCTATTGATTATTTTAAGCATCAATATTTAGTGAGATTCATTCTTTATTTTACTGTTTATTATTGAAATTCGTCTTATTGGTGAAGAATGTTCTTGTTGTGAAAGCTAAGATTAAATATTATTGATGTTTGTGCAGCCTCTAGTTGAACTAAAGATGATCTATTGTAATCATATTTTCATTATTCTAAATAGTAAAAGCTTTTAGTGGGACTAGGTCTCGTGGTTATTTCTTTTACATCGAAAGATTTTTTAGGTTAAAAAAATTATGTTGCCCCTTGTGCGTGAATTGCTTGATTGTTTTACTTGTTAATTGCTTGAATAGATTGTAAAGATTATTGTTGCTTTGTGAGTAATATCTTATTTAATTATACAAAAAGAAAAAAAAATTGTGGCATTATTATTTTTTTGATTACATTTTCCAACAAGTTCAACATAGCTTACATGCTGGTTGGCGAATCTACGGAGAAATATTCATAAAAGCTCTTTTTTCCATGCTGTAAAGCCATAAGAACACCTGCAAATAGATATCGAGGTGGTCAATCTCATTTTCAAGCTCGGCACAGCCTGTCGGGCTCAAAAATTAGGACCTGGAAATTGTCAACAATCTGTACTCCAACAGAATAGATGAAATTGTCATAGAGCGCTTTAATTTTAAAAGGAATATTTGTTATGTTTTCAACAAAGATGAAGATGTCCATGAATTCTTGGTCCAACACTGCTAAGGAAGCAGGGGAAATCTGGTCAAAAAGACCGAACCTATACGGTTGTCCTGTCCGCCGAATGGATTCTAAGTTTTGGCAAATTAGTGAAAGGTCCTCAGGTGAATCTTGATTCTATGGATAAGATGATGGTCCCGACCACAATCTATGAACCTCTATCATCCACCAAAACGAAAAACAAGCCTTCTACTAGGCCTCCCATTGTCGACCATTTTCTTTAGGCATACTGGACTTGATAGGAAGCTGCAAACATTGGATGAATGCCCAGTGACCTTGCACAAGAAACACACTAATATGGCATCTCTGCAGTCACTCTTGAGACGCTTCGCTTCGCCGCACCTAAAGCATCGCATCATCCCTTCTTAAACTTGGCCATGGATGGATGAGCTGAGGTTCTTAAGGAGGTTTTTAAGGAGCCCACCCCGGTTAGAAGAGGGTAGATTGGTAGAGGAAGAATTAAAGTGGTGCCCAGAAGCAGTACAAACAGAGAAGGTTGGCTTTCTTCCAAGGATTCCAACGGTCGAGAATGGTAGGTGGCCGTTATTAAGTCCATTAAAGGGAACTTGATTGATCATATTCTATAGGTTTGCCAAGGAAAAATCTATCGAAAGGACTGCTTTGATGACCAAAACAAGCACCAGCACCTCTACTTTGAAACCTTCTCATGGCAGCACTTGGCCACTTTAAAACTAAATCATGTATCCTCTACATGTAGTGAAGATACTGAGGATCAAAACAGGAACCGGCACCTCTACTTTGAAACCGAATCATGTATCCTCTGCATGTACTGAAGATACCAAGCATGCATGCAGATCCTTGGCAAGAGGAGTTGCATATCATGCAGTCCTGTGGTATTGGACTTTTATTTTCCATATTACAATACTAGACCATTTTATCTTTACTTGTGCTTCTTCTCCTTCCCTCCCTTCTGCAATCCATTAGTTAAAAACAAACAATTTGGTTAGAGTAGTTAGAGGGGAAAAATTAAGAATTAGAGGTGCACGAGTTTGAACCTCTCAAGGATTTCAATTATAACCAAAGCATTGGAGTACTCAAAAAACCCATCTAATTTTAGAAAGTATCTCCACTTCCCTTACCCTTTCTTTCCTCATTTCTCTCCTTCCCACTCATAGCAATCCATATAGCCAAATTCACAGCCCAAACTCGAGGAATGAAGCAACGGGCAAACCTTTGGAACCTCCTGGGGGTGGTGACGATCAAGTCAGATTGGGTCAGGTGTTGGTGTATGCAGGTTGGACCAAAAATTCATCAACCCAAATCTGATCAATTTATTAAATAAGTCAAAAATTTAAATTTAAGTCTAACCTATTTATTAAATAGGTAACCCAACCCAATCTAAATAACTCATTTGTTAAATAGGCCAATAAATGAGAGGTTCATATTAAAAATATACTAAAGAAAAAAAAATGCCAGAGAATATGGAACAACAAATATAATTATCAATAATTTATGTATTCTTCAAGAAATGATTTGTTTATGCAACAACAAATAATTCATTAAAGTTTGACTAGTTTTAATTGATCTAACAAAATCGGAGAAAGATTAGCATATTTTTAAGAATTCAAATCGTACATTTTTAAGGGCCGAAAGTAAGCAAACAATCCCCAACAATGTTTCATCCAGAAACGACCAAGCTAGATTTATAAACTTACATAAACGCCATCCTCTCCACACCCCGCCCGCACCCCCGGCGGCGGTTCTCTCCGGCGACCCGCACTTCCGCACCGCCCTATCAGCCGTGCACCATCTCGGAGCACTTGCCCTTGATCCACCGGAAGCTCTTTCGGATGGATTGCTTCACCTTCCCCTCGACCGAATACATCTTGTAGCTCGCCACCCGCCGCCGCCGTTTCATCTCCGGGTCGCCGAAGCACCGCGCCCCCGACCCCCCGCCCGACGACGACAACGAGGAGTAAGGCCGGACGGCGGCGCCGTTCCGGCAAGACGGAGGGAGAGGCATTGACAGATCGGTGGACCGTGAAGGCGGCGGCCGGGTCACGTAGGTCTGGTTCGCGCTGAACACGTTCCCCCGCACGATCTCCAGCCTTCGGTTGCCGCTGCCGCCGCCGATCGACCGGAACTCATTCCGGTAGCCGCGGTCATAGTCGCTCGCCCGAGCGCCTCCGGCGTAGAGCACGAGCTCGTTCCCCGCGCCCTGGTCGCAGGGGTGGAGGTCGCCGCGGTGGCCGTGGTCGTAGGCGCCGCCGCCGTCTGGGTGGAAGTAGCTCCGTTGGCCGCGGTCGTAATCGGCACCGCTGGAGGAGCGGAAATCGGTCCGGCGGTCGTCGTAGTTGCCGCCGGAGGCCCGGTAGGCCCTGGCGAAGTCGTCCATTGGAGAGGGAACAGGGGAGGGAGGGAGGAATGGGTCGTTCGGTTTCTTTTATCAGGGTTTGCTTTTTTCAGTTTTAAGGGAGAGACAGCCGGAGGGAACGGGCATCGCTGTCCCAAGAGGCATGAATGGTCGGGAGAAGAAAGAGGTACGTGATGGACGGACCTAGAAATTAACATGCTGTAGAGCAACGGCCGTCGTAAGATTTGAGGGTAGGGTAAACTCAGCCCGGCCCGATCCGACTTGGCTCAATAATATATGATTTATTATATTATAAATAGTATGTTAATACTTTTATATTTTTTATTTATTTTTAACTGTAAAAGGTGAAATAAAAAGAGGAGGCGGTTGGGAGCCGTAAAAGATAAATCCCTATCTCTGCCTAATATACATAGATATGTATACATACTTACTCCCCCCAATATATGTATACGCACACTTACACATAATACATACATACATACACATACAAACTTGCACATGAGAAGATATATATATATATATATATATATATATATATATATATATATATATATATATATATATATATAGCAGCTTTATTTTTACACAATTGGTGCTATTGTTTCTTAAAATGATAAATAAGTTATTGAAATAGTATTACTTTAAACTTAAAAAATAATCAAACGTGACATTTTTAGACAAACAATAATTATTAACGATTTGATAATAATCCATTATAACAAAAATAACATCGTTATTGAAAACTTGTCTGGAAGACGTTTATAGACGGGCTTGGTCAGGGAGCTGGGCGACGGTGACGTACTGGTGTGTGGGTTAATATGGTCTCAAGAAATTGGAAGAGGGGAGGCCAGTTTGACCATACTGGAGACCATGTCGTTTTCAATCTGGTTCCAAAGAGATCTTGGCAGCAGAATTTACATTGCCTGGTCTGGTATAATTCCCAATAGATATTGTGGTTATCAAAATTGTCATTTGTGTAAACCTTCAAATTTGTCATAATCCACAAAAGAACGAAAACATCATATCTTTTGTTATGCAGCATAATAAGAGTTACAGGTCAACTCTCGGCGGAGAGGCCCAGCCTCCCAATTATGGTCATTTGTGTGCGAAAGATAGAGTTTGATCAGGCAAAACTCCACAAAAAATCTCAACAAACAAATCTAATCCCAGGATTGTTTTCACGAAATGTGAAAATAATCGTGCAAACAGAACCCGATAAATCCTCGTCAAGCAAATCTCACCCCACAAACAAAAAACTCCCTTCCCCCTGCGCATCTGGAAAAAAAATAAAAAGAGTGCAGGCAAACAAGATGAACCCCGACGTTTGAGGTCTGGCTGACAAATTTACTTATTTAGGCGTTACATCTCACCCAGCCACCCAGGTAATTCAAATCCAGGTTACCAAGCACCGCAGCCCAGTGATTTTAATAAGACTACTTGGCACTCGCACTCCTACATTTTTTTTTTCGTTTGGATGAATTCGTAGGTCAAAGATCACAAGAAAAACAAGCACAACCCAAAGCATCATACAGAAAACGAGCAAAATCTGAAGAAAAAAATGAGTGTCCAGTGAAATCGAAGTCTGTATATCATCCAGCAAACCAGTCCGCAGGGAAGTTTGCTTCTCTGAATACATGACGCACCTGTAAATACTGAAGATATGATATGGCATGACTTATATCTCGAAGCAAATGACGAAATGGGCTGGCCGTGGAAACATTTTTTGATATCTTTTTTATTAGCAATAGCAGAGTTCCCTTCCAGAATGTCTTACTACAACGTTATTCATGAATATTTAGCATTAAACCTTCCCATGCAGCCTGAAGCTCGAAAAGAGCAACAAAAGCAGCAGAAAAAACTCTGGAGCAAGCCAATAAAACTTGACCAAGATGGTTTCTTTCCAAAAATCCAGCAGCGGCTTGACCTTGTGCAAAAGAGCTGAAATTAACGTTTAACTATACCTGGGAGAGAGCTGCAGGTATCCCAGAGCAGTTGTAGTTGTAGCCTTCGATGTTTCATGAAATTCTAAAGCCGGATTGATTGCCAAATTAGCCAGCTGCATCGAAGTTGTGCGTGAGCCTTGAAAAAGCTTGTTGTTCTTTGACTTTCATAATAGCCAAACACAATACGAGAGAATGGATTGTCCACGAATATATCTCAAATCAAACATAGCATGCACTAAGGAATCAATAGAGTCAAAATTGAGAACAATGGACAAATACTCCCAAAAATGATTCCAAGTAGATATAGCTACTAAACAGGCGATTAATACATGTTCCAAATCCTCTTCTAAACCACAAACATCACAAGCAGCAGCATGCGGCTGGAGGATGTCTTAGAAACAATTAAAGTTTTGCAAGGTGGTTGCACCCTAAAACCGTCCACCAAAACATTTTGACTCAAGATGCTGCTTCCAACTTTCACATGGAGGTAAAAGGCTCAATAAATCTAGATCGAGAATCCACTTGCAATTCATCCCTTAGTTTCTTGCATACATTCCGAACCTTTAGAACATGTCACCCTGCTGAACTCCAAACAAGACAGTCACCACAAATATTGTTGGTCATAGCAATGGTTGTACTCTGTGCAGTTAACTCATCATCAAACACTTCTTAAAGTAACCGGGCATTCCATGTTTACCGATCCGTGATGAAATCAGATAGCAAAGCAGCACTGTCTAACCGATTCATATTCACGGGAACTGGCATTCTCTCCACAGGAATGTTACTTTAACATAAGGATCATGAAGTTTATATGCGACCGACTACCCATTTACATTGGCATTCATGCTGAACAATCCAAGCTGAGTTACAAATAACCCTCCAAATTGATGATACGTTTCTTCCATAACTGTAACTTTCTCATGAACCAGTGAAATTGTATGTATTAGCGACCAACCGGATCATAAACTGCTATCGTTAAGGATTAAATAAGCAGCTGGACTCCCAGTCCTCCCAAGTGATTTCGGTTGACAATAGTGCAAAGCTTTGTTTCCTATCTCTTGCTCCCAGATGAAAGATTTAAAAATTCTTTCCAGAATATCAATAACCTTCATGGGAATTGCACAATTAACCATAACATGCAGAGGAGGCTCCTGCATTTACTTGGAAGAAATTACACAGCTTTGCATAAGACAAGAAGCAGCCCGGCAAAAATCTTTTAAAGGAGAGCCTGGTCACACTGAGACCAATACCCAGTGACTTTGTTAATTGAGCTAATTTGCACCTCCTATCATAGAATGCTTGAATATGCGTTTGTTATTTCTTGAAACAAAGATAATTGTCCAAGCATGGTTTCAACCATCATACACCATACCGGTTGGTACAAGCATACTGTATTATACTGGTATCAAACCAATACGTGGCATGGGAAGATGCACCGAGTATCGATACACTGAACTGATTCCCTATAGAGCATACCAGCACTGTACCTGGATATTACTGGCGTAGGATCTGGTACTGATATGGCGAACAATGGTTAGAACAAACCCAACATTACAGACCTCTTGGCTCACAAAACAGGTTGACATGGGAGCTGAGTTTTAGTCAATTGACGCTGTTTGCATGATAAAGTATTCCTATATCAAAATGGATAGCTTTGCTCGAATCCATGTCTAGAACAGTTTCTACTAGGTATCATCTCCACTCCAACATCAGCGTGTTCAATAAAAAAACAAAATTAAAGACAGCAACTATCTTTTATATTTGGCTATTTGGTTTAGAATTGATTTCTCAGAAATCAACGTAATTCCATCTATCAAGTCTTTCCCTCAGCCCCCTTCATCTATACTGTAATTTTATCAAATGGGTTGATAGTAGAGTTGTACTAGTTCAAATAACAAGTTCCACCACCCCTTGGTCACAACACCACATGCAAATTTTAAGCAAATAAGCTTGTGCCAGTGCTAGAAGGATAATAGCCATGCACGGCTGAAGTTAAAGAATGACGAGCAATGACTTGGATGTCTGTAACCAGGGGCGGCTCAATACATTCCGGGGCCTAAGGCGAATCCAATAAACGAGGCCTTTTTTTTTAATAATAATTTTTTTAATAAATATAAAATACTTAAAAAAATATATGAAAATAGATAGCTATCAAGTACACTATTTCAACAAAGAGACATGAATCTAACAAAGATAGACAAGAAGCCTTTTCAATTTAATATAATTCTTGAATGGAAGCACATAAAAGTAATTACTCTAAATGAAGGGCCATGAAACTGATTAAATAACTGAGATAATGCTTGGCAATGCTGTTTACCATGTCAAGCAAGAGCCGAATAGGAAAAGGTCATCCCATGGCACTTCATGGTCAAGGTAAAGAAAAGAATTTGTCCATAAAGGAACCTCTCTATAAGAGAAAGTAGGGTCATTATGGGAAATTCACTCCATCTAATTAATAAAAGTCCCGTCCCACCATCTCCCCTTCAAGTGAGTACCCAAGCAGCAACTGCAAGATCACAGCACAGCAGCCATTCAACCCCCTCCCTCCTTTTCTCTCTCTACCACCCAAGAGGGGAGAAGAAACCGAGAGGAGAAAACTAAAAGAATCTCCACCCTCCAAGAAGTCCATCTCCAATCCCCCTATCTTTCTTCCGGATGGCCCAGGTGGATCAGGAGTAATGTGAGGGAAGGAAAACCAAGACCAAAACCAAAAAAGAGAAGGGATGAAAGATAAGAGTGGCTTCAGGCGTCTATCAAGCCAACCAATTCCCTCCTCTCTCTCTCCCTCTCCCCACCCAAAACAAAACTACTGTCCCCAACATCCCAAATTGCCCCCTGCAGGCCAGGAAACTCTCCACCTCCCTTCCATCAGGGGGAAGACTCATAGCCAGCTCCTGATCCCGTTTTATATGGGGCCTTTGCTTCCTTTTGGTCAGCCTCCCGGGGCCTTCCATTGGCTCGGGGCCTTAGGCGACCGCCTCGGTCGCCTAGGGCTCGGGCCGGCCCTGTCTGTAACCAACATTTAAGAGATTCAACATCTCCTTGGGCAACAAAAATTGCAGCCTACAAAAGGAAAGATCAGGGACTGCAAAAATAGTCAGATCATTAAGCCCACCTGTCCGCTAACTCACACTCCAAGTCCACATGTACACGTAATGTTACTGTTACCGTCCAAGTCTTTTCCCAAATTCAGCAGTTCATGACAGCTATATTCTACAAATATAAATCACCTCAAAAAATTGAACGCTCTACAACAACAAACAATTTCACAAGGATAGTTTGCAGCAGTTGCTGCTTACAGATATTGTATCTAGATTGCCCAGATTTCACCTCCACTGTCATTGTGGTCTGAGAATCCAGAGAGTTTTAAGCAATTAAATGAGCAAAAAGAAAAATGGCAGAGTGCAAAAGTTGCTAACCTGCCTAAGCAAAAGGCAAAGTCTAAGATAATTCAAGGCTTTTTTTTTTATGAAATTCAAGGCTAATTTAAATAGCAAAACATGGTATTATCAATAGTCACGAGATAAAATGCCTGTGCCAAAAGACATCACATAACCTAACAAATAGTTGATAACAGACTATTATGATGACAAATGATAAACAACAGTTAGCAACATCTTATGCAATAATATAGCAACGACACTGTGCCATTGAATACTCTGCATCTAATCAGTTTCATATTGGGATCACAATTTAGAGTGCACATTTCTTGTGAAATCTTTGAGAGAAAAGATTTACTCTTTGGTATTAATAAATTAGGATCAATGCTTATAAAGTGGCTTCTTTGCATAGAGATGCAGTATGAATCACTGAATTTTTGCTGCTAAACTGAAGGTTGTGAGAGACTCCAAACTTGATGCAAACACATGAACACAATTTTCACTCCACGGATGAAAATAACTGTTCAGTTTTTATTAGATGATTTTGTTCTGCATATAATTATGAAAATCAACAACTATTAGAAACTTCAATAGTGGCTATTAAATATAGGCAATTCTGTCATAAGTATACCCTCATATACATCAAGTACCAGAGGTGAGCCGAAACCACTAAGCAGGTCTCATTTAAGATTTACCTCATTGGTTTTTAAGAAAAAAAATAAACTAGAAAATGATGTCACATGGATTTTGACCACATTTACATGTTAACAAATTTCCATGCAACCAATATCCATCGACCATCATGTCAACTCAGTGCATGTTAAAGGTACCTGTACTTGTATGTGCGCATAAAGCAATGTGGTTGACTTTGAAATGGCCAAGAGTTTTCACAACCAGGCTCGTCCCAACCAAATATGGCTCAGCCCATCCAAATGCAAAGTTGGGTGAGCTGACCATGGGCCAGGTCAGATAAGGGGTTACACCATCTGCCTTTGTTCATCTCAAAACTACATTATACACACAGGCTGGCACCAGTCAGCTTTTTCTCATCTCAATCACTGCCTCCAGCAGGATGATTGGCAGACTTTGGATGTCATGGATAAAATAACTGCACCGCTGCATAGCCTTGTATAGTAAATATTAGCTGTTATTAAAGATTCAGCGTTCATAGATGTTTCTTTGATGGAAAGAATTAATAAATGTTTCATTAAGTAAAAACAGAATTAGATTAACTGAAAAATATCTCAGAAAATCACAAAATAAAGAGTCAGAAATAAAATTCAGTAACCAATAATTCATATAAATCTAAAAGAAGTTAATATTACTAGCAATAAGTAAAACATTGAAGACAAGGTGAAGTTTCAAGCAAGGAAATAATGTAAATCATTTGGCTAACAGAATAAAAACATATACTGAAAAGAGCAGCAAGAGAGAAATAACAGGGTGTTTCTGAGCACAAATCATCCATCATAGCAGTGCTGAGGTCGGCCTTGAATGCTTCGTGCAGTGGAGAGACCTATGTAATTCTAAGAGGCTCAAGAAGCATGAAGAAGGGGCTTCTTTAAAATCTCTCTTTTGCCTTGCCTCCCATTAACTAGCTTCTTGGGATACTTTTCTGTACATATTTTTCTTTCTGATAATTTGGGGCAGGGGAAGGGGGTAGGGGTTTCTCATCATTCCTCTTTTTCCCTCAAAAGAAATGAATAATGATGTGTAGCTAAAGAAATTATTAGTAATTGAAGATATAATTATGGACATCAAATTGCCACTTGGCCAATAAAAGAGATTCTCAACACTGACAATCACCCTTGAGATCCTTGAACACTAGGGAAACCTGCAATCTGTTCAATGATATAAGTGTTTTCATTTTACCTGCAAAAATGAACTATATAGGAAAAACAAGAAACATGGGCATATTATTCTTGCCTATCCTTAAAATTATACTAGTTCCCAGATTCAACTTACCAACAGATATAATTTTGATTGATTGATGTGATGGATGTTAAAAAAGCAAATAATCCTGTGTTTAAAACTTGCTTTAGTTGACGATAAGAAAGAATTGAGAAACCTTCAGAACCAACACAGGGCACTTTCAAGATAGCCCGGGCCCTGCAAGCATCTGTTATGATTGAATCCTTTGCTTAAGCGCAAGAAGTCACAAGCTACTGTGCAAAATCACTTGTAAATTCGACCAAACAAAGGGGGGGAAAGATCACTAAAAATTAGGAATTAACTTTAAGATGGCAATTTATGCTAATAATTTTTTGATAAAGAGGGAAACTTTCCTGTAAAATAAGGAGACTACTGAACCAAATTATCCATTCAAAAGATAGTGCATCAGCTTCCTCCATTACAAGGTTTCTCAAATTACTCAAAAGCCCAATCACAAATGATAGTCCATATGGTTCATTTTGTTATAAAAAATGCATTTAGACCTTCAAAGACTCGTTTAAAGGAACCTTAATCATCCCTGGCATCTAAGTTAAATATTTACACATAAACATCTTAGAAGTAAAATTTTCACCTTGGTATGCTGCTTATCTACGTTTCATATTTCTATAACTCGTTAGGTTAGGTTGTGCTTGGCATTGTTGTCACTTTTCATGGTTATAAAAACCAGAAACAAGCCATTTGTTCCTCTTTTGCTCCAATTGTTTGAATACAGAAACATACACCATAATCAGCTATATTCTCAAAAGAAAAAAATATATATAACAAATGTTTTATAGTCATGGTGGTTGTGGTGTTGCTGGTGCTGGAGATAACAGGAGAATGAAGGCAGTAGTGCTGCTTTAGGGGTAACAGTAACAATATTGATGGTGGTAGCAATGACAATGTGATGGCAGCAATGACAATGTGATGGCAGCAACTGTAGGTAGCATCGGCAGCAATGGTGTGGCGGTTGAAATAACAATGAAGGGATTGTCCCAGACTGATATTTTGTTTTTACTTAAGAAGTAAATGAAAAAAATATTTAACCCAAAGATTTCTGAAATTTAGGAACATGTTCAAATACAAGATAAAACTGAAAACTGGAAACAGAGGCACCAGTAAACACAGCTTCTAATCAAGATCAGGAACCCCTAAGAAGAGTTTTGATTTGTATAACCAAGATTTTTTTCGTTTAGCATGACAACATGGAAAACATCTAAAACAAGTAGGGAACAGGAGAGATCAACAAGTTGCTCATAATTTTAGGATGAAAAATAGATAATTTTTGGTGAAGACAAAGAAGAAGAAAATAATCTGAGGAGAAAAACATACATCCTTTTTAGCCATTTGAACTTTTATAAATTCCTAAAAAATAAAGCATTTATGGGTTATCTAGCAGTCTTGTCACTTATATTCTGTAAGTTCCAAGCTCCACTCATGCTGCTATGAATATGATTCCATCTAGTCTTTCAAAGTAGAATGATATTAACTTATGTGAAGAAGCTGTTTTTTGAAACAATACACACCAGTTTAATTTTCCTTTAATTGGTTAAGCACTTAAGCTTGTTTTATTCAGGGTTAAAAGAAGGTTAAATGGAAAAAGGCCCTTTAACCCATCTATTCCACTTTAACCTACCGAACACCCGAAATTATTGATTCTTAGGGAAGAGCGTACAATTTAAAAAGTTGGTAAAGCTACCTTTCCACCCATATAGGGTGTGGTAGTTTACACCTATGTAAAGCAGGTTAGGAGTAGGTTAACTATTTACACTGGCTTACCTCATTCCGCAACTAAAAGCAACCTTAAGAATTAGTCCCATATGGGATTTCTGAACACCCAACCATCACATGCAATTTAGATGCTAAATTAAATCATCATATAATCTTTTGACTTTTAAGATATGTCCAGTTTCCTTCTTCATCTCTTTCACTCTGCAGTAACTATTACTACTATTCCCATATACCTTGAGATTCCTTGGTTTGGCTTTTAGTTTTAAAGATATTTCTTTGATCCATGCATCATGACCCTTTCTTTGCCTAGAAATCTGCCTTTTGCAACTTTGGTTGATTTTAACAATCACTTCCTCCGGATCAACCTCTGGAGGTTCTCTGTTTTGGCTACAAATTAGCATAAGCATGGAGCTTTTTTCCAAGTTCTTCCCCTCAAAATTTCTTATTCCGA
This sequence comes from Phoenix dactylifera, assembly GCF_051530095.1. Classification (NCBI taxonomy): domain Eukaryota; kingdom Viridiplantae; phylum Streptophyta; class Magnoliopsida; order Arecales; family Arecaceae; genus Phoenix; species Phoenix dactylifera. Next base: position 13,574,011 of record NC_143206.1, on the reverse strand, counting down.
TTCTTCCATATGTTCTACAAAGTGACATATTCATACTTAATGCTTGCTATATATTGATACACGAGGATCACTCGCTATGGACCACTATGGCCACATTGGGTAGGTATGGACAGGATCTGGAGCAAGATCCATCATATCCAAAACTCAATCACAAACCACAGCTTTTGGAGGCCATAACTTTATGTCTGTTTTCAGTCTATCAAGCGCCAAAACAAAACTTAGAAAAAAAACTCTCGATGAGTACTACAGGGGTGCCACCACCCCCTAGGGGTTTGTCGTATCCCGATGATAGGGGTTGAACAACATTTTCATCGCAAGATGAGCCGAACAAAGTACAAGTTTCCTTTACATGTAAAACTTTAATCGGACACGTCTTCTAATCCAAGAGAAATTAAGCGATGCAACAAAAGATAATTGATGTAAGAGTCAAGATCTAACTCCACGATAATTTTAGTTTTAATGTGATTTTCTGCTAGCCAGAAAATTGTAACCTCTTTAACTAGATGAAGAATCCGACCCAAATAAAAATGACAGACCTTACTAGTATAAATATTGGACATGTGTAACGATTTTATTCATTTAATAAAAGAACAAGGGCTGAGAACCATACTCTTGAATTAACATTGTTTTATTTTTATTTTCTATGAAAGTCGGAGTTGAGTAGATTGAAAAAATGTCTCCCTTTTCTCCCTGAGAGGATCCCATATATTACAAGAAATCATTCGTAAATGGTGGACAAATAGCAAAACAAGGGTTTTTTCTTGGACAACAGAAAAAATGCAAAGAAATATATGAGAGTTTGCAACAAAGAGTTGATGATAGAGAGAGGGTCAATATATAGAAGGTAAATAAGTAAGATGATGGCAAAGTTGAAAATGGAAACAAGGTCGTATTAGGAAAATATGGAAAAGGAGACGAGAGGTGAAGAGCATTCCATTTGAAGGTGGAAGGGATGCATTTTTTGTCCTTGCAACATCTCTTAGAAAATTATGGCAAAAACAGCCCAAAGATTTCTGCCTATAACACAAGATGCATTGAATATACATTTATGAAGCAGCTGGAAAGAAATATGGGATATTAAGGTTATTAATAAGTTGAATCTCCGTTTCTGTGGAAATGTCTTTTTCTAAGAGTGGGCGTGTTAAACCCTCAAGTGTACCCTCTGCCTAAATGTTCATCCCCTATGTAAGATTACCAACGAGAGCCACACTGAATCAGATGGCGGTTAATAGACCAACCACAGGAGATGACTGAGCACATTTTTTCAAATGAGATACCAGCCTGGGGCAAAGCTTAGTAGAAAAAATGGAAAGAATTGAAAGCATGATACATCCTTCCAACTTTATTTTCCTCTGTCCGTGAACTAAAATTTAGAAACAAAGCAGATATTATCAGGATATAACCAGCCATATCTTCTCCAAACATCTGATATCATCAATGGGGCTTCTTTTTTATTTCATGTCAATAAAACTAACAGCCATATCTTCTCCAAACATCTGATATCATCAATGGGGCTTCTTTTTGATTTCACGTCTATAAAACTAACAGACAGTATAACCAGTTGTAAATATGTAATTGTTGAACCTTTCCAACATATCCCAGAAGTTATCATAATTCCCAACTAACAAAGAGCTCTACTCGTAATAGGATCACAAACCAGAGTCGGCAAAGGTTTCAATATTCATGCACAATATCAACTGAATATATATGTACGGGCTACAGGCTACACAGACGGTTAATTCATTTAACTATCACAATGACCGATATTGAGACTCATTAGCCAGAAAGTAGCCAAACGGTACCCAGAGTGACCGGTTACCAAGAAAGGCATATGCTCACTTCTATGGTCCATCTGACCACATTGTCATTGTTCAGCACCACAAAAATCTATAACTTTTCAGTGAGACAAATTTTTGAGTAATGATTAACCAGAAGAACCTGAGCAGTACAGGTCCAGGCTCCAGGACACAGACTGAGTTGCATCTGCATCAAGCATGAGAATACTTCTTGAATGGATAGTGAAGGCAAATCAATATCTACTGAAGCTAAGGCAGAGTCTACTAACTGAAGGAACAATTTGAACAAGAGGTGTAATATGATCAACATTTCTATTAGTAACTTTATCTATGTACAGTAACAATTATACGCATGGGTGACCACTGACCAGCAATAGCAACAGAATGTGAGGTGGTGTTTGATGACCAGATATGTATAATAAGCTATGCAACAGATAAATTCTGGTGCAGAGGTAAGAAACAGTAACCTCGAAATGGATTGGTAGGTGACACTATTGCCATATTCTGCACTAATTTAAGATGTGTTTGTAGGCCTTCTTCTACTAATGCGCGATTCCTGCACAAGTATAGAACGATTTGGTAAGTAGATTAAAAAAAAAGGTATAAATGTGCTTGGCTTGTTTTCAAATGAACTAGGTTTTGGAACTTGCTCTATTTGCATTCATTACTTACAATGTGAGATTTCCATTCAATTTTGCACCACTCCTTGTTAGCACCCGACTGAGGCTGCTGACGGACATGATGGAATATACGAACAAGGACAGCAGCATCAAGAGCAGCATACTCTTTCTGCATATACATACACAGTTTTGTGTTCAGATTAATCACCCTTTTTGACCTAGTTGATGTCTAATAATTCCAAATTAGTTAGACCTATTCTCTTGTTTAATTTTTAGATTCAGATATTGCATCTAGATCAATGCTGAAACTCCATATATTGGTGTGTAGGGCAGAAAGTGAACCTTTCTCCATGCTTAGTTCTGATGCTAACATCCTGGATGTGATTTTATAATTTCATTTAAAATAGGAAGACGATGTTGATAAATGCAATTAATGCAGCTGCATGTTTAAAAAATTGCAGCACTACTAGACATTGGGTGCTTATATGGGCTCAAGCGACCTGCAGATCAAATTGTGATGACATCAAATGCTAAGTCACTTCCCAAAAGAGTATTTGCATTTCAGTGTCCTTCTAAAAATTAGTGGCTTAAATGCTGCATGTCTGTTTACTAGCTAGGTACTTTAAGCTTAGTTATAAGGCAAATACCTGCTTGCTTGTTTTACTGATTGTTCATCAATTCTTAGTCCAGAAATCTAAGCTTAGATTATGTGAAAATATTGTTATTTCTCGATTAATATATGTCATATTATATTGAGATAGGTTCTCAAATATGCATCAGTGAATGCTTAAATTTTTTCTTGAGTTTTTATTTGTTTATTGCCATCTTTAACTCGTTTCACCCATTGCAAATTTTATTTAATTCTAAGTATTTCTACAATACCAACTGCATAGGCATGCAATTATGCATCTGCGTATTGCAACAGCGCTATGCAACCTTGATTGCCGCATACTGCAGCCCCTTCTTAAAACTTTTTTTTTTTTTGGTTTTGAGGGAATTGGGGGGAAGTTGTTACTTGAGGGAGTTGAAGGCATGCAAACACACATGCTCATATACACAAGCATGCAAACACACATGCATGCGTACACATGCATGAACACGAACACACACAGAGAGAGAGAGAGAGAGACCTGATTCTCACTTAAAGGCCGTTGCTCCCAATTGCTGTTACGTCTTGTTTTATTCAGACCAGCTCCTAATATTTTCTGCTCAAGGCACAAAACATTCTGTGACTCATCATCTCAATCTATTGAAAAATGTAACAGCAACTGCTAGATGAAGTTCAAACAGAACAAGCACCAGTTGAATAATCACATAGACATATAAATATTATTAGTTAGGGTGCCATACTATAAATCATCAAAGTACCTTTGCTAACCCAGATAAACCACCTTTAGGTTCCTTGAACAGTTTTTGAATATCAAGAAGCATGATGTAGGAATCAAAGCACTCCAAGTTGCCATAAGAATATGACAACTGATTGAGATCACATTGCAAGTTGTAGCCTATATGTTGCAAGAAGTAACATAAAGTAAAAATTATGTTATTCTTCTTTCTTCATAGAAAAACGGATATGACTATCATTTCATGTGATGAATGTATACCAAGCTTTAGTATGTTTGAAGAGCACAAAATGCGCCTCAAGCAACTGCCTAATGCTTCTGGTTCATCTTCATATAACTTAATCAAATCAAAGATGAAAACTCGGACTTCTGAAGCAATCTGCATGATAGACACCTGATACACAAGTTGCTTAACATTAGTGGACAAATTAACTAATAGAAGTAAATCTAGGACATCAATCATAATAGTGATATTCATTTCTGTGGAAGACACATGATGGAGGTGTATAAATATCTCATGAAAGATATCAAATTCATGAGCTAGGAGGCTTCTAAAGTTAATTATCTAGATGTATTATAATTGCTAACAGAATTAGCTTCAAGTAGATGTGATAGAAAAATTAGCTTCTAGCTTCTTCTGTGAGATTACTCCTCATCCAGATATGGTAATCTCATCCATAAAAAGTGGTTGTATGATACACAATTCCCAAATGACAAATATACCATAAAATACTTCTATTTATGAAATCAAATGAATTTGATTTGTGAGAATGACTTTTTAAAAAACAAAAGCAACAGTGTACACACATTTAGTTATAATGGAAAACTTTAGCAAAATATGTAGAGAAGATTAATCACGCCAATTTCCTCCTAAACTTCAATTTAGAGCAATCAGATCATCGAACTTCCAACATGTTTCAATTCCGACCCTGGCTGTGAATTCCGTTTGATTGCTGTGACGGAGATGGTCCTGTGCTGTCACATGCCATCTAAAAGTTGCTGATCTGCCCTTCTACTGGTTGATGTGGGAAAAAAGCCCTGAAGTTCTTCTCCCCCCCCCCCCACCCCTCTTCTCTCTTTCTCTCCTCTTTCGGCTAGGGTTTCATTTTCCAATTCCTTTCCTCCTTGCCATCCGGCAACTGGAGACCTGTGATGGCCATGAGGCGAGCTGGGAGAGTGTGAAGGAGAGAGGATAAGAAAACTAAGGAACGCAAGGTGGAAAATGTTGATGAAGGAAGGGGAGAGAAGAAAAGGAAGATGAAGGAGGTCTCATATGAGTGGTCTTTGGTCAACAAGAAGAAACCAATCTAAATGAGGAAGCCTGAAGAGATCACCAAGAGTATGGTGCTTTCTACAAGAGTCTAACCAATGACTGGGACAAGCACTTGGCTGTGAAGCACTTCTCTATGGAGGGCCGGCTGGAGTTCAAGGCCATCCTTTTTGTGCCCAAGAGGGCTTGTTTTGACCTTTGACACAAGGAAGAAGCCCAACAATATCAAGCTTTATGTTTGCTGTGTTTTCATCATGGACAATTGTGAGGAACTGATTCAAGTTTTCATTAAGGGAATTGTGGACTCTGAGGACCTTCCCCTGAACATCTCAAGAGAGATGCTCTAGCAGAAAAAGATCCTCAAAGTCATCTGCAAGAACCTAGTCAAGAAGTGCATCAAATTGTTTTTTGAGATTGCTGAAAGCAAAAAGGGCTACAGCAACTTCTACAAGGCATTCTTTAAGAACCTCAAGCTTCGCATACATGAGGACTCTCACAATAGGGCAGAGCTTGCAAATTTGCTGAGGTATCACTCCACCAAGAGAAGTAATGAGATGAGCAGCCATAAGGACTATGTTACAAGGATGATGGAGGGCCAGAATGGCATTTACCACATCATGGTGAGAGCAGAAAGGCTGTGGAGACTCCCCATTCCTAGAGAGGCCGAAGAAGAAGTATTATGAGGTCCTTTTCATGGTTGATGCAATTGATAAGTATGCCGTGGTCAACTGAGGGAGTTTGAAGGCAAGAAATTGGTGTCTACTACAAAGGATTGAAGCTTGATGAGAGTAAGGATAAGAAGAAGAAAAAGGAGGCCCTTAAGGAGAAATTTGAAGGTCTTTGCAAGATGATCAAAAAAGTTTTGGGTGACAAGGTGTAAAAGGTCATGGTGTCTGATTGTATGGTCGACTCTCCTTGCTATTTGGTCATTAGTGAACATTGTTGGACTGCAAATATGGAAAGGATCATGAAGGCACAGGCACTGAGGGACTCTAGCTTGGCAGGCTACATGTCCTCCAATAACACAATGGAAATCAACCCTGAGAACCCCATCATGGAGGACCTGAGAAAGCGAGCAGAGGTGGACAAGAATGATAAGTCAGTTAAGGACCTTTATCAATGAAATGGAGGCCTAGGCACCGCCACTCGTCGCCAAAGGCAGACACCACCACTCTCACGCCCGTCGCCGCTCCGGTCACCAGAAACGAGGGACGGGATTTGGATAGGATTGGAAGTGAAAACTCTGACTGAAGAGGGGCAAAAATGGGGGAGAAAAGCTTGTCCACATCAGCCCTTTTTACATCGGCAAATCGCATGACAGCACGTAACCATCTCTATCATGGCAACCAAATGGATGACACAGCTATGGTATGAATTACAAAATTTTGAAAGTTCAACGACCTGACTGCACTAAATTGGAGTTCAGGATGAAATTCAAATGCCCTAAAAAGTTCAAGGTTTTTGGCATGATTAATCCTATGTAGATATTAATCCATGCAATAATGGATCACCCACTAGTGAAATCTCATAAAAAAATATTTGAAATATTAATAATCTATTAATCAAGCAAGAAATAATTCACTTAAAGAACAATATTTTATTAAATAAAAAGTTACTATGTTTAACTTGCTGACTTTTAATAATTACGTTTCTATTTACAATTAACATTCATTGCTTGATATGGTTCAAAGCAGTTAGCAGCCCGTCAAGGATTTATTTCACAATGTACGGTGGAAAAGAACTTCTAGACATTGTCATTTATGAAGAACTCTTTTATAGCCCAATGTGTGATATTTATTCAATGTAACATTTCCTTGCACACTATTACTTTCACATACAAAACACAGACACATGCACACAAGATTGATAAGTAATGGTATTGCTCAAGAAATAACTGAAACTATAGTATAAAGTTTCTAGTAGTTGACTAGTTACCCTGTTGGGTCTGCTGCCTCTCTCATAATTAGGTTTCCATTCACAATCTATGCCAACAATTTTACATTCCTCGATATAGTTCCTAGCGGTTAAGAGTCCATCAATGTTATCAACCCATATGATATCATCCATATTCAATTTCTTCAGATCCAAATAATACACCCCATAAGAGCTTTCCCCAGGCCCTGCATCATACAGGAGCAATAAAGAAATCTAATAAAAAATGAAACGATGCTGGAGTAAATGTAAACCAAATTATTGATGAGAGAAAGAATTCATAACAAAACTTAGGCAAGTAAAAGTATTATGAGCATGCATAGTCTTAACAGCTGGACATAACAATAAGAAAACTCTAGAGTCTGAAAATTTCAATTTGTACATCTCCAAAAGGTCTAAATGTGATTGAGCTCAGCAACTGTTTCTGGGCCAAAATGTTGAAAATATATCTATAGATCAATTAAGATCCCCTTCAAACATCTGACCATTTCTAATCGATGAGAAAATTCCTAATCAACCAACTGATTCAAAGAATCTCATTTAAATACCATACAACTAATTGAGCATACATTTCATGCAAAACAGATTTGTGGCCATCAATGCCTAGATCACCTTTTCGTATTATTAATGTCTCTTATTTTTGCATAAGATAGTAATTTGGCCTTTTTGGAAAAACAAACTACAGAAGTAACCCATGATAGATATAAAACGAACTAACTGGGCAATTCAAGGGGTATCAAACCAAAATGGCCAGGAACCAGGGCAATTTGGGCTCTCGAAATAGTGCATGCAACGAACCAATTAAAACAGGCCAAACTAGACTGAACCTTGCAGTTCTCCCCTGTTTCGGGCAGTTCTGACTCAATTCACCCAACTGAAAAAGGAAGGATCGAGGCCATTGAGCGTCCTCATTCTAACCATTCGACTCCACTCCTCAAAATCTTATCACTCACTTCCCACCTCCTTCATTCCGATGCCCACCGAATTGATGCTGCCCACCTCTCACTGATGACCACCTCGTCCACCTCGACCTCGTTGTCACCAACACCCACACTTCCTCTTGGTCTCCTTAGCCTCGCTAATCTCCTCCATGCCATCACTAATGTCAACGCCTACCTCATCTCCTGCCTCACCATTAGCACCAGCACAACACCAGCAACAACTTCCCCTCCTCCCAACCTCACTTCACCATTGTTCCCTCTGACCTCGCCAGAAACCTTGCAGTTGCCTGCCACCACCATTGTCACACTGGTCCTACAAGCTCGCATAAAAGAGAAAAGAGAAGAGGATAATAAGGCACACTATTTTTTTATTTTATTTTTCCTCTTGCGCGAAGAGCACTAGGTAACCCTATTAATCTTACAAGTATAATGCTGTGTACCATGCGATGGTATGGTACGGAATACCCAGCACTTGTACTAGTCACAATTCCAGTTTAGCTAAACTTGGTGTTACTGACAAGGCAAAAACAAAATAGTACCTAAAGAGATTAAAGAAGAAGCAATCCCTTCTTTAATTCAAATGAAAATGATGGAATCATATTTTCATAGAATATTACAAGAACCCAAAAAAACGTGCATTTTCTCTAACAAATCATCTGCACAATCTATCCATATTTGAAGATTGTTTTGCCTACTGCAGTATTTTAAGTTGAGGTATTAGGGCAAGTAGATTGATCAAGAAAATTGACAGACAGATAGATGCTTTTATTTATGATGTTCCTAGCATTCTCGTCCAGGGGGTTCCACTATAATGTCACAGGATAGTAGTTCAGTTTGTGTCTAGCTTATAATTTGTGATTTGCATAAGAATGTAGTTTCCTATACAAATCCTTGTCTTTAACCCTCTTTCTTTAGGAGTTTTTCAAATCCAGGAGAATCTTCCTAGTTACTTGAGCTTTAAATAAGCAATATGTAAAATTTCTCTACCCGCCAACTAGCCTTTAGGTTTCACTATTGGTCGCTCTCTTCTCAAACCTGCCTTGACCAAAACTTCAGAGAACTCAGACTAATTCTAAGAGTTGATGCCAGCTAGAGAGCCAACATACAACATATGTAAAGTTTGATGAAGCATATCTGGATTCCTAAAGATGACCAAGTATAGATAGGATATGCCTTGCTTTGTTTGCTAAAAACAAAATAATTCTAAGGTTGCGTTCTGTAGGTACATTGAACAATACAAAGAGTCAACAAAAAGATATTATTAATTCGTAAAGTGGTATGCCTTAAAACATTAAGGTCAAACCTTTGAGTGTAGAAGTTACTGTGCACCATCAAATGATCAGGCTGATAAAAAATACATTAATCATGAAGTTTGATGCTATGAGCATACATTGCTCAGTCCTGAAATACAAGAGGCCTGACAATTATGCAGTCAGCAACACTGCAACACTCTTAAGATACAGGGAACCTCAACTGAGGCTGCATGCTAATCTGCACACCACATACATTATTCCAGTCTCATGGTTGCCGCATAAATCATAAGGCCACATGACATGAACATGCATAGAACAACGAGGGTTACAGAAACTATAGTTTTACGAAAATTGTTTTGAGCATAGTTTGTATGTCATGTTAAGAACTTAAAAACGATAACCTTTGCATTTTCAAGTAATTGTCTTCTTATATACCAATAATATGTTATCCTCTTAATTATGTGTACCTGATCAGGTCCTGTTCCCTGTTAGGAGACGTAGAAATTGTTAATCTCTCTCAAGAACTGGAAAGGACAGCCTAACATAATAAACAAAACAGCTAAGCATCAACTGGAAAGGACAGCCTAACATAATAAACAAAACAGCTAAAGCATCATTTACAAAAGACACCCACAGCATTTCAACAATGATATGATTCACTTCTGTTTTATTATAATATATGCCAATGCTCCCAAAACTATAAGAAGAATGAAGGCACGGTGACATTACGTCATAATTGATAAGTATTAAGCCAGACCAACCCTGTATATCAATTTATGTAATATTAGATCACCGGTATCAGTATGTATCAGAACCTTTAAGCCACAGTTATTGAAGTCAAACAAGAGAACAACCCGGGCAAGGGTCTAAGTCACCAGTTTAGTGGTCTGACTGCCAAGTTAATCAAAACCAGGGTATAATTAAAATATTTAAAAATAAATTTATATAAAAATTATATACAGTATTAGAAAACTATACATAATTAGTGATAAATTACAAAGTATTAAAAATCAGATCGGATCGCCCAATCTGACTGGAAAATTATGAACCAGAGCCCTAGCTGGTCCAGTTTCTTAATAAGACCAGATCTGCACCATACCCAGCAGAAGCTGGATTGAACTGGCCGTTCAAGAAAGTCGACTACCCAAGCAATCCAAAATCAAAACTGGTTTAATAATTGTATCTAAAATATGTTTCACAATTTTTAAACTTCGCTAACCTGGTTTTGGACCGCTATCATTGCCGGTTTTCTCAAAAAAATGGCCGGTTCAATTTTTATACCTAGTTAACCCAGTTTTGGACCTCTCGAGTTGCTGGTTTTCCCGAAAATCGGCCAATTCAATCTAGTTTGCACCAGCCTCGGGGGCAAATTAGGTCCTATAAAGACACCAGATCTGCCAGGGCTCTGGTTCACCATTTTTTGGTACAATCAACCAGTGCGGTCCGGTTTTTATAACCATGCTTCAAGCCTATCCTCCATAGTCCCATAATTCATCTAAATAATCACATTTGATGGATATGAGTGGCAAAAGTTTTTGTAGTTTATTTTGAATACTTTTTTCAAAGCAGCAATTATGCTTCAATAGAATTCGATTCATATAAGGTAATGCTAAGAAACAACCAAGATGAATAGGGTTTTGTTCAAATGATCATACCCCTTTACTTACAACCAAAGGTTCTAGATTCGAGTCCTGGTTGGCACACCCCCATGTACTGGTACCTAGATAATTATAGTGCAGGTGGGTCTCCCTCCCTTTCTCTCTCACACACTCTCTCAAAAAAAAAAAAAGCAACCAAGTCTTGCAAAGACCAACATTGACCTATATAGCCATCTACAAATAGAGGCACAACCATTTGCTATTTTTCTAAAATCAATATAGTGTTCTTTTTTCGTTTGCTGAGTATGGGAGTTGGCAATGCTCATATATTTATAGGAAGCCTAATATTTTCTTGAAATTAGAATGGTGAAGGCATTCAAATCTACTGATTCAGTGAGCGGGGAATATAGAATTTGTCTATGCATTTTTTGCCAAAATTTTCAGCAAGAATGGACAAACAAAAATCCAAAATGCATTAGTGAGAAACACAAGATCTCACATGTACAATTGCATAGAAGATGAGGCAAAACCAAGTAGGGAAATAAAAAACAAATCTTATTACTTATACAAATAATTTCTTGCCAAGAGGGATTTATGGCCCTTAGATTTAGTTCAAAGCATCTCAACTATTCAAGCAAATTTCACATTTTTAAAATAAATCAGGACTCTTAATCCAAGCCAACTTAGTAGAAAACCAAGCAAGCATGTATTGAATTGTCAGCCAAATCTCACTATAAAAACGTTGGGTAGGATGTGTTAGCTGGTGGAGAGTTTTAAGTTAAATGAATCTTATTATAGAGATGGATGGGTGCCACCAACAAAAACTCCAGTAGCCATTGCACTCTTGCTCCTCAATGAATTTGTGATCAATCATAGAGATAGAGTAATATGCATGATAAACAAGTTAGGGCTTGTTTGGAAAATCTAACAAGATTGGGCTGGATTTCATATAAGAATCAGGACTTCTGACTTGCCCAACCCATATTTTTCTAAAGGCCCATCCTAATCTTAGCCTAAATCCTATCTAGGGGCTTGTTGGCTAGGGTTGCAAATGGGTCAGGTTGGATCGAGGCATGGATGACCCCAACCCCACCTAGTTTCTTGCTCGGGTCCTAATGTTGGACTCAAACCCAGCCAATAGAAGATTGGGTCAAGTCAGGTTGGGTCCATGTATGCCCGATCCCAACTCGAAAAATTCGGGTCCGGATCAGGTCTAAGTCGGGTCCGAGTTGGGTCCCAACCCTGCATTTCACTGGTGTATTTGTAATTGCCCCATATATATGATATACCAGTCGTGCGAATTTATGAACAATTACAAGAATGTGGTTATAACCTCCATCTCAAAAAACTCATCTAGATGAAAGTTATAATCGTATTTTAGCTTACCAAAAAGCTTTTCATAGAGAACCATGCACAAACACAAAGAATTCGGAGGCATAAATACATTTAGGTATTTATATAAAAGAGGGCATTGCCTAGGAATCCGCAAAATTGAGAGCAATGAACAATATCAACCAATCACAATGATTCGGTAACAATTCAACAAATCATAGTCATAATAATTGCTAAATTAATACAAATACTATGATTGTTTTCGGTAAGGGTTAGGGTTAGAGACGAAGAGTTTGAGCGAAGACTAAGGAGATGAGGTGGAAGTGATCTCGTTGGAAAGACGAAGCTAGGAAAAAGAGGGGAAGGGGGAGGGTACATGCATACGATTGGAGCATAGAGGTGAGATCAAAGGCGGAGGATCACCAACTGATGTCAGATGGGTGGGTGAGAGATCAGCTCACCATGGGCACAACCTGACCATGGGAGAGCGGTCCATGTTCTTCAGGAGAGGAGAGGAGAGGCATGGAAGAGGAAGGGAAGAAGTGGGGAGGCGGAATGGGACTGGGAGGAGTTGGGAAGAGTAGTATAGGGAGAACGACATGGTGGAGGGGGAGGATCGGAGGAGGGGGGTACCTCAGGAGATCTAGGGCTTCAAAGCATGCCAACATGGTGGAAGGGGAAACCTCGGGGGACCATCACGAAAGAGGCTCGAAGCACGCCGACGCCAATTCAAGATACCTAGGGTTTCGAAGGACCGCCGTTTCGAAGGAAGGGAGATATCAATCAAGGTATTCGGGGATCAAAAGATTTGGCACTCTATTCGGGAGAGACTGAGAGACCGACTTAACACACTCCACCCCCTCCAAGTTTAATAGGTATACCGGGTTCGGGTCAGGTCGAGTCATAAATTATAAGACAAATTAGACCTAGATAAAGAATGGGTCACGTCGGGTCAAGTTGGATAAGAATTCAATAAAGCCAGACCTGATCCGAAATGTGGAACATGTCTAATTTTAGAACTCGGGAGGGAGTCAATTACAGAAAGATTAGAGAATCTTCTCCTCTCTTACTTGAAGAAAGAAGACTTTCATGGGCAGATATAAGAAAGTAATGTAACCTTCTCTAAATCTGGTTGCATTGTCCAGGACCTACGAACTGGGGCAACCGAGAAGCTGATTTGGAGAGGCCGCAAAGTTGGCGTTCCACTTGAAGTTTTGTCATCATCCACCTACTACTTCTCTCACAGCTGTAGATATAGGGCCACCCAATCTTATGGGTCCTTTAAAGCGGGTCGGATCAGGTCTAAATGGTCGGGTTTGGTCACAAGTCAACCTGACCCATTTGCAGCCTTACTGTTGGTCTGCAGGAAGAAAAAAAAGGACCTTCATGGGTCTTTTTTCCTCCCATAGGATTTTTGGGCTGGGGAGGTATTGAATTCATATGGGCCTACTCAACTAGACTAGCTACTCCATGAATTCAATGGATAATCCAGCCCAATCCTGCTGGATTTCCCAATTAGTTTTGATCCCATTGGACAGGCTACATTATTTGAATAACAAGGGCATTTGATATAACACTAGAATTTAAAAAATTAAAAGAAAAAAAGATCCTTGGTGGCTTCTTTAAAAGATATACGATTGTCAACATGGTAGCACTCAATTAGATCAATGTTGATGAGTGTGATGTCTACCAATTCTCTACAATCATGGAATTTGGAGTAGGTTGCATGTCCATGGAAATAGCAGCGATTGGTTTGTCGTATGTGCATGTCCAGTGTGCGCATCACACACCATCACCGTTATGATCAAGAGCAATGGCCATGTGAACTAATGAATGATTATCTTTAACTTTAGCTACAAGTCGAGGTATAAGGCTTTAAAGTTTAAAATGCAAAGGTAAAACATCAAAAGACAAAGGTGAAGGAAAAGATGGTTTTCAAAAATTGAGAGTTGTTTTCAATCCCTAATACAAGGAACTTACATTAAAATATATATGAACTTACAGATTTTAGAGTTATGAATCACTTAGAATTAATGCTTCCTCAATTTTTTTAAAGTTACCAATATTTTATCACTTTAATACTTTGTAAGATTTACTATTATTATTACTGCAAATACTACTGCTGCTACTATTTTATATGATAGTTTATTTTTTCTAAAATAAAAACTAGATTTGAAGTCCCAATTATCGGAATCATCATTGTGGCTCCTAAAGAAGAATCCAATCTTTGATAATAAGCGCTATGCAGGCACTAAGAAACTTCCAATGGATTAGCGTCTTCAAGAGTAATAAGGTGTATACAGCAAACTGCGACAGAAGCCTCCATAGAAGTGAATGTAATTATTTTCTCTCTGAGAACTATGGTGGTAACATGCCACCCCCAACACTGAACCTAACACCTCTCCCCACAAGGGAATAGTGCCAACCAGCAGGACCAAGTCCTGTTGGCATAAAAAAATGTACTTCTTGATTGATACATGGTAATATGAAAAGGCTAGGTCAAGTGGAAATGAGTTTTTATAGACAAAATCACACACATGATGATTAATAGTAAGCTGCATGAAGAGCAACCTTTGAACTAATGGTTGAGATCTAATACGCAGAGTAGAATGGTTCAATCAGGTTCTTCCTCCATCTCATTAAGTTAGCTGCTCCAAAATGGACTTATGGACTGTTAAAAGTTAGAAATTATTTGAAGTCCTTATATTATCATAAATTTAAATAATTTAACAATCATATTCTTGGACCCTATGCACTACTTTATAAAATTCAGGAAATTTTGAAAAGTCATCAATGACTAAATATACAGCTATAATGAAGACCATTCAGCCTCGACAAAAATTATGGAAGTATGGAAGGTTCTTGGATATTATACCCTATAACTAAATTTACAGCTATAATGAAGACCATTCAGCCTCAACAAAAATTATGGAAGTATAGAAGGTTCTTGGATATTATACCCTGGAAGAAAGGGCTATCAGGTTTAATTATATCTAATAGGGGAAAAACTTACTAAGCATAAATGGCCATAAATAAATCCCATCAGACATACTTCCCTGAATCACAGTCAAACAAATAAAATACATAACACTGCAAGCTGTAGCTTATAAATAATGATTCAGAAGAGACATCTTACCCAACAATTGATAAAGCTGATCTACATTTTTCTAGATGATTTATTCAAAGACCAAAGCATATTTTGCATACCCGAAACCACTTTAGTGAAACCATCAAGGTTGTAACGCTCACACAATTCATCAACCTTCTCCATGTACCCAGCTTCCATGGCCAGATATACCTTCATTGGAACAAGCATTTCAAGCGAATTATAAAACTAAGTGCAAGATAGGCTCACAAAGTTCAGTATTGCTCAAAGACATGTTTCTCCAATATAAACAATATAAACAGCACATATGAGCAAGGCTCGCCGCTCGGTACCAGACCCCATATCGGTACCATCCAATGACAATGTCGGTACGTGGTACAATATCAGACAGTGAGTCATACCGAGTGTCAGCAAGGTACAAAACTGCATACTGGTCCAGTACGATACGGCACCTATGTGCGTGTATGTCATATGTATGTATATGAATGTGAACTCATGTGAGTGTGTGCGCATACCTATGTGCGTGTATACCTATGTGTGTGTTAAATGTGTGCATATATATTAGGTGCATGAGGTAACATGAATTATGAAAATATCGAACAAAGCATTACAAAATCAAAATAAAAATCCATGCACCTAACCTAAGACCTACTTTTTCCACTCTTGGCTCTCATCTCGCAACCTTTTACCTTGATAACATCAAACAAGCAGCAGTCAAACTAAAACCATTTCTTTCTTTTCCCCATATTCATCTCCTCTTCGTCTATTCTTCCTGACGTCTCCTCCTTTCATCCTTCTTATTTCTTTTTCTTTTTCTTTTTTTTTGCTTCCCAAGAAACATGAAACCACAACTTGACTGCTGTAGTTAAAACTTAAAAGTCAAAAAGGTTTGTTACCCCAACTTAGGTCACATCAGTGACTAAAGAACCTGTGCTCCTTTTGAAAGAAAGTCAGTTCCACCCAAGGTATGTATGCACTTATATATTAATAGTATTATGTTAATGGAGTCATCCATAACTATGAGTGAATATAAATGAATTGTCAATGCATACAAGCAAATAAACAAGGCCTAAAAGGTTTTCGCCACATACAGGTAGATAAAATTAATATTCTTACCAGGAACTCTAAAAGTTCCCTGTCATTGTTTGCCCTCTGTTCTGCAACATCCCAACACCCTCTTTCGGCCAGTTTTCTTAATGAACTGCAATTGGATGGAAAACTTCTAAGAATTATTGAGATAGAAACTACATGCGTGTGAAGATTGTATAACTGAAGGACCTTATCCCAAGCAAACTTGGTTGAAAGGCAAGAGACATGAGATTGATACCTTTCTTTATATAAATGGGACACATCTGGAAACTCCTGCATGAGATTATTACCTTTTACCAAGTCATAAGCAAGCTTCAGCAAATTCATGTCCAAATATTTTTGGACCAGTAAACATATCATTGGCTTCCCCATAAAAGTAGCCCATCTTTCTGCTGTTCCAAATTGATTGCATTGCATCATTTTTACAAGAAAAGACTCCCCAGAATGTTGAATGGAAAATCGTTCTGACAGCTTTACAGCAGCCATATATGACTTTGATTCTATTAAACCAGAGATAAATTGTTTAGCATATGCCTCTGCCCGGTCTAAGCATCCATTATTCAACTCTGAACCACATATGGCATCTCCAATATCTTTCAACTCAACATCAAATTCCTCCAACAACTTTACAACTATACTCTCATCATCAGTGATAGCACAAGCAAATTTATCGAGAAATAGCTTTACAACAAGGTGCTTTGCTTCAGAAAAATCTTCTAGCACGGATTTCAGTGTTCTTATATTCCGAAGAGAGGAAATCAGCATGTGACTGAACCCATCAGCATGATTAGGTCCCAGTAAAGAAACAATATAAAGGCATTGAATGATAAAAGTGAATGGTCCAGGTTGAGGTCCATGATACAGGGCTCGTGAAACTTGCTGCTGAAGAACTCGAAACTTGCGAGTTGCTTTGTGCGTGCCTGTCATCAGCATAGTCAAATGAGGCACAGTATTTTCTAAATCAAAGAAACTGATGCAAAAGAACCTTGCTATCAGGTCAACATAAACATGATGCACTTCAATATGTGACTACTAAGAACATAACAGTAACTAACAAGCCTAGTTCTATCTATTTAAGTACAGCATTGAAAAACATGTGCCAGTCTTCTATTACAGCAACAGTGATCCTCCAACATTTAAAGCTTTTTGGTGAAATGAGCATCAAGCTCAGTAGCTTATCTAGGATTTTAAAAACAAACTAATCACTAAATAACACAAGCAACTCAAAAGGCCTACATAGTTACATACGTGAAGAACTCCAAAACACAAACAAACAAAAAAATTGAATTCACCAGTACAATTTAAGAGGCATTCAATTCATATTTACAGAAGCATGCAGACCTGGGACGATGTGTCAGTATCAGCAGGGAAGTTCAAAAGTAAAATCTAACATTCCCCTTGTCAAAGCTGCAGGTTTAAATGCAGAGTCAGAAGAACCAAATTTATCCAGGTCCAGATCTTGAAGCCAGAGCTAGTGCTTAGATGCGGCTCTGACTCCAAGTACACATCTAGACCTTATTTAACGACCACATCAGCCTGTGTCTTGCAAATACAGACCCATATTTACCTGAACAGTTAGAAATACCAAGGCAACCCTTAAATGATCCCACCCTCATCCACCTCCAAATTTTAACAAATTCTTATGCCAGTAAAAGGACAGATAACACAAGCTTTCTGACTTCCTTACAGAGAACATAATCTTATTTCTCATTCCAAATCTACAATCATGATAATAATAATGGTTATTCTTCACTGGTGAGTGAGATCCTCTATAAACTAACTAAAATCTGGTAGCATGTGGGATCATCCAACAGCTGATGAATAAATCAACTACCTGAACAATATTTTGTATCTCATAACATCATAAAGTAATTCTCCTAACTCAGCTATAGATTTAGTGTTCAAGTCTATTTTATAGCATCCACAATTTTGGAAATAAATTTATAGTTCTACAGCAAGGAATGCTAAACTGGCCGGTACCGGCCAGTTCAGCCCATACCGAACGTACCGAACAGGTCCGGTCTCTGACCGGGACAGTTCGGGCATAGAAAATGATTCCGGCCCCATAGGGGTGGAACCGGCTAATACAAGAGCGAACCGGAGGGAACCGGACCGGTTCCGTCCGGTTCGGACAGGACTCGGTGCGAACCAGCACCGAGTTCAATTCGATATGCCACAGTGCAACGCACTGTGACCTTTTCGGCCAGTTCGGTACTAGTCCGGTAGCCGACCAATAAGCCTACCGGTACTGGCTCGGCAATCCTTATTCTACAGTTCTATAGTATCCAACATTTTTGAAAAAAATAATCAGTTCCCATAAGAAGATCCAGTCCTCTTTAGTCAAAGATCAATCTATCCACTATAACTCAAAGATCAACTTCAAAACTTCACGACATTAGAATTCCAATTAGAAAATATGAGGAAACAATCATTTTTGACAAGATCATAACACCAACCAATTATATGCAGACATGTAAACATGGGTATATATGTCTATATATTGATGTACACACAAAAACATTAAAGGCAAACCTAAATAGGAATGCTTAGTCAATGAGGATAAATAAATCTGATCCAAATAGTTGGGACAAGGCTTGATGGTTATAGTTAAAAAAGAAAGGCGTCCTGATGCACAAAGCTCCTGCCACTATAGGATCCAGGAAGGTTGGATGTACGCAGTCTTATCCCCACATGCTGAGAGGATGTTTCTATGTTTCGAACCTATGACACCAAGGTGATAATGGAGCAGCCTTACTATTGATGGTTATGGTTATCTATACAAAAATGCATGTTCAATACATGCATAAATAAATAAATACATATGCAAATAAAAATAAAACATGTGATCTAAGAAAAGGTACTCAAATTAAGATTAAATGGTCAAAAAAGAGAAGCAAAGCCTAAGATAACATGAATTGAAGTCACCAGAAAAGAGGATTTGAGACATCATGGATAAAGATTCATACAGATGACTTGCGATAAAAGATTCAAAAGCAAGAAACACCAAAGGTACTGCAACAATACACAATAAGATATTTGTATATTACGAGTAATTCACAACCTCACTGTAGGACTCAGTACATTGGAGACCCATCTTCATCAATAAACAAAAAACATAAGACATCACTATCCTCCTAAAAATCATTTTTCAAATATTCAGACATTAAGAACCAAGATAACTTGCATTGGCCATTAAAATAACTGATCGTTACAAAAGGATCAAAATATCTTTGCAACTAGCAAAGCAGCTAGTTTATTGAGTTTCAACTAGCATGCATATACATGTCACATACGAAATATCTTTTTGATAAATTTGTAAGTGAAACTATTTTTCCACAGTAAGATAATACAGAAGTCAAACAAAAAGATAGATATGTCACTAAAAGTTCAAGAGAAAATAGAAGTTGAATGAAAAGTTAGATATATCACATAGGAATAATTAGTGCTCCATTAGAAACCTCATAGCTTTAGATGGCAGGCCTTGATGCAACGGCAAGGTTACTCCAATGTATCCTAGGTATCATGGTTTTAAAATAGGAAAATAGCCTGTCTGCACACGAAAGCAAGGCTGCATGCATCTGGCCCTGCCCAAATCCCACAATGGCGGAAGCATCGAGCACTAGGACACCATTATTTTAGAAAGCACATACTTTACACTTATGGTTGGGTATACCATTACAAATTTCCATGGTATGATGATTGTCGCATTCAATAATAAGAGAATATGCCATTCTGCATTTAGAACTTGTCGATCTCAGTAAGTAGTTCATGATTGGTGTATAAAATATATCTAAGTAAAGAAAAACTTACCACATATGTAACATTCCTTCAGAAGATAGACAAATGTTGCTGGTGAAATGTGTGACAAGTCTGAAAATGCATGCAAACAAATGACACCTTTTCCATGTAAGTATTCCTCAATTGCATTGCCTCTCCTAAGTTTTCCTCTATAATCTCCCATATTTGAGGGAAGCTTCAACCTAGAAAACAAAGCACAAATAGAAATAGCATAAACCAGAGTTTACTACAAGATTTGGAAAGTAGAAAGGAAACTACAGGATGAATTTTAATTTTTATCTCCAACGCAGTACATCACACATCTCTCGTTAACCTCACCTTCTGGAAGCAATTAATGAACTTCTTTGAGTGAATAAAAAGCAATGCCCCAATCGCTGCAACCTTCCAGCCTAAGCTAATGCTTAAGAACATCATTTATTTGGGAAAAATGAACAAAAAAGGAGAGCATGGTGAAGTTGTCACATCTGTTATGTAGTTCTCAACATCAATCTTGCTGATTCCCTCTTGCCAAGACCTTTTCCAAGCGACCGAAAATCTTGAAGGACTGCTGTTTAAACCATTAGCTTAAAATGTGCAACCAAAAATCAAGGGTCCTCAAACTAACACATCAGTCTAGCAAAACTCTTGCCAGACCATCCTCTGGCCTAATCGTGCCTCAGATGAAAATTTGGCACAACCATTAAAAGGATTAGCATGAAGTAATAACTGACAAAATGGGCATCAAATTCACTGTACTGTGATTTACAAAAGGCTCGTCATATAGATGAGATAAGGCCAGCAAGCTAAGGCATATCCTAGTTTGCACCGGTTGCAATTCACCTAATACAGATTTTGCCTGTTGGAAAAATCAAGAGGTCCTCTCTCTTGTTTGTAACACTAAAAGAGGCATAACCTCGGAATTCACATTAAATCATGCCAAAGATTTTCTCATACTAGCTTTCAGATATTCTTTCACTCACCTACCACAGGCTACATTTCTATCCTCCTCTCTTCCCTGTCCTTCCCCTTGGAAACCATAAGGCACGGAGAAGCGTATCTCTCGGTCCCTCCTTATCTTATATACATTCCAATGTCTAATTAAATGCAATGTCAGTCCCAATGCAAATTGCAGCACCCTCTACATATATTTGAGAACCTTTTTAAGATTTATATAACAGCTAACCAATTCACCGAACACCTTCCAGCCAAGTCCTTTTAAAATCCAAAAACTTCTCAACGACCATCTCATTACTTCATAACTCCAGGATAAGCTATTCAAGAAAACCCACAATAACCCAACCCTCACAAACCAAAGATTCAATCTATTAAACCCCTCAGCACATCATTCTTGGTGTACATTCGATTACTTCAAAAAAATCTTTAGACCACGCAATTCAAGAATCAAGAAATAACTCGTATATCAGAACCGAAGCTTCAACCTATTCAACTCTTCGAGTGAAAAATACTACTTCAGAATCAAAACAAGATCGACAATATACATACAACCAAAATCTTAAAGAGCATGCAAATAGATCCAGATTAAAATCTTCGAAGACAACAATAATCTAACTGAATAAGATAGAAGAAAAGATGAGAAAAAAAGACCGATTAATCAACATTTCTTGTCTAATCTGGCTACGTTTCGGAGCCTAATGGCTGCGGAAGGATCAAAATACCGGCAAGATGAGGGCTCTAAGAGTCGATTGAACAGCTCCTCTCCAAAGCTGGAAGAAGGAAAGGGAGCGATTCCAAGAGGATTCCGGAGTTGATTCTTTACAAGAAAAACGTGGACGGGGTTCTAGATGAAACCCTAGGTTTTTTCTTCTCTAAAGCGAGCGGTTTTTTGGCCCACCGGATCTTTTCTTGCCGTAAACGGAAAAGAAATACTCCCCTCGGGCCCCGCTCCGGATATGCCCCTTTTCGGTTCCGTCATGGCTTCCCACCTCCTTTCTCGAATTTAATATCCAAAAAATTCATTACATAGAGATAATCGACACCTGGAGACTTTGACGAGATTTGTACGAGGCATCGCTACCCGCAGGGATCCGTAGTAAAAAGAAAATCTCTGGGCCCACATGTATTAATTGCCACGAGGAACAAGGGAATTGGTTCTTTCTATTTAATATCACCAATCACCTCTTGCCATTTGGCATAGAGACCCGTTTGATTCCAGAGGCTGCAGTACTCTGAGGGCTCGTTTGGTTCGGAAAAAAAAAAAAAAAAAAAAGAGTATGGTCAACAAAAAAAAAAAGTAACGAGATAACTTCTATTTAATTGAAGTTTTCAAAAAAAAGAGATAAAAAATTATATTTTCATGAAAATATGATTCTCATATTTTATGGAAAAGTTTTTCTCCATAAAAAACATAGGAAAGTTACTTTCCCATGAGGCGGAAATCACTCCATTTTTATTTTTTTCCAAAAAGTCCCTTCAGCATTAAAGAAGCATTAAAGAGGCATTAAAGACCTAATTTTTATTAAGAGTATAATAGGAATTATACATAACTTTCTCAGAAAAGTGGATGATCAACCAAACATAAGCACTTTAGAAATTTGTCACTTTTCCATAGTCAACCAAACATGCCAAAAGTACTTTCCTAGGCATTCTCTTCCTAAGGATCTACTTCCCAGGAATCATATTCTTAGGGGAAAAATACTTCCCGCGAACCAAACGAGCCCTGAGTGTCCGTTGGCTGGGATAGGGGAATCGGAATATCTAGCGATTCTCATCCGAAGTAATGAAAAGAATGCATGTTTAATGTTGTGAATGTATTAAGCTTGCAGTGCCGGTCATCATTTCAAGGATTCCCACTCTAGTTCAGTTCTGAGAAAAATTAGGGCCCCCAAAGTGGGGGCGTTATCAAACAAATTGAGCAGCTCCAGCTTGGGTCTGTGCTAATATCACACACACATGGAGAGAGAGATGGTCACCATATAAATATGGTATTAATAACACCAGTATAATATACTCAAACATCATTAAAATTTATTGCTTGATGTGAACATATAAGTGTATGTCACCGTATAGGTACAGCATTAATAACAGTAGATTAATATGCTTTTCTATCATTAAAACTCATGGCTAATGTACAACAAATAATCTTGTGCAAAGTTCATCATTCTCATATAGATGCTTAATGTACTTGGTTATCATTAAAGTTGATGCTTAATATGCACAAGATATTAATAATGCCAACATAATGTACATAGTTCAGTACTTAATGTGCAACAAAAAGTTTTACTATTGATGTTAGAATTTATCATATCTTTATATGGCTTTCAAAAAAAATGGGAAAAGAAAAGTATGCTACATATCACGAGGGACTAGTATTAATGATGCCTACTGATGATGGAAATTTTTAACGTGGAGACTCTTGTGCAGAGTTGTTTGTTCACCACATAGACACCATTTAATGACATCCAGTATTAATGATGAAAAGTTTCTATATGGAATTTCAGCTTATGCAAATTTTCTATTCACCATATCGACATCAATATTAATAATACAGCTGGTATTGATGAAGAGAATTTCTACTAGGCTATCATTAAAGTTTATTGCTTAATATACAAAAAAAAAAAAGCTATTAGAGCCTTTAGATTCTTCATTTAAGATATGGACGTCAATATTAATGATATTGGCATTAATATTTTTCGCTATCATTAAACTTCATTGCTTAATATGTAATAGATAAGTTTGTGGAGAGTCCTCCATTTGCTATATAGAAGTCGGTATTAATGTACACACAATTATTAAAATTTATTTTTTAATATATGACATATGTTAATGATGTCGATATTAATGTGCTTGGTGAGCATTAAGTTCATCACTTAATGTGAAATAGAAATGGTTGTTAAGGCTTTTCATTTATTATATTTTGTTCCATTATTTTATATTATTTTAAGAATATTTGGAAAAGAAGACAAAGATCATATCCCATGCATTGCACAAGGTCGTATTAATGACAGAAGTTTTTTGCATAAGCACAAGAAAAAACATGAGAACGGAAGCAAAAATCATTCTTCATACATCATGCAAGATCGATATTAATGATAGTTCTTCATCACCATATGATATTGATGATGGTGGTGTTAATGTGGTATAAATGAGAGTTTCTACTCAGCCATCACTAAGGTTCATTACTTAATATGACCCAATTTGTGTAGAGTTCTTTGTCACCATGCAGAGATTGGTATTAATAATATCAGTGTTAATATCCAGAAATTCTTTATAAAGCTTATTTTGTACATAATTCTCCACTCGCTATATGGATCCTAGTATTAATGACTGAAGTTTTTGCTCAACCATCATTAAAATATTTTGCTTAATTTGCAACAAAAAATTAGCTAGTGAACCCTATTGTCATATTATATTTCAAAAATAGTTGGAAAAAGCAAAAAAACTATATCCTAGGCATGATATGGGATAGGTATTAAAATGTTAGTATTATTGATGAGAATTTCCATAGAAAGGCCTATAGAGTTCTCTATTTGCTTAATAACGATGGTATTGGTGATAGGAGCATCTACTCCAATATCATTAAAGCTCGTTGCTTAATTCTTGGCTCAACTTGTGTAGAATTCTCTATTGGTTATATAGACTCGGTATTAATAATATCGACTATGATAGTATCTATACTAATACTTGATTTGGGCGAAGTTCTTTCTACATTTTGTGGATACTAGTATTAATGATGCTAATAATAATAACATAAGTTACTATATTGAGGCTCGACTCTTGGGAAATCTCCATTTGGCATTTAGGTCCCGATATTAGTGGCAACAATATTAAGGACGGGAGTTTTTGTTTGGCCACTATTAAATTTTACTATTAATACACAATAAAAATTTAGCTATTGAAGCTTTCAATTTACTATAATTCTTGAAATTTAGTACGTTTCAAGAATAGTTGAATGGATCCATTTTAAGTTGTTGATTATGTCATAAAACATGAATTAACTTTATCTCTTTTCACAAGAATAAATTGAATGGATCAGACTTCATGCAAGAAGTTATTTTCAAATTTATTGCACATGGTTCAAGTCTTCATTTTTGTAAACATATATATAGTGAGGCAAAGCAGATACCAACAATGTATTACCAGCATCAACATCTAGTTGAGCCAAGATATTTTTCTCTCTGTTGGAGATGGAAGGCCACGTAATCATAATTATCTTAGCCAATATAAAACAATCTAACTATCCAAAATTAGATTGTTATGGTGGATGCTAGATTTACAATGTGTAAGTCCTTTATCTCTACACTTGTTAACTAACAAAACCCCTAATAAAAATGTGGTTAATTAATTAAAAAAAACTCTAACTAATATGTTGCTGCAGTCTCAATTAATATATCCACAGATGCGGGTGTTGATCTACGGGCACGTTTAGTTCGCGAAAAGTATTTTTTTTTCTAAAAATATAATTATTGAAAAGCAGATTTCTAGAAAGAGAATGTTTAAAAAAGTACTTTTGGTATATTTGGTTGACCATAAGAAAGTGACAAATTTTCAAAGTGCTTATGTTTGGTTGACCATCCACTTTTCAGAAAAAGTTATGTATAATTTTTATTATATCCTTAATAAAAATTAGGTCTTTAATGCCTCTTTAATGCTTCTTTAATACTGAAGGGCCTTTTTGGAAAAAAGTAAAAATGGAGTAATTCCCGCTTTATGAGAAAGTAACTTTCCCATGTTTCTCATGGGAAAGACTTTCTCATGAAGGGCTCGTTTGGTTGACGAGAAGTATTTTCTCTCCAAGGAATATGATTCATGGAAAGAAGATTCCTAGGAAGAGAATGCCTGGAAATGTACTTTTGGCATGTTTGGTTAAACATGGAAAAGTGACAGATTTCCAGTGTGCTTATGTTTGGTTGACCATCCACTTTCTTGAAAAAGTTATGTGTAATTCCTATTATACATTTAATAAAAATGAGGTCTTTAATGCCTCTTTAATGCTAAAGGATCTTTTTGAGAAAAAATAAAGTAACTTTTCCATGTTTCTCATGAGAAACACTTTCTCATGAAATGTGAAAATCATATTTTCATGGAAATACAACTTTTCAATCTCTCTCTTTTGAAAACTCCAACCAAACAAGATGCATCTCATTACTTTCCCGTTGACTACACTTTCCCCCTTTCTTTTCCCGCGAACCAAACAAGCCCAAAATGTGGGAATTATATTCTCATGAAAATACAACTTTTTCATCTCTATCCTTTGAAAACTCTAATCAAATAAGAGACATTTTATTACTTTTTTATTGACCATATTTTTCTTCTTTTTTTCTCACGAACCAAACGAGCCCTACGTATTGGACAAGAGCCCACCGGAGCCCATAGTTTGCCATGTAGAGGGACATGAACAACAACATGATGCCATGAGCTCGAGCAAAAGGGCACAACTCTCAAAATTTATTTAATTTCTACTATAACAATCTCATCTCACGTTTTTAAGAATTAAAGAATCAAGGAGGCGACGAGGGAGCGAGGCTGAGATGGAGATCGATCCCGGGGTCGACGTCGTCGCAGACGGTCCGGTCGGTGGAGAAGGGCGACGACGAGGGAGGAGAGGCGCAGGGCCAGGAGGAGGGCCAGAAGGAGGCGGCAGTGGGGCACCAGAACGCGGCTTGGGTGGGGTGGGGTGGGGGGGTTTGGCGGCGGGTGGCGGGGAACTCCCGGCTTCGCCCGCTGGCGCTCCTTCTTGTGGGTGAACTCCCGGTGGCCCCCAAGCGCCAGAGAGTTGGCGGACTCCCGGCGGCAGTACTGGCACTCGAACCTCCGGCCCGGCAGTCCTCCCCGCTGCCGCCGGCGGGGTGGTCGTGCTCGCCGGGTTCCGTCACTTCGAACCCAAACAGTCTCACTACGCTAGGTCTCGTGTCCTCTCCCATTTTTGTCGCTACTTTTTAGAGAGGCCGAGAGGGGGGGAGAGACGGAGCTTCGGGTAGGATGGAAGCGTATCGACGCAAGTGAGGAGCGGGGAATAATTTATATGAAACGGAGCAAGGGTCGGCTTACCTGTGGTGAGCTTAGGGAAAAGGTAACGGTAAATAGAGGTAGAAGAATATGCAGGAGATGAATGGATGACTCGCGTGAAGTGAACCGAGAAGATTAAATGATTGATGAAAAGATTGGCATGGAAAGGAACTGCAAAAGCAGTAACATGGCCAATAAAATGATTGATGAGAACAACCCCTCCGAAAATACTCTTTGAATTAAAAGGAGAGGGTCGCTTAGTGTGCTCTAAAAACTATTATTTTTTTATTTTTTTGGTTGACCTATATTCATACTGTATGATACATCCACTTCACCAAAAAAAAAAAAAAAAATAAGAAGGTGCTTACGATGGACTGACCATTTGTCAAAAATAATAGCCAATGGAAGTTTTGAATTTTGCTCATGATATATCTACAGATTCAAACATGTCTATGGCATTTAATTTCTTTTTTTTTGTAACAAGCTTTTATTTTAAAATTGAGTCGCTTGTCCATGTATGGTCGCAAACTTGATGGGCGGCCTTCGGCTATCCCATGAACCGCACCACTTTGATCACTAGAGTTGGGTCTTGCAAAGAGTGGAGTTCGGCTATTGTTATTTACTAAGGCTCGTAAATGCGAATACGCCATGTTGGGGGGAATACGGTTTTCCCCCCAACATGGACCTAGAAAAGTTTCCTAAAAATCTAAGCTCAGAGCTCCCTCTGGCTAGTGTAATCTGAACTCAGGAAAGCGGAACATAATCAAAAAAGAACATGCCTTTATCAAGTAGCTCGGTAAAACAATAAGTTAAAATTCCGGCCTCGTTTACAACAAAGAAAGACAAAGAGAGATAAACATGAAGTGACAAAAGGAATTTTTCATTGATGAAATGCCAAAAGGCTAAGTACAGAATTGGAGGTCGACCATTCAAAAACTTGAAGGCCGCCCTCGATTACAATGGAAAGAAGAAATAAATCTAAGTCCTAAGGGGCGGCGGTCGCGTCGGCGTCACCCTCGGGGTCATCTATGGCGATGACTGGAGGGTCTTCAGCGGGCACGGGTTCGGGGTCTGCGGCGGGAGCCTCGGCGGGTGCCTCGGGAACGCCCTCCAACTCGGCCACCGCCGTCGCAGGCTCGGCTGCGCCCAACTCATCCGACTCCGCCTCGGATGCCAGGACGGCGGGAACGTCGTCTGAATCGGAGCTGTAACCCAGCCTCATCCTCGGACGAATCGTTGAAAGATCGAACTGGGGGCAGATCCGGGCCATCTGCTTTCGGAAGTTGTCGAAACCCCGGAGGAACCCGTCGACGGTTTCCTCCTCTAACATGTCGCGAAACTCCTCCGATTCTTTGAAGGAGTCTACGGCATGTTCGGCCCGCTCGAGTGCCCTCCTCTCTCGAGCCTCCAGTTGCTCGATCTTGAGGCGCAGGACCCCGCCCTCGTACCTGAGGCCCGCGACCTCAGACTGGACCTCCCCTAGGCGCGCCTCCGAGGCGCGCAAGGCCGACTTCGCCAAAGAGTGGGCAGCCCTCTCTTCCTCAAGCACCTCGACCATTGCTAGGCGCCCGGCCTCAGTGGCCTCCCTCCGCGCCTCGGCCTCGGCCAGCGTCGCCCCCAACTCGGCAATCTTCTTCTTAGCCAGCTCCAACTGCCGGCTGACTTGCCGAGTCTCTTCTTGACACCCTTGGGCAATGAATACCAGGGTGTCGACTTCGTGGATATGCTGCAAGAGAAAAAGGGTAAAGCGATTACGAGTTGAAAAACCTAACATATTCACCAGTAGTCTAAGGAAAATTGGGAAAGTAGCTTACCCGAGCGGTATTGCGGTAAGTACCGTCGACAACCTCTTCCAGCGGCAAGTTCCGGAACTCGGCCCGGTCCGCTGGAA
Source organism: Phoenix dactylifera (assembly GCF_051530095.1). Taxonomy (NCBI): domain Eukaryota; kingdom Viridiplantae; phylum Streptophyta; class Magnoliopsida; order Arecales; family Arecaceae; genus Phoenix; species Phoenix dactylifera. The sequence continues at coordinate 13,545,097 of NC_143206.1, read as the reverse complement.
GCATCGCACGCCGAAATACGGCGCGTGCGACATCGGCGTCGTGGATGGCCGAGCTCCCCTCGAGGAGTGGGGATCCTGGCTCGGCCGACTCCTCCCTAAAAACCCTTGAAGAGCTCGGCTCGTCCGAGCTAGGGATTTCGGGGCCTCTGACTTCGGGGCCTCTGGTCGGCTCAGGCCCCGGGCGCTGTAAGCGGATTACGGTCGGCCCCTCCCGCTGGGCGACGGGGGCGGGACAAGGAGGGGCCGCTGGGCCCGCGTCGCCGGCGGCCCGTGTCCGCCCCTGATCAATTGTGGAGGCCCCCGCCTCCGGGCCTCCCGTCCCGGCCGATGTGGAAGCACCAACCGACCTCGACTTCTTCCGAGGTTGGGGAATAGCCCCCCCGGCCTCGGCCTCCCGCCTCTTCAATCGAGAGAAGAGGGACGTGTTGCTGGTCGGCATGTGGAAAATGTCTGAAACCAAAAATTTTCTCAAGTGTCAGACCAATGTTAGTGAGAAGAAAAAACAGATAAAAACAAAGCGATGCGACTACTCTTACCCTCGGGGCGCGCCGAACTCAAGCCCACGCTCGCCAAGACGTCCTCCCGTAGGAGCTCGGTTAGGTTGAATCCCTTCCCGAGGGCCCGTAGGGAGTCCAAGACCCTCAGCTTCCTCCCCGAGGGCTCGGAGAGCCTATTGAGAGCCTTCAACCGAGGGTGCCCCCACCTCGGGTTGAACCCCCACGGCACCTCGGACGCAAGAAAGAAAAATTTCCCCTTCCACTCATGAATAAAGGAAGGGGCGCCCTGAAAGAGTGACATACCGCCCCGAAAGGCGAAGTATAGCCACCCTGCATCCGCCGGGTTTTTCTTTAATAAAAAACACCGGCGGAAAATACTCACCGAGATCGGGATTCGGGATCCCGTGCGCAAGACACAAGGACAGGAACCCGATTATGGTCCTCCACGAATTTGGAGCAAGCTGTGCTGGAACGAGTTGATACTCTACTAGCAAGTTGTTCACGAACTCGTGAACAGGGAACCGCAGACCGGCTCAGAGCGTCTCGCGGTGGATCGCGATCCGACCTGGGGGCGGCCGCGTCGCCCTATCCTCCGGTCCCGCAGTTTCGAGACGAAACCCGGGCTGGAAGAAGAACCGGGAGTGGATTAACTCCAACTCCTCCCCCGACAAACTCGACCCTACTTCCTCTGGACCGAGACCCATTTTACAGAGAAATGAAATAAACTAAAGATAAAGGGAGTAAGGAGGAGGAGGAAGAGGAACCCTAGCTAACACAGGGTGGAAACCTACGGGAAAGTCGCCGGAAATCGCTCCGGGCACCGTCGGCAAGGTTTGGTCGAAAGGTGGAGCAAAGGAGGAAACGGCAAAAATGAAAGGCAACCAAATAGAACTCTTAGGGCAGATTCGTGGGGTTTATATAGACCCCCCTGACGGCCCAGATCGGCGGGTTCGGTTCCCACCCCCCGTCTGGATTGCGCCACGTGTCGGCCTCGGAAGCCGAAGCACCGCATTCACTCCGGATCAATAAGTCGGGTACAAAATCGAAGCGCCGTCCCATCGGATCTCACGGCCTCATCATGGGTCCGCAAAACCGGACCACCTTGAAAGACGAGCGGACGTCACTCTCGCTCCCTTCATTTAATAAGCCTCAGGGACACGTGGAGCGCCGATGTAACCTCAGCCTCCCCAGATCAGTATTCTGCCAATACGAGATCAGAAACATCCGACCTCGGATCATGCCGCGTGTTCATTTTGAAGCGCGAAACGGCATACCTACTTATGAGGGGGGCCTCGACCACGAGATTGAGGCGCCGCCCCATCGGGCCCAGGGACCCTCATCATGAGTACGCCGTACGAAGCGATCTCGGAGATCCAAAGGGCGCCATCCCCGTTGTAGCTGCTTTGGGAGGCGTAAGGACGCAGACCCCGTTGTAAGTTCGCCGTCTAAAGCGACCTCGAAGCGCCAAAGGGTGCAGACTCCGTTATAAAAGCTCCAAGACGCGTAAGGGTGCGGACGTGATTCCCTTCGACCTCAATAACCACAATGACAATTTCTACTTCCCGCGTCCGAGCTTGCAAGCTGCTCGAACTCGGAAGTTGGGGGTAGTGTTGGGGGGAATACGGTTTTCCCCCAGCAATATAGTAACCCCGCCCCTAAGAAGCCGCATAACCGCCGACCTTGGACAACCGAAGTCGGCGTCCGACCTCGGAACGTCCGACCTCAGAACCTCCGACCTGGAGAATTCCCGACACCCGAGGTCTATTCTTGTCGACCACCTACTACGGCCGTACCCCCCGAGGTCCGGCCAAGGGCCATATCCTGCCACTGCCCCAGCATTTATTGCGCATGACCTTTGCAAACCCCCGGTTCACTCAACAATTAATGCGGACCTCCGGCCTACTCAACAATTAATGCGAATCTCCGGCTTACTCAACAATTAATGCGCACCTCCGGCTTACTCAACAATTAATGCGCATGGCTTCTATTATCTACGGACCTACAGCTCTCCACGGCAAATCAGCTCAGCAGAGTCCAGTCAACCATGAGAAGTCTCTGATCTCGGCCTTACCTCCGACATCAATGCAATGATTCACCCGATCGCGTGCCAGCTCGGGTCGTACGACGGCCTCATCTCCGACATCAATGCAATGATTCACCCGATCGTGTGCCAGTCCAAGCAACATGCCGAGCCGTACAACGGTCTCGCCCTATCACATCACAGGTAAACCGACCCCCCTTATAAAAGGGAACCCTTGCTCCTCAAAGGGGGGTTGGAGACAGAAAACTCAAAAGATATTGTTCTTCTCTTTCTCCTTTAAACACAGATTGCCCCCCTCTGACTTAAGCATCGGAGGGCCGGCGCCGGAAAATCCGGCCACCGGCTTTTCTGCAGGCACCCCGACGGAGGACGCCGCCCGCCGACGGACCGTCGGCGCCGGAAAACCCGGCCACCGGCTTTTCTGCAGGCACCCCGACGGAGGACGCCGCCCGCCGACGGACCGCCACTCCCCTGTGTCCACCTGCCGCTCCCCCTCCTCGACCGACGACCGCCCCCGGGTCCAATTTCCAGCAACACGCCATATTTGGTCTCCAGGTTAGGTCTTTAAATTAGACTAGCCTTCAGGTTTATGGTTCTCTCTTGCTCAACCTATTTGTCTTCCCAATCGTCTTGGTCATTTTCAAACCTTATTTGCTATTGGGCAGAGTGATTCGATAGAATAACCATGAGTGGCTAAACTTGCTACCAGGGAACCTTTTCTTAAAAGACCCCAAAGAGGTGCATTAAGAAGAAGAACAAGAAGAAGAATAGAGGGCAGCCTTTGGCTATCTTTAATCACAGTGATCATCTTTTCATGTGAACTTTGCTCTCCAGGTTAGAAGATTGTGCAAGAGTCCTATCAGAATTAGTGCCATTTCTATTATAAAGGGAAAAAATAATTTTTCTTTTCATTCAAAACTAATTTCTATTATAAAGGGAGGAAGCAAGATACTTATTTATGGTAGAAAGAGGAACGTTACGTGCTAAAATTGCACAATAAATAACTCTTTTGACACCTAATCGTGGAAATTTCTTATGGTTACGTTCATAGAATCAATGGCCCCCACTGAAGAACATACTACAGAGGCATGTCATTTTTTAAATGAGAGAACAAGTAATCAACTAGAAATGCATCTGTCTAGTTAATCATGTTGGTATTTCACTGCACTTTAACCCCCATTTAATAGTTTTGCAATTTGTAAAACATTATAACAATCAAAAACCTACTTAATTTAACCTCACTTTCTGTGTCCATCTGATCCATGACTATATGTACATGGAGGCTGCCATAAGAGCTCTCGACTTCTATACTCTACAGAGGCATGTCATTTTTTGAATGAGACCACAACCAATCAACTAGAAATGCATCTGTCTAGTTAATCGTGTTGGTATTTCACTGCACTTTAACCATCCAATTGTTAAGTACATTAACCCCCATTTAACAGTTTCGCAATTTGTAAAACATTATAACAATCAAAATCTTACTTAATTTGACCTCACTTTCTCTGTCCATCTGACCCAGGACTATACGTCCATGGAGGCTGCCATAAGGGCTCTCGTCTTCTATACTCAACCATGTTCATGATTGGCCCTGTGCCTACCCTCTATATGCAATTCAGTTTCACCAGTCAAGTAACTTTACATAAGATCTATTACCACTTGGAATCGGTTCGACCCAAACATCGAGTTGCTGGTGGCCATAAGAGATCTTGGCTCGTCTATTGTTCAGATTGAAAAAAATCAGATAAGATCGCGACATGCCTCCGCAATGATGTTTTTGGTGGAGTTGGACGGTAGAGGAATGACTTTGAGTGGCGCTCCGACATCGATTTTGACCTAAAACAGCAAAAACAAAAAAGTTCACCCATCGGAGTGTGTAGTAGGAGACCTTCATTTTTTTCTTGGTACAACGGTTGCTCACATCAGTCTAGTATGAGTGTAGCCAGCAAAGTCAAGAAAAATAAAATAGCGTAAGGTGGGGGGTATCAGACCATGTCCATAGACCCTCTCCAGAGTGATAAGCAGTAAAGGAGGCAACCCAATTTACCACCATGTTCGCCTTCCGATACACATGAGCAGCTTGAAACGAGTCACAGTCTCTTACCAGCCTCTGAATATCCCTAAGTAGTAGATGATCGTCGCCCTATTACTCTACATTCTGAATCCAATCAATCACCATGGCAGAGTCTCCTTCCAAGAAAATGTTATCAGCCCCTATAACACTCCTTGCATAGGCGATACCTTCTCATGCTGCCCTCAGCTTCGCTTCTATAACAGTCATGTCACAAGTGCACCGCCTTCTTGCAGCAATCAATCTGGAGTTGTGATCCCAGATCACAAAATCCATCTCTCTTCTGTCTCCTCCTGCCGATACACTACCAAGTTCATCTTAAGATGGCTAGGATGTGGGGGCTCCCAAGTAACAAAAGTAACTTTGGGCGTTATGACAGCGGTGTAGGAACCCTAGATATCACTTGCCCTCCTAGGTGAAGTCGCCCTGGTAGTGTTGATGATCTCGGCTACATGACGGAGGGCTCTGTCCATTACAATCCCTCGGAAATCTTTTAATGCCTAAGTCAGATATAACTTTCAGAGAACAGAAGGAGGCCTGAGAGGGGCGAAGAAACAACTTAAAAGAGTCGAAAGAGATTTATTTAAAGAGCCTCACTAAGTGGTTTGAAGCTATACACTCACTAATAGGGCAACAAACTGCATATCTCGTCCATAATTCTCGCATGCCTTTCTTGGTATGTGATTTACTCAAATACTATGTTTATCACAAAACAATTAGCAATTGCTGTTAGCTTCAGAAAGAGTTTAAGATGCAAAGAACTTTCCACATATCTTTTGAGTAGACCACATGACAAGTTTTGAATGATAAGCTCATGACTATATAGCGAGTTTTTATTAGTAGGTTCACCTTATATTAAGACCCAACCTTGATACAATAAAAAAATAAGAGTATACTTATCAATTCATATTGTCATCAATGAATGCCTTCAATCATGGATCACAGCCATCCATCATCATTTCTTTTGCCAACCATGAATTGGGCAAGAAAATAACTTCCCACTCGGCAAGCTCCACACGGCGCACGCTAGATCCCGTCCGTGGATGCGGGGTTCCAAAGCAGAAACCTCCGACGATCCCCTATGGTCTCCTCTAACCTGCGCTGGGCGTGGGCGGCGCTCCGCCCCCTTCCCGCGCGTGGCCCGTCGCTTCAGTGAACCCTGTAAGCGCAGATCAGCGCTTCCCCCACGAGCCGCCATTCGAGGGAGAGAATTCTCACGAGCCCGTGATCCGACGTCGACGAATCCCTAGGCGCTCGATAGTCCCGTCCATCCCGGCGGCGCACGATAGATCCGCAAACCTCGCCATGGATGCGATCTTCCCGTGTCCCATTCTTTCTTTCTTCCTCTTTCTCCTCCTTTTCTCTAATTTATTGTAAATTATTCCTATTTTGCACGGAGATTATAGGGTTAGGGTTTCTTTATTTTTTTTAAATTGGGATTGGAGTGATTTGAGCTGAGATTTGGCGGGAATGGAGAACCCGTCGCGGCCGGCGATTCATAGAGACCCGTACGAGGTGTTGGGGGTCTCTAGATTCTGCTCAAGCCTTGAGATCAAGGTTGCTTACAGGAAGTTAGCTTTCAGGTAATTCGATTAAAGAACACCACCATTTTCTCTTATAAATTTGTGCTTTTCTGGGTTTTTTTTAATGTATAATCCTTTTACTTTGATAAAAATAGCTCTTTTTATGCAGTTTTCTCAAGTGCAAATCGAGTTTTTTCTCTTTTTTTTTTTTTGGTTTGGTACATAAATTGATCTGTTTTCATTCTCTTAGGTAGAGACTCGAGATATCTAAGAATCAGAAAATTTCTGGCCGAGGTAGGCACGACACTATCCAAGTAACGTTGTTATCATGTCATAATGGTCCCCACGCAAAACTATTTTGTTTACTGTTATAACTGAAATAACGACCACTATTTGCCGGGCCTGGTCTTTGATTGGATTGTTGTGGAATATAATAGTGGCGGTTAGAATGGTTCTAGTAGCCATTATAACGGGAAATAACAGACTATAACAACGGACTTGTCTGATTATGTGCACGTTTGCAATATGGGTTACTCTTTTTTTTTGAATTGACATGGATATTTGAATTTGATAATAATACTTTCATCTGATGAGATCAATAGCAAAAGGTTCACTAACAGCTGTTCTTGTTATTATATAATGGCTGTTATAACAATAGAGCAGATAAGTATCAGTTGTTTATCTAAATACCTATTCTATATAATGCAATTAGGGCGCACAAACTGCGCTAATGGGACAATAGACATGTTTTTCTGGCCTGATCCTCAAACTGCAACTCCATGGTTCCAAAGGCATATTGAAACAACGCACCCTTGAACATAGTTCTAAATATCGGTGGGATACCATAGTCCTGTGTGTCAGGACAGGACTAACTGGGAAATGGACTGGGCTGCCATTCCTCGTTCCATGGTATTTAAAACCTTAATTTCAAACACCTCTCTTAATTATCATCCTCAAATTTTACTTTAACATGCCTATATCACTAAATCAGTTATATTATACTATTCCAGTGTCATTCCTCCATTTCCTCTAATATACTTATTCCTCACTCTACCTTTCCTAGCTTACTGCATATCCATCTCAACATTTGAATTTATACCAAAGTCGTTTGCTTGGGTTGCTAATTTTGTTTGAGGCCTTATTTTCAATTCTATGTCCAACACCAAATAAAATACAGTGTCAATACTTGTAATTATCAGCCACTACTTCATGTATGACTAGTGTAAAAAGGTATAATCCTATGGTCAGCCTTCCTATAGCAGCATTGAGACATGAAAATCTTACTTCTCTTGCTCTAAATACTTGCTTCCACTGTTCCACATACATATCCTTAATAACTTTCATATATTGCTTTACTGAACATTTGTTTTCCTTTAAGGTCATTTGCCTTCTGCAAGTCCAAAAAAAATGATGTGTTAGTTCTTTCTCTTTATACTAAATTATTCTTTCAGTTGAGATTTCAGTGTGTTTTCCAAATTCTTATCTTGAGTGATCAAACAGGTACCATCCTGACAAAAATGTAGACAATCCTGAAGCTTCTGAGCATTTTAAGGAGGTTTCTTATTCTTATAGCATTCTGTCTGATCCAGAGAGAAGAAGATGTTATGACAATGCTGGACTTGAGGTAACACCATAAGGGCGCCTTATGTTTGTTGAGAGCTGTAAGAGCAATAACTTTATGTATTATCAGAGAACTGTTGCTCTTCTTTTACTCTGCAAATGATGATAAGACAATGATCGTGGTGTCTTACAATGAGCGTATGTTGATAAATTCATAACTTGTAGTGACTAATGGAGATTGCAGTAAAAGTAACTAGTTCCAAAATATAACTTGATATGTATCTCTTTATATAGGTACAATGTATGTGCATACGTACATATGTATTTCTATTTATCACATGCATAGTGATTAGTGGTTTGAGAACATGCTGTTCGTGTGGCTGGTGAGCATTCAAGATGCAAGAGTGCTGTACTGGGATGGAAGATCATGGGTCAAGGTAGGAATTCTAGTGTTAAGCAGAAGCTGGATTTATATGGTTTCTCATATACTGGACAGGGTAAATACATCTTATATTTGGAATTTAATTGGGCACCAGCAGGTTTAGAAAACCATTTTAGAGGCTGGTTTGAAGAATGGATATGAAAACATGAAAGTGATTTATCGTGTTTGTGGGAAAGTAAAGTAATAATTGCAATAAAGTTGAACCAAGCCAGACAATAAATGTAAAGGTGGATAATTATAATGGAGTCTTCACAACCAAGAGGATGTAGGAGTTATCACCTATGGTTGTACTAATTAATTCACACCATGGGGCAAAGAGTGAATCTCTAAATGTTAATCAGGAGGTAAATAATGTGTAGTTTTATAATAGTCATCTTTTAGATGTTTCTTGGGTAAAACATGAAAAAACTTTCTAGATCAAATACGTAAGAATTCTATGGTTCCACATCTTAGTATATCTTTCTAGGTTTAGGCACCATACTAGCTTACACGGTCTATAATAGTGCTAACTTCCTTCTGGCTTGATCATGAATACAGCACATATTTATACAACATTGGTACAATGGTAGATGTGCTCTTCATCAGAGAGGGTGATACTATCATATGTTTTTATTTGAAATCTTCCGATAAGAATTCTTTAGATCATGATTTTTTGTGCTTATGAGGAGACCCAACAAGGTAAGACTTGGATTCGCACTGATAATAAGGTTCAAGGAGAGGAGGATCTTAAACTAATTACATGGATGTCAGCAATGTATTGCTTGGATTAAAAAACCATTGGAATTGGATGGTATGACAGATTCTGCATTGTTCTGATGTGAAACCATCATTGGTGCTGAGATGCCGAAACCCTATGGACCAGTACGTAATGGCTGTAGAGGTCTGTACTGGTGCATACCAATAGTTTTTCTTTTTTTTAACCTGTCAATTTTGGTACATATCATCAGTGCTGGTACTGTATGGTACCATACTATTCCAATTGGAAAGCAGTACAGGCCTCGGTACAAGCCGTTTAAAACCTTGGTGTTGAGGGCTTTTGAAGGTATAAAGTTATATGCATAAGATGAAGTATCCCTTATGAAGTAGATCCTACATAATAGAACAAGACCATCTGGTTATTATTGTTATGTCTAGAATAGGAGTGTCTTAATATGTAATCTTAGACATTGTGAAGGTGGCAGTCATCTCAAACACTCTATGTAACATATTGTTGCACGTTGTGTGTTTAGTTTTCTTGAATGGTTTACAATTTATAGTTCACGCAGCAATGATGGCAATGAATCTGCATGCAAAGGCCAGAAAATTGTTACCACTGCTAACTAGTAGTTTGCCCTCAAGAGTATGATTATACTGTTTACAATTTGGTAAGCCATTTTCTGCTAACAGAGCATATCTGTTAGTTGGAAGTTACATTTTTATGGTTTTGCGTAACCAATGTACATATACATATACATATTCATATACATATACATATACATGTACATATATATTCATATACCTATCTACATACGTACGTACGTACATACATGCATATACATACATACATGTGTGCGCGCGCGCCTCCCCCTTATTGTTGTTCATATACTATCTAGCTTTTCTTTGTTCTATCTTCACATATAAAATAGATCCACTGAGAAGTTTATTTCGTGCTGTTTTCCGTGCTTTACAAATTCCTTTACATGGCACATTTCTACTTTTTAGCTATAATTTTTTATATTATGCTATTATTGTAGGCTTGAATTTAAACTTAACTAAAATGAAGAATGTGTGTTTAAATCAGGCACCAAATTTGAGCTCAAGTCTATCTATTATGGACAAAACATCAGAAAATCATGAAGATGCTCCTGATATCAGCACTGACTTATCTCCTGAAGTTGTCGACTCCATAGATGAATTGCCTGAAGGCACAGTTCTAACAAAACAAACTTCTGTAAATCTTGTCCCTTTCATTGGCCAAAGATTTGTTTCCCAAGATGCTGCTTATGAATTTTATTGCAGCTTTGCAAAGCAATGTGGCTTCTCGATTAGGCGTCATCGCACTAGAGGAAAAGATGGGGTTGGTCGAGGAATCACCAGAAGGGATTTCACCTGTCATCGTGGTGGATTGCCTCAGGAAAAGCAATTGGATGACAGCAAGCTGCAGAGAAATCGAAAATCATCACGTTGTGGGTGCCAGGCATACATGAGAATAGTTAAAAGGGCAGATTTTGATGTCCCTGAATGGTGTGTCACTGGCTTTAGTAATGTCCACAACCATGAATTCTTGAAATCAAACCAAGTGCATCACTTTCCTGCCTATTGTACTATATCAGCAGATGATAAGAGCCGCATTTGCATGTTTTCTAAAGCAGGAATATCTGTACGGCAAATGTTGAGACTAACGGAGCTTGAGAAAGGTGTGAAACTTGGTTGTCTACAATTTACAGAAATAGATGTAAGGAACTTGCTACAATCTTTTAAAAATTTGGATCGGGATCATGATGCAATCGACCTTCTTACAATGTGCAAGAAAATCAAAGATGAAGATCCCAACTTCAAGTACGAATTTAAGATAGATGGATGTAACAGGTTGGAACATATTTCTTGGTCATATGCTTCATCGGTTCAGTTATATGAAGCTTTTGGAGATGCAGTGGTTTTTGACACAACTCACCGTTTGGATGCTTACGATATGCTATTAGGAGTCTGGATTGGAGTGGATAATCATGGAATGAATTGTTTTTTTGGATGCGTTCTTCTACGAGATGAAAATATTCAATCATTTTCTTGGGCTTTGAAGGTATGAAACTAACTAGGTTTTGGGTACCAGTTTTGGTAACCTTGCTGATACCCAACAGGTACATTGCATACTGAGTGTCAGTACTGTACGCCCATTGGCACCAACACTCAGTATGGGGGGTGTACTAGTTATTGTTTCTATACTGGTATGGTATGGTATGCCCCATACCTGCTGGAACAATCCAATACTCAAAACACTTAATTTAATATATCTCTGTGAAATATTCAATGATTGCTACCCTAACATTCTGTTTAATTTTACACAGTCATTTTTGGGTTTCACAAGAGGAAAGGCTCCACAAACAATTTTAACAGACCAAAACATGTGGCTTAAAGAGGCAACCTCTGTTGAAATGCCAAATACAAAACATGCCTTCTGCATTTGGCGCATCATTGCAAAATTCTCTGATTGGTTTTCGGTACTTCTTGGGTCACGGTATGATAATTGGAAGGCTGAATTCCACCGTCTTTACAATATGCAGGTAGTAGAGGAATTTGAAGTTGAATGGAGGAAAATGGTTAATGCTTATGCACTTCATACAAACAAGCATATTGCCAGTTTATATGCATTGAGGACATTTTGGGCATTGCCGTACTTGAGATGTTACTTCTTTGCAGGAATTACTTCAGCAGTATATTCAGAGTCAATAAGTGCTTTCACCCAACAGTTTCTTAGTGCCCAGTCTCAGCCTGATAATTTTGTAGAGCAAGTGTGTAGTTATTATCTTTTACTTCGTGTTATTATTTGTCACCTATCTGATCCTTGATTTGATTTATCTGCAGGTGGCAGCTATTCTCGATTTTAAAGATCAGATAGGACCAAAACAGAAATCACAAAGAAAGCTCCATAAGATACGTCTCAAAACAGGGTCCCCTATAGAGTCCCATGCAGCTACTGTTCTTACCCCTTATGCCTTTTGCAAGCTCCAGGAGGAGCTTGTATTAGCTCCACAGTATGCATCATTTCCACTAGAAGATGGAAGCTTTCTTGTGAGACACCATACACAGATGGATGGAGGGTGCAAAGTAATTTGGGCACCTCAGGAAGAGCTCATAAGCTGTAGTTGTCATCATTTTGAGTTTACAGGAATCCTTTGTAGACACATTCTTCGTATTCTGTCAACGAATAATTGCTTTCATATTCCAGATGATTACCTACCTATTCGATGGCGCTGCATCAACTCACCTCTGACAAAGTGCTCTAGGACTGCTCCAAGGGAACATGCTGAACGTGTTCATTTGTTGCAAGCTATGGTGTCTGCTCTTATGGCAGAATCTGTCGAGTCAGAGGAGCGACTTGAGGTTGCTTCAGAACAAGTAGCCATGGTGTTATCTCGCATCAGAGAATTTCCTCTGTCTACACATGGTATGAGCGACATTGCTTATGAGAGCCCTTCTGAGTCACTGATTATACCAGAAGTAGAGGAGACTGATGGCATCATCCATAGCTTTGCTGCTGGACGTACTCATGTATCTTATACTTTGGGCAAGCTAAAAGAAAGACAAACAAGAGATGGGGTGGAGATGTCGAGGAAAAGGAGGCGTTATCCAGCACCTTACTGTGGGCAATTTGGACATGATGCTAATGACTGCCCAATGATGGGAACTGAAGGTTTGAATGGAGATGATTTGGGATTCCTGTAGGATGTCTGGCCGATATATAAAATGATGGCAGTTAGTTCGGTCATTGTTGTACGTATATGTATTCATTTTTTCCCAAATTAGGATGCAATCTCACGTTACCTTTCTTTATTCTCCCAAATTTATAATTAAGATGTGTTACCGCAGCCTTACATCTGTTCAAAAGATTTTTTTCCATATATGAGTGAGATATGGAACTCTTTCTACGTCATATGCAACTTATTACTTGTCTGGGATATTTTAGCAAGTATAAAATAAGGTGAAGGGGGTTACTTTTTATTTTTTACTGAAAGGTAATTTGTGGGTATGAGAAGGAAGTGAGTGATTAACATGAAATGAACCATGTGTAGCTTTCATGTTCTGAATTAACATGAGCCATGTTCATCTTCAAGGTACATTTTAGGATAAGCGGTGAAGCATATGATTTGCTATAAACTGTCCTCTAAAATTGTTATGCCATTGCTATAGTGGGTAACTTATTAGTTCTTCCTGCTCTACCTTTATGTGTAATGCATCTCGCCTAGTTTGTTAAACATAATAATGATCTGTCTACCCGTCAGTTTTTTCTTCGCCATCCATAGTTGAGATGGGTTGGTTTTGTTTAACATTCCAAGACTATGAAAGATGAATTGGATCAGAGTAAAATGGAACCATAAAATGTCTTTAGGGGTTTCTGATGCTACGAAAGTTATGTGAATCACAAATTAGCTTCAACATGAACTTCCTAATTTGATATTCAGATAGGATGTCAATACTTTTGCCACTCATTAAATGAACCTGTACACCAAACAATTTAATAAAGAAACAGTAATAGGCATTGATGTAATAACAATTTGTTTTAAAAAATCAAAATAAAATATATCACTTTTCTAGGACAGATTTAAGATAAAACTTTAGCAAGTTGTAAGGCTTGACATTTGACTTTTATTGTATTTGGAACTTATTTTTTATGTAGCTTTAAACGGGTATAAATTGGGTTGTCTGGAATGTGCTCTGTAGAGTTAACTTTATCCTGCTTCAGTTGGTATCAGAGCTTCCTGTCCTACGTAGGTTGGTATTAGAGCTTGTTGTCCTGCATCTACTTGGTATTAGAGCAAACCTCAATCCATCGCCATTGCCATAGCATCCTTGTAGCACCATCTCCACTATCATTCCACACTCCATCACAACCTCAAGATCCACACCCTCCGCCCACAACACCATCTCGAAATTCAATCCACCTACTAAGCCAGAAAAGAAACAACAACAAAAAAATATTTTGTTCCCTTTTTTTTTACCGATTCATGACCGCAAACGCTGCAGCCTTTCCGGTTCTTTTCAACCAGGCGAGTATAATGGAGAATCATGAGAAACCTAGGCACACTTCTATTAAACACAAATATAGAAGTTAGGAAACTTTAATTTTATTTAAGAATTAAAAAATTTTATTTTTATGGGACTCTATTACTAAAATTTTGTAGACTCTTAAATTAGAATTTTATGAAAGCTGTGCTATTTTTTTTTTTTTTGCCGACTCTTATTAAGATTTTGGATTGTTTATTGCAATGGTAGTTGAGAGCACAATTCGCATTATTGAAATTGGAGAATACAAAATAGAGTTACCCTCTACCTTCTCTTCTTCTCTTCTCTTCCCTCCTTCTGTCCTACATCAATTCAGTATCAAAACCAACTTTGTCCCGCATCAATTAGTATCAAAGCTTGCTCCGTCGTGCTTCAATTTGGTATCCAACATCTAGAATTAGCCTCTGATATTTAACTATATCACGAACATCATTACATATTATGTGGATAGGCATCATTTATCATCAGAACAAACCCCTCAAAAAAATGTGATACCCTTTCTTTGCACGGACCGGCAACCTACCACTTGTGATGTGTTCCACCACATTAGCTTAGGGTGCATTTGAATGCCAATGTCCTCTACATCTCAGTTCTGTGCCACACTACTGTTCCATGAATCCCACAGCCATCATATCTTGCAGCATTTTCTTTCAACATAGTCTATGGCAACATGCACCATCATTTTGCCCAAAAGCCAACATGCACATGCCACCAAGGTGGTAGCTCAGTAGAGCTGGGCGTTGTCTTCTAACTGCATGGTTCTAAGTTCGAATCGCCCTGTGCGTCGATTAAAATGTAGTGACATTGCTTGGATATGGGGCCTAAGAGCGCTTATTAATCCGCTGGTAGTTTTGGTGGTGCCAGATATGATATACTCACCTTTGGATGGGGAGGATATGAGTAAAACTTGTCTGCCTGCATCGAACATTCTCCTGACGGAGCGGAGGCCCAGTGGAGGGGGGTGGGCTTGTCCCTTCCTCCCCCCTCCCCCTTTTTTTTTTGCAAAAAAAAAAAAAAAAAAAGCCAACATGCATATGATTAGCTCGATAATTTGGGCCGATCGCTGTCGTCAAACCGAAAAGTCCGAATCAAATTCGATGTGCAAATCGGACGGTCGAGATGATCTCATAATTGCAGGGGCGAGAGACGCCGTCAAACTGCAAAACAGTGATCCTGGTCCGTCCTCCTGGCCTGGAAACTCCGCCAAGAACGAGAGAGGGGGAAGAGAGCACGAGTCCGACAGGGAAGCTCTATTAGGGCTCGTTTGGTTTGCGGGAAAAGAAGGGGGGAAAGTGTGGTTAACGGGAAAGTAATGAGATGCCTCTTGTTTGGTTGGAGTTTTCAAAGGAGAGAGAAGGGAAAGTTGTATTCCCATGGGAATGTGATTCCCACATTTCATGGGAAAGTTACTTTCCCATGAGGCGGGAATCACTCCATTTTTACTTTTTTCCAAAAAGTCCCTTCAGCATTAAAGAAGCATTAAAGAGGCATTAAAAACCTAATTTTTATTAAGGGCATAATAGGAATTATATATAACTTTCCTAGGAAAGTGGATGGCCAACCAAACATAAGCACCTTGGAAATTTGTCACTTTCCCATGGTCAACCAAACATGCCAAAAGTACTTTCCTAGGCATCCTCTTCCTAGGAATTTGTTTCCCAGGAATCATATTCCTAGGAAGGAAAATGCTTCCCGCGAACCAAACGAGCCCTTAATGGCGTCGCCTCTCGCTCCTCCTATTCCATCGAGACACTAGTTTTTCTCCTTCGTCTTTATCTATGGATCCTCTCCCCGTATCCCCTGGATTCGCCTGGCCGAGGAGCTCCCCGCGTTGGCTTTCTGGCCATGCGACGCTGGATCGCTGCAATCTTCCCCTCGAGAGAGGAAACTCTAGTTTTATCGCCAAACCCTAGCCTCTCTCGGTCCTGGGAATTGGATTCCTGCGATGCACATACAGAACTCTTGTCCGACATAAATGCAGGCCTTCGAAATCATGATTTAAGACAATTATGACATTATAACGGCTATTATTTTAAACCTTCCACTTTTGTGGTTTCAAAGTTACTTGCGGGTGACCTTTCGATAGCCACACACCTTAAAAGTTTCATAAAATCATTTAACGGATATGTGAAAGCCTTTCAATTCTAGATGACCCGATCTATAAGTTAAACTCATGCAAAATCTTCGGTGTTCATCTTAGGTCCTTTAAGCCCTTCATGGTCGGAAGTATAGAATTTCTTTACACCTGTTTACTCTTCTAATCAGCTCCAATATATTCCAAAGCATAAGGATACCATATGCTCCAGTGCCTCCTTGCGACTGCTTACAACCTCAAACAGGCCTTATTAATTCAAACCCCCATAGATTTGCACTGTATATCTTAAGCCTGTCTAACAGCAACATGTAAGCTTGTCCAGCAGGCCCATAGAACGCTCAAACATGGATTGCTGGAACATGGCTTGACACGGATTCCAACAATCAACATCAACTTCAATTTGACAGTTTTTGGGCAGAACATTACAAAAACATAATTTCAATATATTGAATGTGAACCAATGAGTCAATAATTGTTAAAGTATGCATCATGATAAATCTTGTGACATCAACATGAATTGGTCAACAGGTTACCTAGCAAGGGACAAGTTATGTCGCATCTATTTCTTCTCTTTCTAACACACTTATCTGAGGATTTTCTAAAATTGCCTGATGAACATAAAATTCAGATATTTCCTTATCGATGAGAGTTTGAAAATGATATAAATCAAGTGAACGGTTGCTCTTAGAAATTCCTTGAGCATATTGGAGTGTAGAGCTTAAGTGGGTGTGAGAAAAAATACTGATTCGTGCGAGAAAGAAATACTCATTCCAATATGTTGCTTTCTGTTCTATTCTTTTTTTTCTTAAACTACAGGAACATCTATGAAGAATTTACAGGCGCAAATCCAAATTAGCTTTGACATAACAAACCTGCAGGAAGACCAAAGAGATGATTTAGTTTTAGTGATGCAGACTCAAGAAAATGATGGAATGAGAACAAGAAGACGGCTCATAAATATTAGAGACATTAAAAGTAATTTATTAATTATTAGTCTCCAAATGTACAAGACTGAATCTTAAGCTTTGGAACATGGTTCATGTATATTAAAGAGCCCATGGCATCAAAGGGCATCCTTTCTAGACAAACAATTTGCGCTACCCAAATCCTGGGAATGGGGTTTTACAGCATGATGGCATGCACAACATCCATCTCTGAAACAAAACGAGGAAAACAGCTAGCACTTCTGGATATAGTTATAATGCATGGAAACAAGCAACTCAACTGATTATACAAATCCTGTGAGCGAGGTCAATAGTTTTTCAGTCATCTTTCTGATGTAAAACACGAGGTAGACTATTACCATTCAGCGCAGCATGGTAGATTCGCTTCTCAGCTAACCCAATATCTGAGAGTATTAAATTGCCCTGCAGGAAACTGACCAACAAATTAGATATCACAAACATTAAGTGAAGGATTAATTTTTGTACATTTTATCATATCCACCAATAAATATTTAATCATTTGTGATCTCCCTCTTGTAGGAGGTTGGCATTCCACTCCTCTTTGGAGAGGTTCCCTGTTCGACTTGGTACGGTGGCACTCCCACCGAATTTCTCAAAGACAAGAAAGTTTTGTATGTATCCATCAGTAATTTGGAACTAGGTAAAGTTTACTAGTAGAGAAAGAAATCAGAAACAAAAATATTAAATGTCACGTTTATACCACCAAAATCAAAAGCAAAATTTACTAACTATCAAAATGAATGACAGATCAATTATCTATTTAGTATGATGGCTATGAGTATTTGACGTTATTATCAGACAGACACTATGTTGTAGCCTCTAAGCTTTTAAAAATCTTTAGGCATGAGTTTGCTTGTTATCTTCCACTGAGTATTTGACCCTATCATCAGACAGACACTATGTTGTAGCCTCTAAGCTTTTAAAAATCGTCAGGCATTAGTTTGCTTGTTATCTTCCACAATCTTACTAACTAGCCTCTAGAAAATGAACCCTAGCCTCTGGATCATTCTTGTTCAGGCCTAATAGTCATCAGGGGTAGGAATCTTAAGGATAAGAAGATATTAGTGACAAATAATCATGTCGATCTTTTAAATGTTCAGGATACCTATGTTTCATTTAGTATCACTTTGGGAATATTTATTTGCTCATTCAAATAATGCACAGTAAGATGGATTTTTCCTATATAATAAAAGATATACTTCACCCCTTTGAAAACCTAAAAGAACAAGGTTTAGACAATAGATGCCGCTTTGAAGAAATAAGAAATGACAACCTTTTCGTCGCATCATTTCAACAAATTTTCTGGGGAATAAGACTGGCAACTTTGACCTGAATCCTTTCGCCAACCTGATCCAACCTAGATTGCCTCGGTCTAGCCGCATTTCGGAAAATGTGACACTTCTTAGAAAAAGATTTGTGCTACTTCTCAAGTTTGGCTATGCTGACAGAGTCCATACTTCCTCCACATTTGTTTTATTCTTAGAGTCTACTCTTTTCTGTTTTCTATAGCACAATTGTTCGTCACTTGATGAAAATATGATAACATGATTAATAAATATCAACCTTAGGGAAAACCCTAATCCATACCTTTTCATTCCCCCTTCTTTACCCTTCTTCCCGAATCTCTCCTAATCCATCTCCTCTCTTATTCTCCCTTTCCTCTTTCTTTCGTCTATTTTGCCCCTCCATTGTCACCCTTAACAGAGCTAGCACAATGCCCGGCAAACAATCTATGACATTGCCAGCACAATGCAACAGACCCATACTAGCTACAATGACCTCGCCTCCTGATCTAGATCTAGTGCTTGTGGCAGGATCTGTGTGCCCTAAAGAACCCAATGGGTGTAAAAAGTGCATTCTAGCCCTGACACTAAGTATTCTGATTAGTATTTTCTCAGGTATGGGCTGTGTTCATGACTGATGATAAAATGGGTCAAGTCCGGATCATGCAAATTCCAAACCTACCCAGCCCAATTGCAGGCCCAATATATAAACCATCATTTGGAGAAGGACTGAGCATTATGACCTCTTTACATACTTAATGACAGCAAAACTATACATTCTTAGTGAAAAAGCTAAAGGAAAGAATCAAATACATGCATACCTCAGTAGCCATTAATTTCCGAACATTATTAGCATAGAGTTTGGGGTCCTCCATTTCTTGCTCAGAAGGATAATATACAGGCAAATGGATCACCTCAAGATGATTGACAAATTGACAAAGAAGCAAAAACACATGACGCACCTGCAAACCTCAAGGGTTAATCACGAGATGATTACTAATGTGTTAGAAAGTTTAACACAATGATTTATAATTCCCTTCAAAAGTTCCAGCTCGGCAAAAAAACAAAGGTGAGAGACAGCACAAAGGGAGTGGGAGAGACAGAAGAATGGGGTGTATGCATGGGTGTGTGGAGGTGAATGAAAGCAGCAGTTTGACAAATTAATTACCATTTGTTATCAGCTCTGTCCAGAAAAATGAATAATTTACCTTTTGAAAAGACATATCATAGGAGAGCACAAGAAGAATAAACAAAAAAATCAAGTAAAATGAGATAATGCTCAGCCATCTATTTAATGTTGTTTTCATCGAATGAATAGTGCAGAAAAATTCATGCATATGACAATAAAAATAAAAGAAGCACCTATTCATCACAAAAATTATTAGCAAGTCAATTCTTACTCTCTTCATATAAAGCTGTTTCAGAACCATGCTCCTTTGACTCAAAAACTTAACTAGCTATAAGATGTTGGCTGATTGGTTGGTCAACCTATCCTAGTAAGAGTAGAATGATAGCCTGATGTAAACCAGCCCTCCAAAGGCCAACCTATACTACTTTTAAGGTCTGGTTTCACATCAGATCTGAAGTCGACAGAAAGAAGTGCAGAAAAACTTGCAAATGGGAGCGTAAAGACATTCCAGAGGCGTAGAACCAGCCTCAGGCCAAAGCAAATCAGCCAAAAAAGTTGGAAGAAGAAAACAATAAAGCTGAAATATCATACACTCTCTGCAAATAAGCTGATTCTCTTACACTCTTATTCCATCTCATGATGAACCAGGGAAAGCCTAATTTGATCCTATGGACACTAGTACTCATAACATATCCAATGGTGAATGGTAAAACATAAAAGCATTGCTGTCGACAATTGGATTGGGAAAAGAGGCAAAGACCTGCCTAGTCCGCACAGATTCCAAAAGGAAGCATACAGTCTCCTTTAAGTTGATGTGGGACCCAAATAAGCAGTCGGCTCCTCTTACACCTAAGTGCTTAAGTTGACTGCTAAGTTGGCAAAATGAAAGAAGAAAACTAAACCCTAAGGACCATAGCTAGATCAAATCTGAGCCGTCTATCAACTAGACACTTAAAAAAATCAAAGTAACCATGTGAAGACCTAAGATCAGACCTAAACTGAAAATTGAACTAAAATTACAGAAAATTGACTCAAAAATTGAACTAAAATTACAGAAAATTGACTCAAAACTTTAGACTCTTATGCTCCCACATTTCCTCTTCCTTGTCATCAGTGCTCGTCTTCAGCTTGGATTGCATCAATGAAGGGAAAAACCAGTAGGTACAAAGCTTCTGCATCAGTCTATGCTCTTTGACCACCAATCCACTGTCTCTTCGTTCTTAACTGTGCAAGATCACCATTCCACTATTTAATTTAAAGTGGCTTGGCCCCACAGCTTTAATACGATATTGCAAATGGCTTACCAGTAACACATGGAGAAGTTAACTAACAGCAGTCCAGCAATCCAGTAATGATATTTGAATCTCAGGGCTCCTTATAAACAATAACAATTGAAGCAATTAACCTTTTAAACAAAAGAAAACTTGATCATTAATGAGGGTCTATTGTTGGTGAGACTACATGATTTCTCCATATGCAGTAGTAAATGCTTGAGACAGGTAACAAATGTCTAGGTTTCCCAAAGTAATGTGACAAAGGTGTCTGAGTGTCTAGGTTTCCAAAAAGAAACAGACGGGAACATTTAAAAAAGATTACATCGTCGGACATTTGTATCTTGTAAATGGGTCAATTTAGATATGTATGTATGCATGTTTCAAATATAAATCAACTGGAGCAACTACATGGCAGCTCATTATAAGATGAATACTTTTAAGAGAAGTTACTTTTACCCATGATATCTTCTATGTCAATCTGCCAGTGTTAGCATGGAACGGTGATGTAATCACAGCTTGATGATTTCTATCAAGAAATGGTCAAGAATCCAATAAATGGAAAAGCCCAAAGTTCAATATACTTCAGATATGGACACATAAAGCAAGAAGGAAATTGGCAACAGATCAACTATGAGCATGGGGATGTGATGGTCCTGAAATACGTTATTGAGTGGGAGAACCTAAAACATCTTTTAGAAAAAACAATTATACTTGATATATTGCATTGAAAGAAAATTTGCCATGTATTACACATGATTTCAAGTATACAGATGGGCCCAAAACAACCTATAAATAAATGCAATATGCATTTAGATGAAATATGCAACAAACAGCCAGCGAACACAATAGAAGACTTGGAGAATTTGGAAGCAAAGTGGTGCTGGAACAAATTATTTAAGGGATTATAACATATCCTTTATTTTCAAATCTACTCAAAAAGCTATACTTGAAGACATTATTAATTCTATCATCATCCAAATGAAGTCAGAAACATTAATGATTTTAGCAATTACTTACCACACCAAGTTATATACAAAAGCATTATGTGAATGTTTGGCTTCCTGGTTTAGCTCATTATACATTCAGAAAACAAAAACTTGTGTTATCAGTAATTACATAAAATTGCTTTGTAGTTGAACAAAGAAAACCTCAGTTATATATTGGTTGAGTATTACTAGCTAAGGAATCAAAAACAAAATTTAGGATTTATCAAACTTCAAACCTAATAAAAAGCTCATAGATTTCTCACCCCAGATATGGTGTCCCATGCCGGACTGAATCTATTGTAAGGATACTTTAGAATCACTGGAAGAACTGGTGCTTTAGCTAGAAAGGCACCTGTCTTGAATGGAAGAAGGTAATTGCCATTCGTGGTTGTACCTTCTGAATTTAGCAAAATAGGCCAGTTAGAGCATGAGGGAATAAAGAAAAAGAAAATTATTTTTAATTTTTCGAAAAGGCATATAATAAGAATCAACAGATTGAAACAAAGCTCGAAGGAACTAAGAGGATATAATTCTAACCAGTTTAGCATTGCACATATGATTTATCTATATGTAACGGACTAGTTCGTGCAGGACTACTAAAAAATTCTATCATTTAACCACTAGATTGCATGAATGCTTAAGTGGCCTATACCTCCATATTATTTAGATCATTTCCATCTGCATACCTCTGCGCAAAGTAGTTCCCCATAGTCGCTTGGATCCATGGGAAGCTGGTGCCAAAAAGACCTCTTTTATTTAGGCGTTCTAGACAACGTACCTTCATCCAGTTGGCGATAACATGTAGGCAATAGGCTGGCACAATTCTCAGCCTTTTTTCAAGCAATGATTTAATGTCTTCTGTCCCTTTTGATTTCACGATTTCAACTCACTCTTACATTCTCTGGTGGTATTCTTTATTCTGTTAGCTCTATCGATGTTTTCTCCAAATTGCTTGGCTCTTTTACATGCATCTAGGATCTGGTGCCTGTCACAGTACTAATGACCTGATTGTTATAATTCCCATCCAATTCCACAAAGCCAACAGAGTCTTCCACTTTGATAGTACTCATAAGTATCAATCTAAGTCACAAACTTCTCTCAAGGCACAATACCTCAGCAATCATGACCTCACTCTTGATCTTAGTCTTGTCAGAGAGAAACATTTTCACATCATCAAAATCATGATGATTTTGGTTTCCACTAGAGTACCACAATAATTCATATCCATATACTTACCATCATTTGGTGAGGCGTACAATTGTTCACTCTTAGTGCAGCTAAGGCAATAATCTCACCTAATTACACTAATATCAGCACATCCTCGTCACCTTTATTAACTGTAACTAGTATAAACCGCCACAAGCATTAACTCATGTAAGCATTTTTTTTGCTTTCTTTACACAGTCCAATCTTCCCAATTCTGTTATGCATTGGGTTTTTTTCCTGAGATTCCTAGCAACAAAACCTTTCAGTCATTTATCACTTTCTGACTCTGGCATCCCACTACCAAGGTTATTTATATGTATATATCCTACCTTCAAACTCTCAAAGAATTCCAATATTTTTTTTTTCAACAAAAATTGACATGTGATCCCACATATTGGTATAGCAATAATGAGACTTTGGAACTTTAAGAATTTTATCTCCAAAGAATTCTGCATTTTACACTTAAATGAAAACCTAGGGAATAAAAAGAAAGAAGGTTGGACAATATAAACATTGAATGAGCTTTATTATATGATTTTCAACCAAAAATATCATAATTTATTGTCTTTACATACTGATCCAAAGAACTGTTCAACAGTATGCACATTAAACAGGAAGACAAACTCAGTTAACTGGTAAATAACAATCAAAGAAGAAGATTATAAAGAAATGATGGCACACATTGACCTGGAAAGAGCATCATCATTGGATAAAGCTTGTTTTGATGGGCCTCTTTAATTCTTTCTGTCAGAATACCTGCATGCAATAGAAATTAAATTCAGATGCAAATGTACCAAATGCTAGATGCAACTCACCAGTTTTTTGCTGATAAGACTACTAGAAAAGTGGGAAAACAGGCCATGTGTGGCCTATGGCCTAAAAAAGACCAGAATCAATTTCCTCTCAGTTTACAACTATATAAAAGATATTCAGTTACATATTTTTTGCATTTTAAAACTCCAATAATTAATGATGGACGAAGATATGCTCCAAACTTCTTAGTTTATTAAAGCATTAACTTGAAGATCTGGAGTTACTTCAATTTGTTGGTATTGTTACTTAGCTCATTGACAAAAAAAAAAAAAAAAATCTTTTAGTATTTCTCAATATTCAAGAAAATTACTCATTAGCAAGTGCGTGCTTTATAAGGCACTACCCTCTCATGCATTCTCAATTGCAGCCCTATTTCTCAAGTTCTTTCAATTGTATACAAGTATACTGTATCTTAAGACAAAACTAAAGCAAAGATATGGGCAAAATCCTCCACCATGCACATGCTCTGCATTATAATGACACATCATGTACAATTAGCAACTCTATAACAATGTGTAAAATCCTCCACCATGTCTGTAACATCACATGCTCAGGCTTTGATGTGTTTTATTTACCAAATTTAATTTTTTTATTTAAGCGCAATGGCTCATATATTGTTGCAAAGACATAAGAAAATCAAAGCCCAAACTGCCAAAAGAAATCAAGCACCTTGCATGTTCAATTAGTAGAGCAGCAAGTGTAACACATTGAATAAAAATATGAATTGCAGTAAAGAAATGCATGTAAAAATTGTTAAGATTTTTGAAAGCTAACGTACCCGAGACACCCTTAGAAGATTTCGACTCTCGTTGAACATAGACACAACCAAGGCACTTGCTGCAAATAAAAGTGAAGCCATTATTCCTAATCAGCAGATTTAAGTCTAATTCATGAGCTAAAGTATGCAGCACAGAATGTTCATATTATAGTGTGAAATAATACGAAATAATGGTGCCATCGACATAAATGGTGAAGTTACAAAATTAAGGTCAGGCTAGCATTTTAATTTATAAGAAACATCTAAGCAAATGATATACGTTGCTACCTGATGATACCAATGAGGGGAAGCCTAGCCACTGACCTCTTCAGAAACGAAATCCAGGATTTTTTTTGCGAAAATAGGAGAGTACGTCAGGATAAAGTCAAAATGTATATGGTTTCGGGTTTAATGATGCCAACATACAAATGACAAGGCATCAACCTACCTTTGCAACAAAACTTGGAAAGCATGACGACATCTGATAGAGAATATCCACATAAGATATGTGATTCGACACAATAACCTCTGGTCTTTCAGATTCATCAGGCTGCTCGTGCTCATCCTGAGTAAAATTGAAAAGTGTAATTAACAAACATTTTAAGACCCATGAATAATAGATAATTTCATGAAATCTCTGAAGATCATACTCTGCAAATACTCCTTATCAGAATATATATATATATATATATATATATATATATATATATATATATATATATATATATATATATATATATATTGCTACCATTTCACAGTATTGAAGATTGTCAATGTGCCTGATTATATTGCTCCATTAAAATCCTTGTTTGGAAAGGAGATGCTAGCGGACCTTTCCCTTCTCTTTACATAGTAGTCTAAATAAAGTAGGAAGCATAAAAAGGTTGAAGTTGTGGCCAAAAGTTTATGAGAAATTCATAACAAAATTAAAAAGAAAATCTATGACAAGATTGAAATCAATGCTTCAAACAGAATCTATAAATATGGATGGTCATCTTTTGCTACACTCTTCAGGTAAAAAAATAAAAAGATCTATGTAAAGTACTTCAATAACCATGGCTCTAATGCCATAAGATGTCTCATAGTGTATAATACAAGTAAAGCTCCTTGCAATTATGCTAGAACTTAGTTCTAAGAGTAAACTGAAAGGACTGTTTAGTTGTCAAAACTTTCCTTAAAAAAAACAAAGAAATGGGACTAGTTTTGTAAAAAATGACAGTATAAAATCTGAAGAATGGATTTTTTTTCCCCTGAAAAACACGTATCCCCTTCTTTAAAATTAAAAAGTATCCCCTTTCATTTTCATGAAACATGTTCTATGTTCAGAAACCCCCAAATGGAGAAGAGGAATTTATTTTCTTTCCTCTTTTTTGTACTCATTGTATTAGGAGGGAGGCTCATTAATAAATTCTAGCAATACAACCTACTTTCTGCTAAAAACATTAAAAAAAGCAAATTTATATTGATCTCTTCAGGGCATGCTTGACATGCGTTAATAATTATTTTTCTGTAAATTGTGGTTAAGTTGCTTATTTGAGAAAACCAGGAGAAATGATAGACAAGCACAGCATTTGTAAATTGCAACAGATACAGAAGAAGCTAGAAAAGTTTTCAACAAAAGTAGCTCGGAAATGAAGATCATCATGATATTTCAACACTAGTCCTATACAGTTTACAATGTCACTATAAATTTATAAATTTACTTATTTGGCATGTCTAGCTTGTGTGGTTCCCCATTACTAATACTACTTTCTACAACATTATTCAAAATGTGGCGTGGATAAAGGGAGCAATCTATTGTTGCCCTCTAGAATGCAAACCAAGTACTTCTTAAGCAAGTACCCTCTAAATCAACATAAGCTGGTAAACTTCTCCACTCTCAGGGTCTCGATCAATCAACAGTCACTTTATGATGTTCTGCAGAGAAATTATAGTTAATAATTCTTCAAGAAATACCGAATAAGACAAGAAACTAGTCTAAGAAATCTTCACATCATTAAATTGACATCAAACACGACAACATACTAATCGAGGAAAAAATCTGACATCGTTGAATTCATACCTCGAAGGAGAAACTCCGATGGGACTCCCGAATCCAATAAAAGCCGAGCACGAATAGCATTATCCTGGAGAGGAATCTCCCAGTCCGGACCACCACCACCCTTCTCCACCCCACCATGTGGGCGTAGTCTTCCTTTCCATCCTCCCGGTTCGGAGCGTAGAAAAGCGTGCACAGCCGGCAGATCAGGTAATATAACACCACCAGAAAGATCCCGACCACGAGCCGGATCGGGACCAGCGTCACGAGGGCGATCCCGAGGAGCACCCACTCCGCCGGAGGTAGCTCCCCGCGGCCCATCGTCCCATAGGCGTCCTTCCGCACGTACGGCGCGTACTTCTTCTCCAATTCCTCGAGTCTCTCCGAGGGAGTGGCCGCGTTGGCGGCCTCGGAGGCGGCGGATCCCGGCTTCAGGAGCGGCCGCTCGTCCTTCGCCTTGCCGGAGGATCCCCCGCCGCCACCGACGTGGGGGGACTCCTCCTGGGAGTCGAGGGATCCGTTGGACCCGACGAGATCCTTCAGCTCCGACGACATTGGGAGGAACCAAAACCTTAACTGTAACCCTAATCCTCTCGCAGGAGGGAAGCCATTGGTGGGTGATTCTTGGAGAGAGAGGGAGGGGGTGGCGGGTTCGCGAAGTTTGAGGGGGAGTGGGGGGCGTGGCCATCCGCCGTCGCGGCGGCCCGGGGAATCGTGGCCGTAGATCACAGTACGGCCACGGATCTAACGGAACGAATTTGTCTCCTCATCTCTTCTGGTTCATTACTTCGTTTATTGTTTTGCCTAGTATTGTGCCTATCCAAATCCCAAGCTGAATGCCACATGCACTCGCATGGAATTAAGCGAGTTTGGAGATATGCGTAAAGTTTCAGCGACATGGGTGCGGCAAAAATCTGGATACCGTATGCGACGAATCGCAATCTAGGGGTGCAGATGGGAATTATGGACCTCACCTAAAATCTACAATCTGCACCTGTGCGTTAGGTATGGTTTTCAACCTTGGATCTTTGTTTTCAGAGATCCTAGGAGGTCCAAATCAATTATTAGAAGTTTTTATCAGAAGTTTCCGTGCATTACTAAGAATAGTAATGCTTAACCATTTAACTTATTTCACTTATTTTCATTCATTATAAATTGGGTGAAATTATCTATTTAATAATATGACAGGTTTGGTTCTAAATTTTTGACATGTTTAATTAACAGATGAGATTCGAGTCTGCTAAAAAATTTCAACAAATTAAGAGTCGATGAAGAATTAAGTATCATTTATGCCACCGTAGAGAAGTTGCTCCAGGTGGAGGAGCTTTCTTTTTAACAAAAATGCTTCAAGTGGAGTCAAATGCCAGTATTGCAAAAATATAGTTGGAATCTTTGAATTATAGAAGTCCCTATATGGCTCAATGGTTATGACTGAGAGGGTCCCATACCATGCGTATAGTTCGATTGGTTGCTTGAGCTCTCTCTCGCTCAACACTTAAATTGAGAGGATCCTGATTCTTCTTCTTCTTCTTCTTCTTCTTCTTTGTTTTTCGACTTAGGAGAGGTCTCTCCTGCATGCAAAAGAGACATTAGGGAAACGAAGAGGAGAGGAGAGAAATCAGGGAACTAGGCCATGTAGAACAGCGGTAGTAAGATGCGAGAGAGTAGGTGAGGACACAAGGGGTTATAGTATTAGGAGGTTAGTGAGTTTAGGATTTGGACATAAACCCTTTAAGACTGTAGCTGGTTTTCCCCCCTCTTAGCGGGAAAAAAAAAACCTTCACACTAGGCCCAAACTGATTCTCCCTAGACTAGGGCCAAGGCCCGACTCTGAGCCACCCGGCCCAAGGGTTCTTGGGCCAGCATGGGCCCACTTCTGAATTGATGTTTCCAATTCTTAACCAATCAAGTATTATATGATGTATATACTTCGAATTCCCTTCCCTACTGTGGAGTCTTCTTTGGCCAATTGGATCAATAAGATTCAATGCTCTACATATGGTGTGACGCACAGCTAGCTTGGAAAAGATTCAATCTTCCCTCCTGCATACCATTAATTTGTGATGAAGATCCTTCGATCCTTCTATTGTCATGGATGCATTGTGGTGTCCAACTTGTCAGCATTAGTACTGGCCAGCGAATGGAAAGCATCCAGGCAAATTTTTAATGCGAATAGAACTAAATGTAGAAGCTAATAGGCTAGCTCACCACTCCCTTGGTGACAAGCCATCATTCCTTTCTTAGCTTTTGAGTGGGTTGAGTTGTCCAACTAACACACTTTGCATAGAAAATCACATTCCAATTAAGCTGCTTCCCTTTCTTTTGTGTTAGATATGACGTTCAGTTTACCTTGCCATCTCAGTGCATTCATGAAGCCAGTATTTATGGAAGCAAGCATACATTTCATTTTTCTTTTCTTGTCATGTTCCTCCTAATCCAGTACTTCAACTACACGAGCCATAAAAGTTCATTGCAAGATTAATAAAGTTTTCGTAGACATCTTCTAGCTACACTGTACTTTTGATAGTGCAAATATAGATATACTTCAAAGTTGTGAATCTAAATGTGAAATAAAGTTAAATGTTTTAATTATTTTTATCACAGTATCATTGGTGGTAGGCTTGCATCCTAAAACTCCTCTCCCATGAATTCTGGTTGAAGAATACCAACGCCAATATAATTGAAATTGCTACAACGGAATGCCAATTTAACCTGTGATAAGATCCTCTAATTTATGTGTGATAATTTATTTATTTCTAAGTAGCATAAAGATAACTTATGGTTCGTCTTTTCATAGTAGATAGACTCATGGGTTGAGAACATATAATCTAAATTATGCATGTCCACAATGTTTTATGCGTATATATGTGTATGTGTGCATGTGTATATATCATGCGTGTGTGTGTGTGTGTGTGTGTGTGTGTGTGTGTGTGTGTGTGTGTGTGTTAACATATACTTCACCTAGAGAGAACCAGTAAGACCATGCTACGTAAGAGACAGAAAGTATGTACTCACTGTGTGTGTGTGTGTGTTGACATAGTACTTCACCTAGAGAGAGCCAGTAAGACCGTGCTAAGTAAGAGACAGAAAGTATGTACTCACTACGATCAATAGTCACATACAGACTACATAGAGGCTACTAATGGTTGTGTGAGAAATTTCAATACCTTTTTATCATTAGTGAAGGAACACCATCCTAGGTACAGTACTTGTTGGAAACCAAACCAGAACAGCATCTTGCCATATCAGAGATGCCAATTCTTTTACCTCATAATCCTTTTAGCATGCATCACTCTGCGTACAATATCCTGTAATTGCAATCGATAACTCTTGCAGCAGACTAGGGCATTATGATTTGTCAGGCAAACAGAATGGCAAATAGTAGAAAGTCTAGGTTTCAATTTGGATACTTTTCCCTTTCTTATATCCTTTATTTTACCATATGATCTTTTTTCATCACAGCTTGGAAAGTGAACCAAATTTAGGATGCATGTTAAGTTGGAGCTTGTTTTTCTCCATAAAAGATCTGTGATCATAACCAATGATCTCTAACCCTTTCTAACTGCTCTGTCATTGAATTTAACATGAGATTCATGCTTTACAATTATCTTTCTTCCTGGTCTCATAATTGGCACCTTTGAGGTTATACGTAAAGCACTTTTTATCAAAATTTGCTTTTCTTTGTCTTGGTCTAGATGCTAATCAAAATTTCCTTTGTTGCAAGAGTTCAGGCATTTCTTTGTGAGCTAGTGCTTTCTGGCATGAACTTGATTACTTGCTGCCAAAGGGTTATTTTTGCTTAAAATTTTTCAACGATCCATGAAGGTTTGATGTTACATCAGTCCAAGTACAAATTTCAAACCCAGAAAGCTATGAATCTGACCCCCACCTACCCTCTTATCTGTAATCAAGCTTGTGTTTTAAGGTATATAGATTGCCATTTGGTTCATATCTTACTTGATAATGTGGATTCTTGAATTTCCTTATTTTCGCATTTTGCTTGAACTTACTGATCAACAGAGTACAATGAGCTCGTCTGTTTCTGTTTACTGCATTATTTCTGCATATTCTTTTTCAATAAAATAATTTTTTCAATGCTTCTAATGGCTTTTATTTTCCTGCATCATAATTTAGGACTCCAAATCATAACACAAATGCCTACACCGCCCAGGAAAGTGTTGAACGGGTCTAATCGCACAGGGAGGCGGCCTTATTCTAGCAGCAGTGATGGGAAACGGACTTCATCTGGAGGGAAAATGAACAACGTGAAGTAAGAAGGGTTGCTGAAAGGATGCTGTTCTTTGCTTTTTCTGGCTTTCCTTTTAGATTGTCAAGATAGATCGAGAGCCTCGTTCTCGAGTACACTAATGAGTTGCTCTTACTCCTTTGGTGGTGGTGGTGGTTGTATTGAGGGCGGTAGGACTCCTGCCACCCTCTTTGCTTTAGCTTCAAGTGGTCGAAACGTATCTATTTTCGGATGACCATTCTTTATCTATCATGTTCAGAAGTCACAGAGGAAAGGAAAAGAAAAGTAGGAAGAAAAAGAAATGCAAAGTGTTGGGTCTTGACTTTGGAGCTCACATGTACGTGCATATTTCGTCAGTTTGCGTGGATGCTAATAATCTACGTCTTTTCTCATTTCATTCGCTCTCATTGTTACTGCTTTTGCTTACAAATGCCCATCCCATTTGAGGGCCATGATCTATTCATCAGTCTCCCTCTAATTTTGCTTTCAGTTCACCTACTGGAGTGGGGGCAATAATTTACCAACTAATCACCAACTGTTTTCTAATGGACCTCAGGTCAGTGGTGAAGCACAAAGCCAGACCATGCTTACCAACCTTAGAGCAACGTGGCTTTTATGTGCTACAAATGTATACTGTCGGAGTCACGTACCAAAAACATTCAGTTGATTTTATGAGAGTTAAACCCTCTAATATTTCTTACCATCTTGAATCCTTCCTAGAGAACAACGATCAAAGTTGTGTTCAAATTAGATCTAGAGAGAATCATAGTACCAATACCATTGATGTTTTTGTAGTCCCTTTGATGGCTGAGTATGAAGGATGAGTGTGAAGGGTGTTTTTGTAGTCCCACAAGAGGGTGGCTGTGATGGTTATATATATATATATATTTCTGATGTAGTTAAATAAGCAGGTAGAGGTCTGCCTAACCCTAAGTTGTGCATCAATACACTTGGGCTTGCATCATGCTTGGTCCGAGTCATATATAGATGATTCGTGCAGTGTCTTATTACTCCAAAAATTCTATTCTTTTAAAACAAATAAAAGACTGTTTTCATTTCAATATAATTCTTATGCACCTGAACGTGAATATGTATTAGTTTTTCTTTTTATTTACAATTAACATTTTTTAGAGTTTTTTTTGAGCGAACATATTTTTATAGAAAAATAGAACATCATGTAATAGTGCGCCGTAATTATTTTTAGAAGATCCTATGGCTCTTCAAAATTCCCTTCATGCAAGTGCATTGACCGCATTTACTTATTACAATAAATGGTACAAATGAAGATACAACTAAGCGGGTCAGACCCTATACAAAAAGAAAGTGAATGCTATGATACCCCAACGTGCACATAGAATGAGAACAAAACCGGATTTTGGTGCAATACAGAAGGTTTTCTAGGAATGTTATTTGGGCGCTAATGTCCGTTTTGCCTCACATCGCCGTTGTGTCTCGGGTTCTGGTTGACGGCTTGCGTTGTCCTCGAACCCAGTGTACTCCACTGTGATGCGGCTCGATTGAAGTCGATACCCTGCTCGCTTTATCTGGATTTATCTGGTTGAAGAATGTTCGATGCAGATAGAAATGGCCGTATGTTGGGCATCCCGACCGGTTTTACTTATACCTTTCTCATCCTTGAGCCTGGCTCAACTACATTTTAATTGTTGTCGCAGCGACTTGAACATGGAATCATAAGGTTAGAATTTCCGTCCAGTACCACTAGGCTACCATCTTAGTGGCAAACCCAGGGCACTTCGCTGGGATACGGAGTCGTCTCCACCCGGAGGAGATTGCACTGGTGGAGGAGACCGGGCGGTGGCCGTGGAGATCCCATGTCACCTGTGGTCCGTCGAAAACGCCAACCATCTGATCTTGATTGAGTGGCGACGAGCACACCCCACGAGGTGTGTCGTCGCTCAGCCGGGCCTCGCTCGCCTGGTGCGGGCCCCACAAACTTTTATACCTAAAATCCGCGGTTCAGGTATGATTACCCCAAAATAACTAACTAAAACATGTTCCTTAAAATGATCTCCTGGGGATGCACGTGCATCTGGTTGGTGAGGGTCAGATGACATGCTGATAAAGGAAATAATAAATTGATAGGAAAAAAATTTTCCGAGGAGAAACTATCAAGTCAGCTTAGCGTACAATATCAGCGGTAGGTAAGGCTGCAATTGGATCAGTCTGACTCGTGATCTAATCCAACTTAACCTATTTAGATTCGACTCGATTTATTTTAGAGCATCGATAGGACAGGATCGGATGCTAAAATTAAATTCATTCTATTTTTTGGATTGAATCTGGCTTTAGATTTGATCCGATTCAATCTATTTAAAATTTAGATAATTTTAAATTTTTAATTCTATGACCCGTTTCATTCTGATCCGATCTGAATATGTAAAACAAGTTATGTTAAAGCCTAGCTTTGTATCTAGGCGAATGCCATTGGCCCGTCTCAACAAATTAATGGATAAACTTAGGTAGACATCCCTATGTAACAACCTACAGCCGCAGCTCTGGAATAAAGGCATGGGCGGACCCATTTAGGATTAGGTAGCGTTAAATTTGCACGGATATGAAGGTGAAAACTGTCTAAATCCTGCACGAACCACACCTAACTCTCTCAAATCACAAAGGGATTTGGCTGTGGGCCACACTACAAGAAAGGCGTACTATGGATCATGACAGCGAACGATTACTAGAACAAGATGACAAACTGGCTAGGTCGGCTAGGATTATGCTGTTTCAGAAAGTCAGCTTGTGCTCGAGGTTGGCTGGGAGCATGATTGAAATATCTTGCTTGGTGCTTGCCATGCATCAGTCTTAACACAAAGAAGGACCGTTAGATCACTCATGAGGTTAAAGCGTACTTAAATCAAGCTATATTTGACATGTAAATATACTGGATTGATTCGGAATAGCAATAAAAGGAGGAGAAAAGTCATGGATGGGTTGATCCGAATCGGATCTGTCCCAAATCCGAATTGTACCTAAATTTTTTAAGTTAGGTCAGAGTTATATATAGACCTGACTCGACCCGGATGATCCGTTGGGTCAAAAATTGTAACGATGGACACGACCCACTCCGATCTTCTATTAGGTTGAGTTTGGATCCAAAATTAGGACCCAAACAAAGAACCAAGTTGGGTCGGGGTGACTCATGACTCGACCCGATCCAACCCATTTGCACCCCTAACTGTAGACTAGTCCAATAAAAATTGAACATGTCAACCCTCCTCACCTGGTTTCCTAACCATGGCCCGAGATAAATTATAACTTAGCCAATCATCTCGTCTCATTCCTATGGGCCTCGGTTATCATGCACTTGTCTTGGAATTACTATCGTCCTCAACTCGTCTCGAATTGTGCGGCTTGTGCCTATGGTGCATACGGGTGCAAATTGGTCGGGTCGGGTCGGGTCGGGTAATGAGTGACCTCGATTTAACTCAGTTTCTTGTTCGAGTCCTAATTTTGGACCCAGACCTGACCTAATAGAAGATCGGGTCAGGTCAGGTCGGATCGGGTCCAACGCTACAATTTTTGATCCAACGGGTCATTTGGGTTGGGTCAGGTCCATGTATAATTCGAACCATATCCAAAAAATTCGGGTCCAGTTCGGGTCCGGGTCGGGTCCGGTTTGGGTCAACCCATCCACGATTTCAGAATTTGTGTTTGTACCCCGCGGGCCCAATAATTTTACAAATTTAGGTCGAGTCGGGTTTGAATTCGGTAAACCCAGACCCAACCCGAGAAATAGAACGAGTCGGGTTTGAATTCGGTAAACCCAGACCCAACCCGAGAAATAGAACGAGTCTAATTTTAGGACTGATTTGGCCCCACAGGTCATCCAAAACAGGTCGGGTTAGGTCATGGGTCAACCCGACCCATTTGCAACCTTAATGGTGCATGTGGTGGAGGATATACTTTTTTATGGCTAGGAGTGTCGTGTTTCTTAGAATGCCCTTAATAAACGAACTTCAGGCACTTCAAGCTTCGAGTTTCCCATCGATCTCGTTGATGTCGAACTAGCCGGAGGAGAAGTAGTTGAACATGCAGTTGAACGGCTTTGCTATTGTGAAGCGGAGCTCTGGAGGGAAGACAGTGTGGAGGAGGCTCTGGTAGAAGGTGAGCACCCGTATTAGTGAGGTCAGAGATGTCCAGAACTTCTTCACCTCGCCTCTAGTTTCTAATTTTTCTTCAAAATATGAGAAACTTTCCTTATTTGGATCACCGAGATGGGATTGGGTTTGCTTGGATTGAAATAAAGATCATTTCTTTTTTTTCTTTTTGATACAAGTGGAAAGTGAGGCAAGTGGTGATATTGACCTAGATTGAAAAGAAAGGATGGGTTTATATGATGGGATAACATATATTCTATACAATGTGCACCATATGGTCGTACACACCGCCAATCACAACCACTAATTCAGGCTCCATTTATCAAGTTGTCATCTTGGTGCACTACTATCGAAATGAGCGGTTGTGATTGATCGTATGCATGGCTACATAGTGCATGCCGTATAGGATATAATTTGTTATAATGAGATAAGAAATAGCTAAAATCCATTGGGTTGGTTGAAATGGATAGAGTCTCGTTCTAGTTATGACCTTTGTTTTCTGCGATATTTGTCTTTTTGAGGAGAGAAAAGGAACGAAAGGCAAATGTGATGGAAGAAAATAGGAGAAATTATATCCTCCACGACACGACGTATAGGATATAATTTCTCAAAAAGTAGAGAAAGATAAATTCTTGAGAAAATTAATTTTCGATCTTCCTGATAACCATGCTATAACAAAATATTCTTGTTGACCGGAAACTTCCATTTCCGATCCACAGTTAACGGTCTTCATAATTTTTGGTCCCAATAACCAATTTAACCATTACATTTTAAGTCAATACATATCTCAACAATAAAATTGCAAAGAAACATAAATATGCTTACCACCAGAGCGATCTTGCAATCATCCATATGCTTAGCAGATCCCTTGCTGGTGATGTTCCTTCTCCTTACACTCTCAGCTAGACTCCATATCTGCTGGAGAAGAAAAGTGAAAACTGTAATACCCTAACTATATGATATTATAATTTATTTCTTTACTGCATCATTGTTAGTCTTTTTGTGGTCACCCTTAAAAAATTGGGTGATGCGGTCAGCCTTAACCCTTCCCTCCCTTCACAGTTCGACCTCATCACCTGTGGCCCTCAAACTAAGAATAAGGACAAAATCGGTCCTTATAAAAGGCACTTATACCTTAGTAACCTTACCAAACCAAAAACTCTCCTCATTATCATTTTAGAAAGAGAGCAATGTATTTAGGACTGGCCTGCTCTACTTAATATATGAAAGAGCTAGAATATATCCAAATGGAGTGCTGGTCACCCTTTTCTTCTGCTCTCGAGACATGGACTTAATAAGGGTGATAGTGAGATGTACAAAGTGGCTAAAGTATCACCTTCCATTGAACATATTCTTCAGGCCAACAGAAGGTGCTTTTCCTCTCCTCAAAATTGGAGCATTCTTCGTTCTTTTACATTTGATGTTGCTCTTTTTTATCTTTTTCATCTTAGATCTCTGCATCACAAATG
Organism: Phoenix dactylifera; assembly: GCF_051530095.1. Lineage (NCBI taxonomy): Eukaryota > Viridiplantae > Streptophyta > Magnoliopsida > Arecales > Arecaceae > Phoenix > Phoenix dactylifera. The sequence continues at coordinate 13,508,824 of NC_143206.1, read as the reverse complement.
GTATTCAAATAATACTTTTTAGTAATATCATTTCAAAATTAGAAATGCATATTTGAGTAAATCATTATGCATTAATGAATGATCTTTATAACTTTAATAAATAACAGAAATAGCACTGTGTCAATGAAAGATGATGATGATATTTTCATGACAAATATGTCTAATATACTATCTCAAACTCTCTATTTACTATATTTTCAAATTCTGGCCATTTTTACTATTAAAAAACTAATGACCTAGTATACTATACAACATTTTGGTATTTATCTAAATTGAGGTTAATTACACTTAGTATGGAACTACTGATAGAGATGCAAATCTGACTTTGTATGATGCATGCACTTAGTGGATATTAACAGCGATGCTAGTAATAATTTGGTACGAAAGATATGCAACTCACATACAAAAAGTAGATGACGGTGGATTGATCGATTAACCTACCCAGCAAAAGGAGAGAGACGAGGCAGGCTGCATAGACGACTCACGCCGGAGACATAACGGCAGATGCCCATGCATGCAAAAGAGAGGATGGCACATGAGGGAAGAGAAAAATATAGAGGAGTGCGGTAGTCAGAAAGTCAAAAATTAACGCGTCGACGCCACAAAGACAGAGTTTTCAAGGATTTTGGGAACGGAAGAAGGGTTCTGACTGATTGAAGGGAAGTGAGTCGAAATCGGAAAAATAGGATGAGAGTCGTTGGTCGGACGAGCGAGAAGGTGGGATGAGGAGTCGGAAAATCGTGAATAAGGCTTCGATAGAATAGGAGTTGGCCGAAGTCGGGATGATTTGAGAAGAATGGTTAGGACTGACCGACCGTAGGGAAGAGAGTCGAAATCGAAAAAGTTGGATGAGAGAGTCATGGATCGGACCAGCAAGGAGACCAAGTTAGAGGGAGTCGGAAAATTCAAAAAGAGGCAATTGGAAAATTGGAAAGAGGCTTCGACAGAATTGGAGTTGGAAACTTGAGAAGTATTTGGAGTTGACGTAAAACAAAGGGCATTTTTATCCTCGGAGATATATGGCTTAATATCAAGTTCCCTGGGACCAGCAGCTAAGCTACAATCCAAGGATGGACCCCGTTAATTTCCCCTAAAATCTTTTATCGGATTAGTCCATAGTAAACTAAGACTTACCGAATAAATTAATAATTTCTCCAGGTGTCGTGTGATGTTTTTCTAGTTGACTGGTCTCAATCTGTCTTTTCCTTCCCCACCACAATATTAAAAAGCCCTGTGCTCCACTCCATATCCACCCAACCCCTCCCTCGAGCTCTCTGAGCGTGTTCGTACCTGCTGTACTTTTTGGAAGCGAGCACGCAGATTAATCGAGAATGGGCGAAGGCAAAGGAGGATGCACGGTGACGGTCCGCCGGAAGGAGAGGGTGGCGGCCGTGCTACCGCTCCAAGAGCATTGGCTACCCTTCTCCAACCTGGACCTGTTGTTGCCACCCCTGGACGTGGGCGTCTTCTTCTGTTACGAGAAGCTGCCCGGCTCCCCCTCCTTTGCCGCCATGCTCAGCTCTCTCAAGGGATCGCTGGTGCAAGCCCTTGTCACATACTACCCTTTTGCAGGTGAGGTTATCACCAACTCGACGGGCGAGCCGGAGCTGCTCTGCAACAACCGAGGGGTGGATTTCATTGAAGCCTACGCCGACGTAGAGCTCCGAGAGCTTTGCCTGTACAAGCCAGATGACAGCTTCAAGGAAAAGCTCGTGCCCAAGAAGGAAGGAGGGGTGTTCTGTGTTCAGGTAAACCAACCCCGTCCTCCCGGCCCGACCATCACCAAAGAAATAACAAGATCATTAATTGCTTAAGTACGACACTAAGGAACAAGGAAGATGAATCTAGCATGTTGGATCCCTTGAAAACTAGGTTGCAGTAAAACCTTACAGCTTGGATACATGAAGAATCCTGATAGAACAAACAAAAATCAAGATAAAATTGTCTTTTCATCTGAAATCAGTTATATTAATGTATTGGATGTTAAGTTGAGTTGCGCGCAATAATAATCTACTAGACATCTTGATGGTTGGAACTTTCTTTAATTAGGAAGGTAGTTAGGGCTCTTGTCGTTTTGCATTTTTATTTCTCTAAAAACTAGTGAACTAACATATATATAGATCTAGATTGATGTCAAAGATAGCATGCAAAATTCCTGTTATTCGTGGCTTCTATTTTTATTTTTTACTTTTTTTGCAAGCAATGGACCTTTGCTTCCCAAAGCTCTAGAAAATATACAAACAATCTGAAAAACAAAAGAATTTCATCACAAATGTTGTTCTGTTTAGTTTAATTTTCTCTTGTGGGTTTTTGAATGTAAAAACAAAAAGTGAGAGAGATGCCAAAAGGATCCTGCCATAAAAAAAAGAAAAGAAACCTCTCTCTCACGTGCATCACACTTGTCTAACTCAAATAATCGAACAAAAAATATTTTTTCTAAGAAAAATAAACAAATGTTATTGAATAAATATATATATTTTAAAAAATATAAGTAAATCAAGTGAATATTTTTCGGCAAACTCTAAAATAGAAAAATGCTTGTTGGACACAGCCGATGGTCATATTTGGTAAGATGTAATATGCTTAACCAGCCGGCTGTGATGTGCCAACTTACCAAACCAATTAATACGATCGATGCAGCCGCCAAGTTAATTTCCGGGAGACGAGTCTCCATCTTTCCGGCTGCCGTAGGTAGCTGACGAAAACTCCTGGCCGCTCCGCACCCGTCTTGTTCCTTTTGTAAGAAAAAACTGAGCTTTCTTTTAGTGTTAATGTTATTACGAGCGAATGATGGCCCAAAGGGAGCATTAGCGAATGTACTTCGATTTAATGGTGCAACTAAGTGATCTTTTTTCCAATTTTTATTAAACACACACACACACACACGCAGGCAACGGAGCTCAAGTGCGGCGGGCTGGTGGTGGCATGCTCGTTTGACCACCGCATCGCCGACGCAGTCTCGGCGGACATGTTCCTGGTGGCCTGGGCCGAGTTAGCCAGCTCCAAGCCCATCTCCCGCATTCCTTCCTTCCGAAGGTCGCTGCTCAACCCCCGCCGGCCGGGACGTCACGACTCCTTCCCGGACCGCCTCTTCGCGCCCATTTCCTCGCTGGTTCCCCCATCGTCACCACCCCAGCTGCAGCAGCCCACCGTCAGCCGCATCTACTACATCACCGCCGAGGACGTGGACCGCATGCAGACCGCTGCCAGCTCCGGCGGAGCCGCCCATAGGACCAAAGTCGAGGCCTTCACCGCCTACCTCTGGCGCGTCCTCGCAAAGGGCACCGTGTCAGGGGACAAGCCATGCCGGATGGGCCTCGTTGTCGATGGACGGTCCAGGATCGACGCTCGCGCCATGGCCAACTACTTCGGGAACGTACTGACCCCTCCTTACGGGACCCTCAGCGCGGAGGAGCTTGGACGGATGGCGCTGCCGGAGGTGGCGGACGTGGTGCATGAGTTTCTCCGGCCGGCCATGACGGCGGAGCATTTCCGGGGACTGGTCGACTGGGTGGAGTCGCACCGGCCAGAGCCGGCGGTGGCGAGGATCTACTTGGAAGATGAGGAGGGGGGCGTGGCGTGCGTGGTGTCGTCGGGGAGGCGGTTTCCGGCGTCGGAGGTGGAGTTCGGATGGGGGAAGCCGGCGCTGGCATCGTACTTCTTCCCGTGGGGTGGCAGCACCGGGTTTGTGATGCCGATGCCGAGCCCCAAGGGGAACGGGGACTGGGTGGTGTATGCTTACCTTCTCAGGGATCTGGTGGAGGTCTTGGAGGCCGAGTCGCCTCAAGTGTTTCGGCCGCTGACACCCGACTACTATCTCAAACTTCTCGAGCTCGAACTGGTTGCATGATTGAGCCACAACGAAGATCTAATCCGGATCTGTTGCCCAACCATAGATTCTCTTGTTTGGAGAATACAAAAAAATAATGGGCAACAGATAGATGTATTAAGTCTGGATTACCGTCTAATACTTGTTTGCTCTATCCACTGTCGTATGTACTGGTTTCCTCCTCCAATATCCAAAGACAATAAACGTTGCTTGTACTGTTTATTGTGTCTGTATAATTGTATTATATATTATAAAGGCAAATTTGGCTCAGATCCCTGCGTTTTCTTGCAACCTTTTGTTGTTCTGGTAGTTGGTTTGGACTATTGGAATATGAGGGGCTGGATGGTAAAGTAGAAGGATCAAGACAACAGCAACTCAGAACTTAACACTAGTTTCTGCCGTTTGATGTTTAATCCTTGCACAGCCAGCATTTAACATCTAGTTATTGCAAATGATTAGATCTGTATACAACTAGAAATTTTTATACACGTCTATCCACATTTTGTACACATATAACCGAGATATCAATACTTATGAGACAAGGATTAAATATAAAAGATCCATCAAATTTAAGGATCAGATACAAAACTTCTATTTAAAATAAATGAATTGTAAAATTACAGTCAACCAAAGAGCTTGAAGTGCCCCAAAAGCTAGCATAGAAAGTAGTGCTTCTTTCTTTTCGTAGTTTTAATATTCCAGAGCATCAGCAGATCCAGGATGTTGGATCCACCTCGATCTTGAAAGCATCAAGAGGAAATCTGGCAGGAATCGCGGCCCACGTTCTGTAAAAGTTATGCACCGAGTACAAACTGTGAGGTGGCTATTTATGTTCATGCCCCGAGTTATTGGCCAGATGCTAAATTTCTTGTTAAATATATCGAATCCATATTAGAAATTGCAGTCCGTTTGAAGGGGAAAAGAATTATGAAATTTTTATCACACGTAGCACTTTCTGGTGGTTGACTACCTTTTCAGGTCTTTCTTGTTTACTTTCTGTTTTTTGCTATCATCTTGTTTAAGTTGAAAGAATGCCAACTAGGCTCTTGTAACTTCTATCAAAAAGCACATGCCAATGTGTCAAATCGTTGCAACATGGCAATTGACAACATTCTTTTGATGACGTATCATTCTGTATTTCTCGTCAGGACAGGATGATCCTTAATTTTGATTTCTGGAGAAGTGATGTCCATGTGGAAATGTTACTCGTGACATTTTAGGGCAATGGTTTTCCTGGTTTTAATTCCTGGGTTCTACTTCAAGATTTATCCCTACACTCAGTGGCTCAATCTGTAGGTGAGAGGGAGTAATCTACTTGGGTCGAATACGAAGTTTAAGAAGCCTAAGACGAACACAATGAATGGACCATGGCAGCCCAAGCCCAGCTAATTATCAACAAGGAAGGTTATAGTTGTCTTTGATTCTTCAGATAGCTTTGGAAATGGATGAAAAAGGAAAGTTTTTCAAAGGAAAAAATCTAGTCAAATTTGAAGGCATATTTTTATGTATTTTAATTTCTCCACCATCCAACTAGCTCAAACACACACTTTTCTTCTTTTTTTTCAAAAAATTTCAGCTTTTCGAAACTTTCTCCAGGCAACCAAGCATACTCTATGGATAAACTTTGTATTCCAACACCAGAGGGAAGAGTTATTGCATGCAATAGAGGCCTGTATCTCTTAAGGTAGATGCAGACCATGAAGATGAAAAATGAGATCCAGTGGTCCATTCTCTAGAGGGGTGTAATTCCCAGTGGTCATTACATCTCCCATGGCACCCAAATCCATTTTTGAGACTAGGTTGATATGGACTGAACCTCGTATCTCTCATGGCACCCATTTAAATCATGAGGCCTTCCAAAGTTCTGAACCAAGCAAGTTTTGCTTTCATGATTTATCCTGACCATTACATCTCTTGTGGAACCCTATCTAAAAGTCTTAACCAAACAAGCTCCACTCGGTGGACGTAGTTGATTTACAAATTACAATGGCCGCTGGATCTCCCATAGCACTTCTCTAAATCATGAGGCTAACCAAAGTTCCAAGCCAGAGAGATTTTGTCCTTGTTATTGATTCCGACCATTAAATCTCCCATGCAATCCATCTGAATCATGAAGCTGTCCCAAGTTTTTAATGAAACAAGTTCTGCCCTTGAGACTTGGATTACAGTGACCAATAAATCTAAATTATGAGATTCTTTGAGATCAAAATAGACTGTTTGTGCCCTGATAATTTACATTGACTATTAGTTGTGACTTTGTCGGAAGGTGGCTACTAGTTTAACGAGCCAAATAACAGCCCAAAATGGTGTGGTTATTAATTCCCAAAGCAATCTAATTCCCAATTACTCTTCCTGTTTTAATTGGTTGTCAACAACCTCTCTTCTTTTTTAACCTCACCTTGTTATCCATGAAAGTTTTTCTTTTAAAAAAAGGTCTTAATCGGTTAACTACCACATTGTCAATCAAACAGCATATTTTTCCTCCATTCTAACATTAATGGTGGGTTAAGTGAGCAGCAACAATAATTCTAACCCACGATATCTAATTTAGGAGTGGTTACCAACCATTTGATGTTCACCCTGTGGTCAACCATTTGATGTTCAAACACATTTACTCATCCAAATCATGAGACTATTGACTTTCTGACCAACCAATTTTACTCTTGAGACTTGGCAATGTCTGGATGCTGGCTAGCTAACTAGTTGGTAATTATTCTTAACTCCATGTAACCATCTCATAATCACTTATCTCTAGTTAGTAATATTTTTTGTTGGTTAAAGCTTGGGGGTTACTGGATTAAGCTGTGGAAAAAATTAGAAGAGAAGAAAGAGTTCTTTCAGTTGAACCTATTTCACCAAGGGTAGAATAAGTATACCCAGGTTAAGCACCTTTTTGGTGCATTGATCATTTGAAATTAATCTCTATTTTTAGTAGTATTTAATTAGTTAATTGAACAACTATCCGCTAACCATCACTTAATTGACCACCAAACACAATCTTCGTCGATAGAGAAAGAAAAGAACAAGAAAAACAATAAAGGAGTGTAAGTAGGAAAAGGCCATTGAAAGCATAAGCCAATTATTTGTTGAATAAGCCAATTGTTTGTTGAATAGTCCCCACGGGTTTGGTCAGGAAACACTTGCACAGTAAGCATCTGTCAAAGTCCCAGTCTAAATCCTAGCTTATTGGTATATTGGTCTCCAAGAAGAAAAGAAAAAGAAGGCTTGTGGAGAATTTTTTATTTTCGAGAGGTGTTGGATTGATATGGGCCATGCTCAAACCATCCAATCTAACCATCCTACTGAATTACCCAAACAAGTTCTAACTAGGTTTGAAATTTGTCAGAAATATCACCAAATAATTTTTGAACTTCCAACTTGCCACTTTAATTAGGATAGGGACCCACTCCTCCTACTTAGCTGCACTACTAAATCCTGATCAGGCTGACAAAATTTTGGCATCATATAATTTTCAGCGTATAGTTCGGTATCATTTTCTACTTTGCGCAAACAGTTCTAAACCTAGACTCGTTCATTTTTCTCCACTTTAAATGCACTATGATATGATGTATTACCCCTTGATTCTCATTTCACTCTTCTTAAACTTGTATATAAAATTATAAAAAAATTGATTTAGGTCCCCATGAATCTAATAGAATTCGACTTTAGATACAGTTTGAGCAAAGTAGATCTGTTACTATGCTTTCTGAATTTAATATCTACAGTGTGAAGTAGAACTATTTGATAGGAGCGTTACTATATGTATCTTTCTGGTGGGACCACGAGTCAACGTGATTGCCCTTTATGAACCACATCCTTGCCCTAGGTTCACATGTTTATCATTTGATAATATTTTCTTAAAACTAAAGTTTGCGGTTGATTGGATCACAGGTATGCTAGAGCGACAAGGTTGATCAAAAGATTAGGCTTATCATAGACTTGATTCGATTTGCCTTAGTAAAAGAACTTAAAATTTCTAATAGAAATAGAATATTGCAAAGAATTAAAGCAAGTGAAGAAGTAATATCATAGATAGTGAAATTATCCAATGAAGATTGATTACATGGAAGGAAAATAAGTGGTACAAGATACAAGTTTTTTTAGGCTAGAATGGTGATCATACCAAAGAATTGATAAACCAATAAAGGTCAAGGATGCAGGCCCTCTCGACGTTGTGTCAATCTTGTCAATCTTCTCGAGATGGAAGGAGACTCTTATTTGAGAACTTTGGACCAAGGTCAAGGATACAGAATGGTGTCAAAGTCTAGTCTATGTTGACATTGATATCAATTGTCCATCAGTATGTCTAGTGTGAGAGATAGCAAACAGAGCCTTTTCCACTTTTTATATTGTATATTGGTAATTATTTTCAGCAATAATCATCCCCTCTTGGATTGTTTCTTTTTTTTGGTAACTCGCTCCTTGATAGCTATGGATGGTTCTTTATATGTCTAATTTCTCCTTGTTGGAGTAATTTTTTTTAGAAAGGTAAGTCCAACAAAAAATATCCATATGTGATGTCACAAGCAGCCAAACATAGCACTTCCAGATGTCATACATACATTAATTAATCAGATCTTGACCAGTCTAATATTTTGACCATTTCATATAGTTGGTCGATAAGAAATTGATTGTTGGAAGTAAACATTACCTCCCGCCGCTTAATGAAAATAAATAAAAAATAATATTTTTTATTAAGTTGGATGTAAACAATTGATATAGGATTGATTAATTATAATAAGCAGTAAGTCATGATAATAAAATCTCGATCAATTATACTTATATTTGTCCACCACTTTTATTAATCATTGAGTTGCTTGACTAAAAAACAATATATTTTGTTTAGTGAATAAACACATGCATTATGATAAAATCATGCCTTAATTCTTAATAAATGCGCTCTTAATAGTCAACTAAGATGAAGAAAAATAGATATAAATAATGTTTATAGATGGTCGATCACCATAATCCATGCTACTATTTTTGGGCAACATGGAGAAATATTTTGGTGGATTGATATTCTTTGACCGATTGATTATTTTTAAATCATCAGTCTCCTTTGACTATTTTTGATTAATTGACTTTTATAGGCCTGGGTTGATCAGCCATTTTTGTCTCTTTTACATTTGATTCATCCTTTTATTCAGCTAAATTTAACTAATACTCATTAATTGTTTTGCTACTTGATAAGTAAGTTTATCCAAGAATTATTCAAGATTATTAAATGCTTTTTATTTTGATAATAAAAGTTTCCATTGTTATAGAGCATGGAGAGCGGTGAGCAAAAGAATTAGTGCAAAATCTTTTATATATAAAATAAGAATAAAAATAAAATTGACGAACTGAAATATATTTAACCAAAGATCTTTATCCCGTACGTACGTGGTTGAGAGCTTCACGTGGTCGTGGGATTTGAGCATACAACTTTTTTAACTGAAAAAAGAAAAAGGAAAAAGAAGAAACTTATTGAAGCAAAAGAACCCAAATCGGTCAACACTGGGCTCCACTCACCAAAGGCGTCGATGAGATCAACAAAGAAGGTACGGAAGGCAAACCAAGGCTTCTCCTTTCTCCATCACATTACCATACTGGCTTAAATGGTTCCAGAGGAACACTTGCCTCGGGCTTCAATTTGGATCTTTGGTTGCGCAGAAAAAAAGAGCGTTGAAACTGCGAAAGCGAAGCATCCACTTGGTGGAAAAAGCCGGCCTTCTTTCTGTCAATTCTGACAGCGAGGCAGCACCTCATCCAATGAGTGAACGAGGCTCCACGCGGGACCCACCGTCATGTGGCCATGTCACCGCGTCCCGCCGTGTCGCCTTCCCTGCTGCCGTCCTTATCTCGACGTTCCACCGTCGAATCCGGATCCGACGGTCTGCCTATTGCGTTGTGCTTTCTCGTGGGACCCACGACGCAGGGGATCGATCGTCGCTCGTGGAACACGACGAGGGTGGTCCCGGGCGTAGTGGGATCCGTTCGAGAATCCTATGCCGTAAAATAATGGACGAAGGTGCGGATCGTCGCACGCTCGGTTTTATGCGAATGGCCTGATTTGTCCCTGCTCTTTCCATTGATGATGAACATGTCCGTAGATTTGCTTCTTCAAAAAAATTATAATGAAAAATCTTTACAAGCTGTATCAAATAAGATGAGTTTGTTAGAAATAGCTATCCTTATAAGATGCATTTGATAAGTTTGTTCAAACTGGTGAGAAATGATGAGACTAAATCATACCTGTTCTCATAATGTGTAAGCCTGACTACATCAAAATTATCTCCCGAAAGGTTGTCAACAAAACAAGGTTTCTACTATGATTTAGGTCAATTAGTTACCAACTACCAACCTTGATAAAGAGCGGCTTTATAAGTTAAAGGGGGTGCGAGAAGTGGCTTCCTAAATGGCTCCCTTGCCTGAAAGAGTGATATGAGTAATTTGATTTCTTGTGGATTTAGGATTGATAGACTTGGACGTTGTTGTATAGTTTGGCCTTTAGACAACTACCCATATTATTTCCAATCCTTGCAAGTTTCATTTAAAAATATGGTAAAATGGTAGTTAAATCATAAGTTTCTTGCAAGTTATACTTAGTTTTATCTTAAAGGAATGCTGTTTCTTTGCTTCACTTTCATGGTTTCCCCTTTATCTCAACTTTTTCGAACTTTTCGGTTCCTGAATGCAAAAGCCAAAAAAAAAAATAAAATCCAAAAGATGGTGAATCCTAATTCCCGGATTTTTTAGTTGATTTGTGGTGGCTAGTAAACAAAACGCTTCATGTTTCCTTTTTTTTCTTTTTCTTAGAAAAGAAAAAAGGAAATTTGCAACTACATTAGCCAATTTATCAGCTACCAGATTTGCCTCTCTTAATATCCATTTTTCCCCTCTAATTGGCATATTGGATTGTAAAATAAGACACTCCATTCCTTCACACAAAACTAACAGCCATGATGTCATTTTATACTCTCAAGTGTCGCACGCTTGGTCTTGCAGGAGATATGTGAAGCTTTGTGTGTGGACTGTGGAGAGTGGTTAGTCGTTAAACCTTGAGTGCGACTATCATTTGATATGACAGCAGTGGCTGGTGTGAATTAGATTGAGAAGTGGAACGCTTACGTGGTGTTCATTGCATTAAGAAGTGGAACGCTTGCGTAATAGCATCATTCATCCTTGTCTATTACAGCATTCCAGTACCTCAACTTTACAAAATCCCCTGTGGCTGCAAGGGATATTTTCCGTCCAACTTAGTGCTCTTCCACTAGCCTGCATCAAACCGTGCCATGACGATAGATGATCTTGGCCAAATAATAACCTCCTCGAACCATGTTGCCTGTACATCCATCAACTGGAACCTCCCTATTGTACTGCCCACTCTAATAATCCCAACTTGGTTCACTTGAGTAAAGTAGTCCAAGCCCATCATCTTTGAGGCTGAGCATTGAAATTGGATTAAGAAAATGAATTTCTTACTTTCTCCTAAAAAATAGCATAGTTATTTTATATAATTTGTGCTCATTGGAGAGCAGCTATCTTTTGCTATGCTTAATGAAACTTCTAGATAATTGGTTGAATGGTCTCACATAGTAATATGAGAGAAAGGATAATGATTAAGTGAGTAATTAGAGAGTTTCGAAAAAAAAAGCAATCAAACCATAACTCAGAGAGTGTTTTACAAAAAAAAGAAAAAAAAAACCAGAACTTTTTCAAGATTCAAGAAAGAAAATGTCAAACTATTAACATGCGTTTAACTTTGATGAGATTTTCACATGCCGTAATGATTAGGCTATATCATCATAGTATTTTTTCACTTTCGTATAGAAAATATAAATATGCTCCTTATTACCCTCATCTTGTTGCGGTAAATCAGATGATACGTGAGGGAATGCAACCATACGCATCCTTGAACAATTTATAAGACAAGTGCTCAGGCACATGAGACAGTTTAGTCCACAAGTAGTTCCTGAAATGTCTAGCCATGAATGAAGCACCCCAACCGATTATGGAGTTATTCTCGCGATAAACTTGCGAAGCTCAGAAGCGTTCGAGTTACAAGGCCATTCTCCAAATATAAGAAGCAGCGGGTGCACATCGGAATAGGGCCTCAGGCACCGAGAGAGCCAGTCAATAACTATTCGAGAGTTATTATTCTCGAACAATTCTCAAATTCATTGAGTTCAAAAAAGCGGTATAGAGCGCAAAGACTATACATCATACATGCTTCTACTTGTAGGTTGGCACTATTATATGCGGGATAACTATCATATGTTTGATAGGAATATCTTAGTCTTTCCAGCTCACATTTCCTGAGCACATGAACCCCAAGCAATCGGTAAGAGGCCGTGGAATAGACAACTGGAAAAGCGAAGCAAAACAGAACGCCTCTCTGATTCCTCCACTTTGGTCGCCTAGTACCGACTCTACTCTATTCCTTTCCCTATTCTTTCTTGTTTCTTTTAGAGATTTTATTCCCGCATTCAGCAGCATTACTGCTCTCTCCCAGACTAGGGACTGCAGAACCCCCCCGCCTCTCTCTCTCTCACTCATTGTTTCGTGCCAAATCCCGAATCCGTGGGCTACGGTGATTTCGCGCTATCCTTCCTCGATATCTTCGCCACGTTGGATCCCCCCTCCTGCCATCCTTTCTCACCTTTCCTTCCCTTTTCTTGATTCTTCGACGCCTCTCCGACCGGCTTTGGGGCCTCCGATACCCTCTGCCGATCTCGGTTAGGGTTTCCGTCGATCCATTTCTTGATATTTTGCTTGGATCTTTTGTCTTGATCTGGATCCGAAGGGTGCAAGAAAAATGCGGTTGTTGAGATGGGATTGGTCGCCGAAGGAGCAGAAGTTGAATGGACTAGGGTTCTGAGTGGACCGCGGAGTCGTCGCCGATGACCGACGTGCGGCAGCTTCGGGATCCGGGCATGAGACCCCCCCTTGTCCCCCTCGCCACCCTCATCGGCCGCGAGCTCCACGGCGACAAGTCCGAGAAGCCCACCGTCAAGTGCGGCCACCACGCCTTCGCTAAGAGGGGCGAGGACTACTTCCTGGTCAAGCCCGACTGCCTCCGGATCCCCGGCAACCCCTCCTCTTCCTTTTCGGTCTTCGCGGTATCATCGCCGTCTCCTTTGATTTCTTATTTCTTCTCATCTTTTGGCTTCTTTTCGGTTTGGATTACGGGATCCGGCGCTTGGTTGTAGATCTTTGATGGGCACAACGGAGTGTCTGCGGCCGTGTTCACAAAAGAGCATCTTTTGGACAATGTTACGAGTGCGATTCCTCCGGGGCTTGGTAGGGAGGAGTGGCTCCAGGCCCTTCCACAGGCTCTGGTTGCCGGTTTCGTGAGGACTGATATAGATTTCCAGCGAAAAGGCAAGTTTTGATGCGTGCCTCCTTGTCGTTTTTGCTTGTTTGTTTGTTCGTAAAAATCTGATCTTTGATTGTTGCCCGCAGGAGAGACTTCGGGAACCACCGTGACCCTTGTCGTGGTTGATGGGTGGACGGTGACGGTTGCATCAGTGGGTGACTCGCGGTGCATACTGGATACACAGGGTGGTGTAGTTTCTTTGCTGACCGTCGATCATAGGTTGGAAGAGAATGCCGAGGAGAGGGAACGTGTTACTGCTAGTGGTGGGGAGGTGGGGAGGCTTAATCTTTCTGGCGGGCAGGAGGTATCCGGTGTCAATGAACTCTGTTGCAAGTTTTATGATCAAAATTTATTTCTTGATTAGGATCTGTGAGCCTTTTTTTTGGTTTTTTGGTGCTGCCTTCTCAGGTGGGTCCGCTCCGCTGCTGGCCGGGTGGCTTATGCCTTTCAAGGTCAATAGGCGACACGGACGTGGGTGAATTCATCGTCCCAATACCACATGTTAAGCAAGTGAAGGTGTGTAAATCAAACTTGGTGCTCTGTTACATTCGATTTGCTATGGACCGATGCATTTTCTTGATTGGATGGTTAGCTATCAAGAGCTGGAGGACGCCTAATAATTGCATCAGATGGCATATGGGATGCTTTGTCATCTGAGGTGGCTGCGAAGGCCTGCCGAGGGATACCTGCAGAACTTGCTGCAAAGCTGGTTGTTAAGGTGATGCCATTCATTAATAGGTCACCTCGTTTTTATTTCTTATATAGTTATCTGTTTCAGTACTATGGTTTTGTCACTAGTGTTAAGCTCATGTAGCTGAATTATCGTGGATTTGATTTATTTAGGAAGCTTTGAGAAAAAGTGGACTGAAAGATGATACAACTTGTGTAGTTGTTGATATCGTTCCACCTCCTCCTGATCATTTCGTCCTACCACTGTCACCAAAAAAGCATCAGAATAAGTTTACATCTCTTCTTTTCGGGAGAAAGTTACGGAACACTGCTGGTAAACACGCAAACAAACTTTCGTCTGTTGGTGTAGTCGAGGAACTATTTGAAGAGGGTTCTGCAATACTGGAAGAAAGGTGCGACTTCATCTAATCCCATCTATTATCCCGTTTTGTTGTTAATGATGCTATGATATGTAACCTATCATGCTTCATAACACAATTTGTTGCGTTATTTGTGCTGGGAAAATCTTTTGCCAAATAGTTTATGAATTTCTTTCCTTTGTGAGCCAAAAGATCTTCAACAATTTTCATCCAGAAATTCAAAATTCTTGTTGAGATCATCTTTTTGCTGAGACGACATAAAATTTAAGCACAAAATAGCAGAGGGGCTGCAAATGTTAGCTTATCTTCCACGATAAACTCTTTCTCTACCTCACAGCACTGCAAATTTGTTAATTATGTATTGCTAACCAAATTCTTCCATGCTCTGTTATAGCAAATTATATTTAGTTCTATATGCATCCTTTTTCGATAGATCATCCAATTATATTTGTGGAATTCCTGTACTCGTTTCTATTCAATGAAACTCCCAGACCATTCTTTAAACTTTTTACGACACTTTTATCTTTCATGGTTAGACATTTTAATTCCAATAGGTTTTAGTGAGACCTCAAACAGTACATTTTTGGCACTAAGCCCTAGCCCTCTGGCAAATCTGAGTGTGGCCTGGTTTGTTGCATGACTATGGTGATAATATAAGTTAATATTTGAATAAAGAAATTCTATTTAATTGCAATGACAACTATGCAGCAGGTATACTGATATGTAAAAATAAATCAAATGTGTGTTGAATTAATGTAGAGCTTCATTTTCTTGCTTCCTTTTTTTAACTTTTGCACATAATGATGGATGACATGCACATTTGTACGCCGTTGGAAGTAGTATGTTTTTATTTTCAATAGATAATTGGTATTTTTGTTGGTTTTTATCCTTGTTGGTTCATGACTTTGTGTAAATTAAGATATCACTTTAGACCTCTTTTATTTTGTTCCTTACAGTAATGCTAACAAATCTTTATCAACTTGTTTATTTATATTGTCCTCATGGTCAAATATCTCATCCTAACCAGCTATTGTTAAATTTCTTGTTAGTTCTTCATTCGATTTTTCTTGTCAATGAAGGGCATGTGCAATGCATGCGGATGATCCGTATCCTATCTTCACTTCATGATATAAATACCCTCTCTCTTCCTCTCTCACACCCCATTCTGTCCTTCAATTCAGAGAGAAAATGAATAGAACCTGGAAAGAAGAAAATATCTAATAAATAAGCTGACAAACAGTTATAACTTACAAAGATAGAAGAGGAGAAAGAGCTAGCCAGGATAAAGGAGAACTCAATTAGAACTTACTAAAACCATCTTCCAATATGATAGCTACGAATCATCTTCAACTTGCACTTATTCTTAGTGTCTTTGACGATAAGTATTTCATGTGGATTTCCTTGGTATAATTGGTTGATACTATAGACACGAACATGGTAGGGTTCATGGTGGTGACGTGACCAGAATCAACATGACAGAGGCTGTTCTATATTTCAGTGTTGTTTAGGTAACTAGAAATGTTCAAGTATTGATATGGGTTTGCTGGTTAGGAACCCTCATTCCTATGTGATTGAGACCTTTCTAAATGGTGCCTATAGTGCTTTCGGAGAACAAATAAGCCTTGACAGAAAATTAAAACTCTAAAATACTGCATTCCCAAATAAATTTTAGTAAATTTCTAGTATGGAATTATTAAAATTGGTGAAAGTTTAGCAATTAATGAGACCAACCATTTATTGTTCCGTTTCCAAGATTAGTCTGAACAAGTGCAAACTAGAGAGGGTAGTGTCTATTCACAACTAGACACTACACTCAAGTGCTCTATTCACATTAGCAACAAGTGCAATACTTGTTATTGTTTTTGGAAGTATCATGTAATGGACTCTTAATTTCAAGTGCTGGACACTTTAAGCGAAGTATCATTATGTTTTTGATATCAGGTTGTCATAGCTATCTGTACATTTTATGCCATGTATCATTGTTTCTTTCTTCAAAGTTATCACAGTTAATTATCAAAGTTTCTTGTCATATCTAAAGTAATCTTAAATGAAGCCAAACAAATGACTTCAACGACATGCAAACTCATGGCCATTTTATTATTTTGTTTGTTAGACCATATCTCTCTTTCCTCCCCCCTTTTTGGAGACCGCACATTTGACACTTGAGGGCGTTTAGACTGCTGGCACTCATGCCAAGTGCCTAGGTAACAGTAACTAGAGCTAAGTTCTTCTTGCCTGTCTCCCTTTTTTTTGCCTTTTCGATTATTGTGTTTAATGCTGTTGTAGGCACATTTTGTTGCTTTCATAGGCACATTCAACACTTCTGGTTATTATTGTTATAATTGAAACTATAATGAGTGGTGGTTGTTACTTAGTTGCTAGAATTAGGAGCCGGTGTGGGAGCGGATATTGGTGTAGATGCAGGTGCAGGGAAGCAGATATTGTGAAAACATTTTTAATAAGGAAGCACTTGGCAAGCAAGTGTAGTCCAAAGCAGGTGCATTACCCTAGGTAGAAGGATACTAAGCTTTCTTAAACAATGGTTATTGCATTATGTGTCAGCTTTGGATATAGCTGGTTTTGTGATTTTGACCATCACCATGGCAATGGTTATCACTATTGTGATCAGCACTACTGTAGGCAACATCTAATTTTGTTGTTGCCACTATAAAGGCACCCACATAGACATTAGCTGCCCCATGGCCTCCCATCTACTGCATAAACAATGCTCACTCCAACAACTACTGATGTTTGTTACTGGTGGATAAAGTCTTGGGGGTAGATCTTATCACCGATGGCGACGGAGTCCTTGACCATCTTGGTGAAGTTGGGCTGCTCCTTAAGGATGGCGAGGTCAGCCACGATAGGGACGATGGCAGTGGAGGCTCCAATGACGGTGATGACTGTTGGGGCGAGGACAATGGCCTTGGGGAGTGGCATAGGAGGTGATGTTGAGGCAATTGGATAGAGCTGCGAGTGCAAATGGGTTCATTGCAGAGGGCAAACATGGTTGGGAGTTTTTTCATCTTCAATTAGACATGGACAAGGGCATGTTTGAAATTTTAGCAAATTTTAAAACACATGTTGTCATCACGTTAGTCTTTTATTGAAGTCCAGTCATTAGTCTTTTACGGTCACGGTAGATGGACAGAAGGGTCAGATTGCAACAAAAATTAAGTTGATGGGTTCAACTAAATTTTTTTAAAACCCAAGAGGTGTATGTGAAACATGGGCGGTGTTGAACAGGGTTAAAACCATAGTTTCCCATGGATACATTATATATATTAAATTTCAACAAAATCATTGGAAAGATCCATGTATCTATGTATGAGAAATGGGACCTTTTCTTCTGGAATAGATGGCTTCCCCATTTCCCTTCTAGGCATCATTCAGGCGAAAGGTTGAAGGATATCAAATTGGATTTTCGTGGCTGTTGGTTCTATCCTTCATTTTTTTTTTTTTGAATTTATAATGGTTTTATGATATAATGACGTTGTAAATGTGTTATGGTATGTACAAAGAAGGCATAGGAATACCTTCTGAACCAATACAAAAATTGCCAACAATTGTTAGCTCTGATAGTTGGCACCTCCCCCTAAAGGCCTCGCCCTTGGAGGAGGTCCAGGCTCAAAACCTGTGTACTGCTCAAGAAAACAAGAAAATAACCACCCAACAGTGAGCATACGTTTTTTCTAAAAATGCATTTAGCAAGGATTCTCCTTATGTTGGTTGGGCTTTTGTTTGCATTTGCATGGGGATTTATATGTTTTTAGCATTTAGTAGTTTATGTTGAGCACTGGAATAAGTTTATTTATCACCTAGGCTTACTGATTGATGCATATTGCTCGAGTATCGAACGCATCCGTTTTCTTTCTGTTTGGATGGCCAGCGGTTCCCGCGTAGACATAGCCCCAGCTTGCAGGAATGATGGAAAGTAACTTTGAGCCAGTCATCATTGCAGTATCTTTGACTCTACAAGTAGATTTTTGTTGATCAGATTCTCAGTAAATTTAAGATTATTTCTACTGTTGAGTGGCCGGTTGACCAAGGGATCTGGTTTCACTGGAGCCTAGCATGGTTTCCAAAAATCGTCGGCATAATATGTTTATCACCTTGTGCGTTAGAGAAGATGCTCACTCTAAACCTGCTTTCATGTAGGTTGGGTAAAAATTTCCCGTTGAAGGCAAACTCGGCGCCTTTCCGATGCGCAATATGCCAAATGGATCAAACACCAAATGAGGGTTTATCTGCCACTGCAGGTTCTTATTTTTCGCCCACATCAAAACCACTGGAGGGTCCTTATCTTTGTGTCGAGTGCAGAAGAAAGAAGGATGCCATGGAAGGAAAACGACGTAGCCGGTCGACAGTGTCTAGGTGAAAAGATTGATGAACCACCTTATAATTCTCATGCAAGTATTCGGTTTCTCAGGGTGGCTTGCTTCTACATGTAAAAAAAGGAAAGTAGAATAAACTGTTTGATGCCGTATGTAAGTTGTCACTTTATTGTTTGGTAAACTAACTCCAGTGCTATCTCAGATTGTGATAGTTTGATAACTAACCACTTGGAAATTTTTATGGAACAGTAGTTGACAGTGATATTTTTCAAGAAATCCTGCTGTCAATCTGCTAGGCGTTCTCAGGTTTCTGGTTTGAGGGCTCCCAGCTTATGAAGTAGCGGAATAAAGAAACCTACTGAATTCAGATACAGTGAAACCATTGTAAGGCACATAGTTATGTTATACCCAAAATCCATTTGAAGTTATGCTGAAGTCGAGGTCTTATTGAGTGAGGGATTCTCCTGCGGGGCCTGGCTTTGATGCGCCGCCGTGGCACCTGGCTCTCCTGGCGCACTAGGGGGTACGCGATGCTGGTGAGCGGTGTTTGGTGCTCCTCTTTGCATGCCTTCCGCTACCTGGTGCAACGTTTGAGTCCTGAACGCCGTTAGATACAGGGCGATTCCAAGGAACACCGTTATCAATCCAAGGATTCCTGCTGCTGCAAATAACCCTGGCCGAATTACATGGCAGTCAGGCCTTGGTTTTGTCCATTGGCTTATATGGCTTGATTCCACGGCCATGCCAATCATCAGAAGCACCTCAGCGATGGTAAAACAGATCCTGCAAGCAGAACACAAAACGGTCAAAAATTGGATGCTCTCGTTGTTCAATGGCACCACATCTGCGTGCATGCAGGCTTTAATAGATGATGGCATGATGGCCTGAATGTTGATGCAAATGTAGACCTTCTTACCAGGTTGCGAGAAAAATAAAACAGGTCTGCCATGCAAGATTTCTGGCGGATGATGCCAAGCTTGGATCCTCTGGCGTCCAGGCTACTAGTGATCCCGGCGGTTTAGGGCTCGTTACTGCCACCAACATATAGGCATGCTCTGCGAACATGGCCACCGCAAGCAACAGGAATGCACTCACAGCGAGCACCAGCGGTCTCCGGCCGCTCCCGTCGTAGACGCACTGGTATGTCTTACTGCCATTACCCTGGTTGCTCATGATATACCAAGTGGCCTGCCAAAGTATTCAGTAATGATTCAAAGGGCGCCATGCGCTTTGTGCATTCAGAATGGGGAATTACCAGGTTAACAGTACTAGAAATGGATGTCCTGAGAGAATCTGCTGATCAAAGGGGGATATGGATTGTTGTTACCTCAGTCCTGGAGCCCTCAGCGGCGAGACATAAAACAAAGCTGAAGAGGCCACAGGCCACGGATAGAGCCGCGAGGGAGGGAGCTAGCTTGCTCCTGACATCGGTGCTCCGGTGGGCCCTGAGGGACAAATCATCATGCGTGATGGCCATGGTGGATGATCTCTGGGATGTGGCTGGAAGTGAACCGGCACCAGAAATATAGGACTCGATGGGAACCGAGGTTGCATTGCAGAGAGAAGGCCTGGGATGTGGTAAGAAGGGAGGAATCCACGAGCGGCATTGCTTGCAGCAGAGGCGGCGGTCTTGCGTGCTGTGGGAGGGATTCCCGTGCTTTTGTTGCACATCTTAGTGCAGGCCTTGCAAGCAGGTTCTCCTAACACAAAAAGCTTGACGCCTGTGAAAATAATATAAGCTCTTGAATGGGGAATGGGCAGGAATGAAGCGCTGGAGAACCTGGCTTAGGAGTTAGGCCGAACCTTCTTTCTTCTTATCCCACCCTTTCCCACCTCGTTTTCGTGATTTTTTTATTGGTTTAAACTTTAAATTGAGGTGACTCTGGAACGACGCAACGATGGTGCTCTATTTATTTATGTAGAGAAATCTGCTGCGGTCTGACGAAGCATGGAGCGAAGTGGCATCCAAGGAAAGAACAACTTGAAGAGACAAAAAAAAACAAAAAACAAAAAGAGTTCCAACAAAGGTGACTAGGGGTGCAACCATTTGACTTGATTCGACTATTACCGTATTCAAGTTGACTAGCAAAATATCTGGCTCAAAATCTTACAAATCTAGTCTTAATTTAATAATTTGAAATATAATATTTATATTTTTCTAATTTGATCTAATTTTTAACTTTTAATCATATTTTTTTGAATATGACCACGGTTCATATTCGAGCCTGAGTATGGCTTGGTTGATGTTCGAGTCGAGTCAAGTTAATCTCAAATGTTATTTATTTTTTTGGTCAAATTGAGTTCGAACTTAGATATTAGGACTTGATCAACCTCGAGTCAAGTTTGGAGCACGTAAATTTTGAATTTACTTGAGCTCGAGCTTCTGGCTGCTCGACTCGGTTTGGCTCGATTATGCTCTTAGTGGTAACTAATAGATCTGGCTTGCTCAAACTTGTAGTGTTTCAAATATGTCTGAACTTGATTTTTAAGCTCGACAAGCTGGACCAAATTTGAAAATTGAGCCTGCTCATTAAATAGACCGAACTCGAGGCTATTTGTATAACATATATACAACATATTAGTTCTGAGCCCAGCAGCCTAATTTTGCTCTAAGTCCATGCTTCACGGCCTAGCTGGTTCTGATTTTTCTTTTTTGTTGTTGTTGTTAACTTGAGCCTAGTTTTGATTAAGAAAAAGAGGCCGAACTACTCCTCTCGTCTTCTCCTCTCTCTCGGCTACACCCTTGTCTTCCTCTCCTCCTCCCACTCTCCTGCAACTTCTCCCTCCCCTCCCTCATCATCTGCCTTAATGACTTCCGTGGTTGGTTGGTTGGTCAGGCTTCCGCCGCCGCTTCCCTCACTACGTCCCCTTGCCCCTCCACACTGACGTCCTCCTCCCCCAGTTCATGCACAGTGTTGCCTATGTGGCTAGCTCGGCTTCTGCTGCTGCTTCCCCCGCCAATGTCCCTCGCCCTTCCATGTTGATTCCCTCTTCCTCCCCCAGTTCATGCTTGTCGTCGTCGCTGTCGATGATGCTGTTCGCATCATCCCTGTCCCTTTCTCTACCAACTACATCATCTCCACCCTCTACGATTGAGGTGTCTATGCGGATCTCATCAAGGTCGACGTCGGTCACCGGCTTCCACTCCGCCTGGGCCGACATCAACATTCCCTACGCTATGCTTTGCTCCGACGGCATCCTCTTCGACCACGACTGCCACACCACTGTCGAAAATTATGGCATTCGCCAGGCTATCATGTTCTTGCCAAGCTCAAGAGCTTCCCAATTCCAGCCCCACGACCAGCACTGGATCCTCTCCCTCTAGCCACTCCATTGGATAGAGCAAAAAAAAAAAAAAGAAAGAAAGCCCGAATCCCAATAAGTAGTGAGCTCGAGCCTAAGTAGTTGGCCGGAAGGCCAGGTCAGTTGAGCCCGTGCCTCACTAAATGATGTGGTACCCTGGGCTAAACCAAAGAACCTCCTCCCGCAACACATGCTTGACAAGACAACCATTTAAGGCTCCTTTGGTTCGCGAGAAAAGAAGCGGAGAAAGTGTGATCAACGGAAAAATAATGAGATGCCTCTTGTTTGATTAGAGTTTTCAAAGAAAAGAGACGGAAAAGTTGTATTTCCATAAAAATATGATTCCCACATTTCATGGGAAAGTCTTTTCCGTGAGAGAAACATGAAAAAGTTACTTTCCTATGAGGCGGAAATCACTCTATTTTTATTTTTTTCCTCAAAAAGGCCCTTCAACATTAAAGAAACATTAAAAAGGTATTAAAGGCCTAATTTTTATTAAGGATATAATAGAAATTATACATAACTTTCTCAGAAAAGTAGATAGTCAACCAAACATAAGCACTTTAAAAATTTATTATTTTTCCATGGTCAACCAAACATGCCAAAAGTACTTTCCTATACATCCTCTTCCTAGGAATCTGCTTCCCAGAAATCATATTCCTAAGAAGAAAAAAGCCCACCACACACCTCTCCCAGGTTCTCAGCTGACCCTTGATATTGATAGCATTTCAATCTGCTCTTCCAACAAGTGCAAGTTCTTACTTCAGCCTTGCAAAATTTGCATGCCAACAAACCAAGCCATCAAGAAAGCCCAAGCCACCGATCTCAACCCAGGAATCCAAGACAAGATTACAGGAGTACCTCCTCAACCTCTCACTCTAACTAAGAAGATGGCAATTTTACCTGAACATGGCTCCTATATTCATTAGTGCACAAATAATTAGAACCCTCTATCAAGCTCGAGAGATCTGTCACACCCCAAATCTGGAGAATGATATGGCTGTGCTACTGAGAGGTATATCCATAATAATTCGAAGCCAAACGTTTCATTTAGTTTTCAATTCTATCTCAAATATAATAGAATAAACAAAAATCTAATTTCATCATCTATTAAATAAAACCAATATTGGTTCGAAGCATCTAAATCCAAATATAAATGTCAAACCCATAATTCATACTTTTCAGAAAATCACTAATAACAATTTCATAATCAACTGAAGAACTAAACTTCTACTCTGCTATATAGATCACCAAGTTTGCTAATGCAAACTCCAAGCCTGGACCATCCTTCGTTCCTATCGGCCCTATTTATCTGAAGAGAAAAAAAAATAGAGGTATATGAGCGACACAGCTCAGTAAGCAAACCTTTCACTACCTTACTGGATCAAGCATAAGTTTTTTCATATCAATGCATCATTTAAGAAAAATAATAGATATTCCAAAATAAGCATTTTACAATACAATATATTAAGAATAAATTATAAAGCAAATCATATATGATCTAATCATCCATCTTTTATAAACAGAGTACCAAGTTCATTATTGCAAATAAATCCGTAATTCGTTCTTCATGATATTTAATCCTATTATGGATCAAAAACATTGCTCACAGATATTCGTACCATGATCACTAATCCGTGACAGCCTGACAGGATTATCTTCGTAATCAATAAGATATCATAGTTTTTATTCATCACCAACTTTAACCCATTGGCAGAAGGCCATTTTTATTGGATGCTAGCTCTAAGGTATTGATTGGCTTCCATTTTTAGGGACATTCATAGCAATCTAAGTCTTTAAAACACTTATATCTATTTCTTAAAATATACATATAAATAGAAGAAAAAAAGACATGATCAGATTCATATTTCATAATAAACTTATATTCATCAAAATATTTATGAAACTATTTCTCATAATAAGCATGATTTTCATAACACATATAATGATCCATAATTTTAAAAAAAGCATGATATTTCTACAAGTAAATTTTATGTACAGAAAACATGATTATTTGAAAAATAATAAGGAGCGTAAAATCTACTTATCTCTTTTGTCTTAGATTGTCAAACTTCACTAAGCAATTCAGTTAACCCTATAAAAATATTAAAATCAAAATAAATTTTTGTTTGACAGTTTTAATCGAATTAAAATAATAAGAAATAGAAAAGATTGGCCGGATGATAGCATCGACGATTTCGGGTGAGTCAGACCTGAGCAATTCGATCAATAAATCATAAGGCGTGTACTCGATCAGAGCTAAGGTCGTTTAACATAGTTCATCATCAGTGAGTTCCATAGATATTTGACAAGGTCGGGTGATCAGTCCATTAGGCAACCCAAGCACTAGGACAATTTAGAGCTTCTTTTCAGATCAACTCTGGTTCATAGATCAGGTCGACATGACCCGATTCTGGGTTCCTTGAGTCTTCTAGAGAGAGAAAGTAGAGAGAAGAGAAAAAGAGAAAACAAGAAAAAGGAAAGAATCATTCTTTCCGTCTATTCTTTCTTTCCCCTTGTCGGCAATAGGTGGTAGCCGCAAAGGCCTGGCTGCCCACTCGACGGCGACCTTAGGTGGCCGCAAACCCCGGCCAAACTCAACATTCGACGGTGCCAAAACCCGTTGGAAGAAATAGGAATAAAGGTGCTCTGTTTCGGAGAAGACTCCGGCGATTGCCGACTCAAATCTATGCTAACAAGAGCCCAAAACACAAGGGAATGAGGAGAAGATGGAGAGCTCATACCTATCCAGCGAGGCTCTCCGATGACCTTTTCCGGTGAGAAATCGAGAAAGAAAGCCCAAGAAAAGGGCTCGAAATTGGCAACTATTCTTGACGATTCCGGTGAAGGAAACCTAACGAGGATGGGGATTAAATAGATAAAATCCCTGAATTCTAGATAAACTTAAATTGTCTTGGAAGTACCCGATTTCTACCAGAAGCGGAGGAGGAAGAACAGTCTTCTTCTCCCCTTCATCATGCCACAAGGGACGGTGAATTTGGGCGGCCTTCTTCAGGCCAGCCCACAAGCCCAAAAAAAACTGGGCTGGCCTGGGGTGCTACAAGATCAATGACAAGAAATTATGGCAACCATGTCCTTTATAGCAAAGAGGACAACTACTTAAACGCCACGTTTTCTTTAGCATCAGAAGGAATTTTGTCAGCAACCTACATTGCAATTCTGCAAGAAGAAGAGGAATTAGATATTACTCGGGTAGGCAGGTTGTCATAACAAACTCACAGGATACTCAAGTGGTGAAGTCTTCCATTTCAAGCACGCATGGCCCCCATATAGATATAGTCCCTTCATATCTTGATACTATCATTAAATATATAATACATTCCATTATCTTCTCTCTCTTAAAAGACTTTTAGATATACAACATTTAAATAAATGCCCCCAACGCTTAAAAAGAGAGCCATAATCAACAATTACAACAACGTACCAGCCTGCCGATGGTCTTCAGGTTTCCATAAGGATCCCTCCTGCCACATAGAGGTAGAGTACTCCCTCATAATGCGTCACCAAATATTGTGGAGAGCACAAGCTCCTGCACAAAATCACTCCTCCTGGCTCTCTCTTGCTGATCTTTCTCAGATAAAGATGATTCCACCCTGGTGGAACATCAAACAGTTAGTGAAATGAACAAAAACAGTGCTGAAATAATTACGAAACTACAACATATAGACTAACATAATGATACTTAAATGCAATAAATTATTGTAGACTAAGTGTTATAGGCAACGATGATAATCATATGGTTGCATAAACCAAAGCCATGGCAACAGATCCCAAGTAGAAATAGGCAGGCAAAGGTGCACAGGCCCGTGAAACTAAAAACGAATTAAATGTTGCCCCAGTATTTTCTCTAAATCTAAATATATTATGAATTCTGTTGCTGATGAAAAATAGGCCAATATGGCAAAACAAGAAGATCCAATTCTGAATGTTCTAGAAAAGTAGACCATTTTGAACGGTGAAGAAAGTGCCTGGCAGATCTCATTGGATTATCAGGAGAAAATTAGCAATCAAAAACTAAAGAAAAAAAAAGCATCCTCAGCTTTAGCGTAGCAAACCCTGTTCAAGAAGCATGCCCCCTCAGAACCACTTTATAACAATAATTCAGACACCAATAAGGCAAGATGAGATAGATTTCAGCAAAGAAGTTGTTTTACTGTAAATTATTCAGTTCAAAGAAAAACAAATTATTTAAATTTTTAATAGACCAGATTAATAAGGGACTAGGATTTCTGGGAGGGGGAAAGCTAAGGTACCACGTTCCCAGAAATCCTAGTCCCTTATTTTTAAGCAGACTGACGTTGGAAACAAATTCATCTTCAGCTTAATCATCCCCTACTTTCTTATGGAAGATGCAGATTTTATTTTAAAAACAATGTGGCTAAGACAACCAAGAGATGATCCTAGTCACTCTCCCCACAAGCATATTGACTAAACTATGCATGTTTGAATGGGTGAAATCAAAATTTATCTAAAAGAAACTCCAAACCCCAAAACAAGAATAATCATCAATTCCTATTTAACTAAATTTATGCAGAGTCCTCTGCCATCAGGAGGTCACGAAGCTGAACATCTAAAGCTGTCAAATAATGCATGATTGTTAAAATTCTGCATCCGATGGCATACTTCTCTTGTAGTCCATATATACTGGCTCATTGACATGTAATCTTCTCCACCAAATATGTGCATTTTTAAGTACTACTTGCTATCTCCAATCATATATTCCTAGGTTTCCATTCTTTAACTTGTCTCCACAGATCTGAAACAGGCTGCTGGTATTTCTTACTGTAGGACTGACCTCCAACAAAAAATACCAAGAAAGGGCACTGTAGTGGCAGCTCTTTCACCATGCTTTTAGATTGTCATGTGGCCAAAGGAGCATTTCTACAGTATATCATACAAAAGTTGTCCAAAATGCTACAAAACGATAGCAAATTGCAAGAGAGAGAAAGCAACACCAGGATTCAAGATATAACTTGTAGATATACCACGAATCCATCAGCTGAATAAAGTTATAATATATATCAAAATACAGTAATGTATCTGATTTACCCTTGTTCCTTTCAAAACTCTTATGAACACTGTTAATAAAAGTGCAGCACGTCATAAAAAATGAGATTGTGATCCTGTTAAGGAAAATAAAGATCAGATAATATCTGTCTGGATCCATTTTCACATCTGAATCTATCCACATACAAATACAAATTTCAAATCTGACTAATATCCATATCAGTATCTGCATCTATCAAAGAAAAACAGACACGAAAAACTGATCTCTGAGTATTCAATTCCATTTGCAATCTTTTTTTGTTGGATAATTGTTTGCAACCTTGTTTAGTTCCTGGTATAGTTCTCATAATCTCCAGAAGGAAAGAAGTCACAACATCAACATGTCTATAATTTATTTATTTTTCTATATAGCTACAACTATGATTTAGTGTATTGCATCATTAACAGTCAGTTTTTTAAGAGTGTAGCTTAGAAGAATTATTAGGATCCACTAAAAGAGTACTGTGTTTGAGTGGGTGCAGTTACATCTTTTTTGTTTTTTGCAAGATCACTTTTATTTTAGAAAATAATAAAAGTTAGGAAGCTTATACACTTTAGTTAATAAAGCATAAAGTGAAATATTATTCTACCCTAAGTTTAATGATTCAATTATATTAACATTTACATCCATACTGTCAATATCAGATTCATATTCGTATCCATTAAAACAAATGTGGATGCAAATTTCAACATCTGATTAATAGTCATATTGTATTCATATTCGCCAAACAAAAATGGATACAAATATTAACTTACTGATATCCAATCTATTTTCAGCCCCAGATTTGGCAGATTTAAATGTCAACCAGCTATTCAACCATACCCCATTTGCAATATGCAGATAATCCTGTAAGTAAAGATCTTTAACTACATATGAAGATTCAAGATCTTATTGACATGCCTTGAGTGTTTGAGGGCAAACTGCCGGTTGACTCATCAAAATCTGAAGGGATAAAAAATCTTATGTTTAAACGTATGCCATTGTAAGAGGGAGCAGAGGATCCCTTGGAGGATTTACCCAGTTAGAGAAGACATTTAACTTTGCTTCGAC